>NC_091472.1:170142336-170458586 GCF_036971445.1 Narcine bancroftii | reverse complement strand
TTTGCACTTTGGGTTGCATTTCACAATTCATACATTTCTACTGGTTTAAGATAATGTAATTGCTTGTAGTGACTGGAACTCTCAGGGCTTTGTGTAATGTTAATAATCTTCCCGCAGTAACACACAGCATCTGAAACTATGTTCAGGTTCTGCTTTCCGCTCAGGGAATTGGTCTCAACATTTACTCTCTGCCTCCCTCATTAAGAGCATAGCTGGCACACCACCAGAGACTCAGCAAAGGGTGAAGTCCACTTCTCTGAATATGATTTAGAACAAGATATTGGAATTGGCTTGAAATGCATCATTCTTAACAGCCACACTGATGACATCTGGCTCTTTCTCCATCTTTGTGTGCTACTACGATTATGTGGCATTACCAAAGCAAAAGGAATACTAGAATCCCGTTTATCTCAGATTCTGCTTCATCAATACGACTCACCTCAGTTCTCCATAAGTTTCATATTCAAACTACAAATGGTAAACGCAGACAACAGCAACTAATTTGCACACCGGTCATAATCAATAACTGGAATGAACTCTGAGATAAAATAGAGAGATTACTGGTCTTTAGAATGAATTTGAGATCCTATGCAAAGCCTATCTGATTTGTGGCAGGACATGAAATCCTGTTTGTTTTGAGGGGGATACACGTTTTCATAAACAAATATATTTGGAGTCATGCAAAATTGACTATTTGTTTAGAATACGATACAAAATAATTTTCATAGTCTTTTCATAATAAGTATAATTTGAACATGTCCAAAGATCAATGCTTCGGGGAAAAAAAAGCCCGCTGTATCCAGTTTCTCAGGAGTCTGGATTCTCATCAAATCAAAGGGCCCAAAATTCCTGGCCCTAGTGTTTGCCATTCTTCTATGTTTTCCTTATAGAGTTAATGAAAAACAGTAAAATAATTAAAAACAACACTTGCATTCCTCTCTGTCTCCTATTATTTAAGCATAGAACTCCCCCCCCCCCCCCCCCCCGCCCCATCCCAGTGAAATTCAGAAGGGTCTCAAATCCTGGGAAATCCCATTACGACTGGTTGGGCACGGATTCCATTGATAGATCTGGAGCCAACTGTCTGTCAACAAATTCCGGCAAATAATTAATAGGAGGCAAGATGGCAATATAATTTTCCATCAGCCGGCCAACTGCCCACTTTAAAGTGAATTGTGTGAGATTTGATGTAAAGAAAAGCCTTGGGTCTCTCTTGGTCGTAAAATTTGAACATTGTGACGCTCTACAAATCCAACACCAACTTGAAGCATTTTTTGTTTGCTTTTTTTTTCATGTTGACTATAAAGTTGAATTAGTAAACTAGTATAGAGCTCTGTACAGATACATGCATATGCTCCAAGTTCTTTTGTTATTTGGCACAGTTCCATACAACGGGCACATTTCCATTTTTGCCAGAAGCATTTTAGGCCCTAAAGGTACGAGTCCACAATTTATAATGTAACTCTACCCAAGATATTTCTAACTAATATACAAGGGTTTATTAAAGGATATCAAGATGCAGACATTTTGATGAGGTGCAGCTTTTCAAGCAGTTTCTTTGGCTTGGCTTCGCGGACGAAGATTTATGGAGGGGGTAAAAAGTCCACGTCAGCTGCAGGCTCGTTTGTGGCTGACAAGTCCGATTTGCAAAGTATATGACACATGAAATGTCGCCTTATGGATTGTAGTCCAGGAAGGAAAGAAGAATGCTTCTCTGAGGGAAACTAATAAAAATGACACTTCCACCACTGTCCTGCATGCCAAATCTTACTTAGTTGCCTATTTTTTTTTCCTTTTCAGGAGGACTGGAGCAGTTAATCTATTTTAACACATCCTAAATATTATCAAGGTGAAAAAAAATATCACCCAGACGTAACATCTTCCTCATGCTGAAAATGACATAATTTTAGAAAAGACCAGAGACTCAGCAAAGAATCAGACTCTGCAGTGGCTCTGATGAACGATGTCAGAACGGAAACATTTCCCTTCCTTCAGATGCTGGCTGACCTGCTGAGTTTTTTCAGCATTTTCCATTTTTATTTCACATTTCCAGCATCTAAATTGTCATCTGCAAAGGCTAGTGCTAATTATTATTGTTGTTAGATTAAATCCATATTACCCAGAGCACCACTCTAATGTAAATATAAAATGTAGCTGAATAGCATTGCCAGCATAATAGCAGGCTGATGACACCGTTGTGCATGCAAGTATTCTTACTGCCATTAGTGATTTAGCTAGAATGTATTCTGCAAACTCAAATTTCACTCAAAGATTTAACACGACCAATTTATCAAACAACAATACTGAGAAAAGCAGCTGAATACAGTCTCTGACCCTTCTTTATGCCTATTGTACAACAGTGAAGTTTCTAATTTGTTGCAGTGTACACGTTTCATCACGTAAACTTACAAAGTTGTTTCCATAAAAGAGATAACTCTTACAGTACAAAATGTGGTTTGAGAACTTGATCACAATTGGTGTTGTTAAAAAGGAAGTAATACAGTCAAATGTTAACATCCAGGATTAATTATTTTTCTCATTTAAAAATATGCCTTCTTCCCCAGTAATTCAACTCTAAACAAAACTTCCAAGAATTTATATCAGAAAGGCAATGGAGAAGAAGCAAGTCCAATTAAAGCACACGTGAGATTAGGGAGGGGCAATGTGTGCTTAACAACATAGCTCACTCTCTGCAAACAAGGGTTTCACTTGCTTTTGATTTTCGACTAACCTTTAAATAAGCCATGGTGAGAAGTGGCAGCAATGTAAATGGAACAAGGTAGAGGAGTGCCGGCTGGGCTGCCCGGTGAATTCTTGATGCAACAGTGGCAGTCAGAAGACCTGCACAAGAAGATAGATCAGAAGGATGGGTTGAAAAAACAAGTTGATCACCATGAACAATTTAAGTTCTGATTTAGTGCACGTTATTTTTTTTTTTTGCAGTATCCTGTGAAAGGAAGGGCAACAAACTTAGCAATGCACATTCTCAAGGAGTTGCAAAGCAAGAAAATGAAATATACCGGAAACTACATTATTTCAAGGTTATTGACCTGCCTACAGAAAATGCTTAATTTAGAGATACTGCATGGTAACAATCTGTGTCACCCAAAACACCAATCAACCTCCCAACCCCCGTACCTCTTTGCAAAGCGAGAGAAAACCGAAGCACCCAGAGGGGTCACATGTTGACAGGCAAAATGTACAAATTCTTGACAGACAGGAATGGATTTGAACCTAGGTCGATGACACTGTAAAAATGTGCACCAACTGTGGCGCTAAAGGCACTGGCCTAATGTATTAATCTCTTTGAGTGATGTTAGTTGAGGGATAATAATGAGGACTCCTTCAGAGCAGAGAGGTGAAATTTCTTCAGCCAAAGGGTGGTGAATCTGTGGAATTCATTGCCAGATAGTTGCAGAGGCCGTATTTAAAGCAGAGGTCTTGATTAGTAAGGGTTATAGGGAGAAGGTAGGAGAATGGTGTCGAGAGCAAAAATACATCAGCTGTGATTCAAATGGCAGAGCAGATTTGATGGGCCAAATGGCCCAATTCTACTCCTATGACATATAATTAAGTATATTATCAGAACACCATCCCTTGAATAGGATAGAACCAAATAGCTAATGAGACGGTAGTTCTGTAACTGAAATAGTAATCTGAAGCTGAATTTAGACCCCACCACAGTATCAAGGGAATTTAAATTCATTTAATTTCTTCTGAAATGCAAAGCCAGCATCAGAACTATGGCCACAAAATAATAAAAATCTATCTAGCTCGTAAAGGTTCTTTAGGGGGAAAAAATCTGCCAGGGAAATCCAGTCTAAATGCAACTCCGGATCAACACTGAATCTTTTCCTTATTGCTGCCCTATATAATGCCATAGCAATTTGTTATGTTGTTCAAAATCATTATGACAGCTGATAAAATGAGAGAATTATTGGATTTAACAAAATAACAGCTAAGTCAAGATAGTCCTACAAACTCCTCCTCTTCAATCTCTGGATCATGCCAAAGCAAAGAGCTACATGATGGACAAACCGAGCACCAACCTGATACAGCTAAATTCGAAAGAATAATTGTACCAAGCTCCCTTGAAACGTTCTGTCCAATCAGTCCTCTGAGGTGGCATCAAAGGAGGAACAAGAGTGAAGAGGAAGTGGCTACGTGGGCTTTAATAATGATTGTATTTGAAGTAGGACTTGATATCAGATCAAATATGGGCATCAACTTCGCTTCTTCTGTCACTGAATCAGAACATTATTTGGAAGAAAAAGAGCAACAAAGGCACGTTATGTATTTCAATGTACGTTACTTCAATGACCTTCGTCATGAGTGATCTGGTGACATGAACACCAATCATGTTGACCATGTCCTGAAAGACACTCCTGCCATTTCCATCAGGTGGTTAGATAAAAACATGCCTGGCCTCATCCTTGCCTCAACTTAACTGCTGCAGATGTTGGAGCATCACAGTGAAAGTGACCCCTGCTGAGATCTTGGAGAAACTAAGTTCAGTCTTTACAAAGAGGTCAGACACTAAATGGGATGTGTTCAATATAGTCTTGCCTGTTCTAAATTGGGAGCACTAAGCATTGTGGGCCTTCGGCAGCAGAATTATGTTTGACCACAATGAGTCAACTCAAGGCTTATTGTATCTCTTGCTCGAGCACAGTGCTTCTCAACCTTTTTTCTTTCTACTAATATACTATTTTAAGTAATCCCTTACAAACCACAGAGCACCTATGGCATCCTCTGCTCTGGTAAGGGATTACTTAAGATGTTATGTGAGCGGAAAGAAAAAGGTTAAGTACCACTTCTCTAGCATGACCACCAAACCAAGAGATCAAATCTGGCTTAATGAAGGATTTATAGGAACATGCCAACAAGCACGCTGAAGTGGTAACATGAAGCAATAACCACAGAGGACTGCAAATTTACTCAATTCTTCAGCCAGAGATGTGCAAGTTACGTGGGTCTAACCTCGCACTTCAAAGGAAGAATGGAAAAAGGCATGTCGAAGCTAACACAACCACCTTTGCCCAGAGGTGCCAAGTGACTAATCTTGGCTTCCTCTTGTGTTACGACCATACAATTGTTAACTTGATTCACTCTATCCAAAAGCAAGATAAATCCAAGAGCTCCATTCAGCAAAGCAAGTCCAAAAATAGAGATCTACCAAGATCCACCCAGATTTGCAAATAGATGTGCTATCTTCACACAAACTATATTGCAGGCTTTCACGCATCAGAAATGGGTCTTGTAACACCGGTAAGATGTTGGTGAATTACATGAAATATCTGCTAGAGCAAGTCCAACTATCTGGATTCTCAGGATAGGAAAGCTGCGAGCTGCACAAAGCCAGGTGCACGCATGCCTTATTGTGCGTATTTTCCCACGCTCCTTTAAACATTGGGCGCCTATGTGTTTTATTTCTGCAATGATTTTCCCACAGTCTTCTATTAATTGTTGCATGCTAATAAATGTAACGTTGGATAGCAAACCCTTGTGTCCAGACTAGTCTCTCATAGACCTGACACTTTCTCACCACAACAATGACCAGTGCATGAATTATCTACATGATCCGGAATTGCACCTTCTGGCAAACATTATGGACGTGTGTTTTAAACTGTCCAAGTACCAAATTCAGTTTGTGAAGGTCGCTTTGTCGGTAGCCAGGCAATGTATAGCGGTCACGTGGAAGTCCGGCTCCTAACTAAATATTACATGATGGAATATGGAAATTGTAGAGTTGCATTCCCCTGGAGAAAATCACATACAATTTAAGGAGGAGATATGACACATTCATTAGAGTTTGGCAACCTTAACTGAAATATATTGGTACGCAGATGATAATTTCACCCCTTCGGAATAAAGAAAGTGAAACAATCTGTCCCAGCAGGGAAATGATTGAGATCAAAGAAGTGGACGTGGCACAAATGAGGTGCTCTTGTTTTTCTTGGCCCCAACTCCTCTTTATTTCAGTATCTGGGGTTTTTCAGTTCTTTTTCTCTTTAGTTATTTTCGCAAGTGTCGTTGACCTCACTGGTATTTGGGTTTTTTTTGTATTTGGTATAATTTATATAACTTTATTCTCAGTTGTATTGGGGGATGGGGGAGTAGGGAGGGGAAAACAGACTCTGTATGTTATATACAAGTGTTGAAAGAAAGTGTATTGTTGTCTGAATCTACATGTGTCTTTGAAAATCAAAACTAAAATATTCTAAAAAAAACAATGACAAGTGCAGGGGCTGACAGCATTTCTGACGGGCACTACTCACCATTATCACCCTGATTTTAGCCTGGCATACAAGTCAGAGGAAATTTTTAAAAGCCATTTTTTGGGCAAAACAAATGGGTCTAACATGCTGTCAAATACGACTTGCTGTGTAACAATATCCACTGACCCAGAAAAATGCCGGCTTTGTTCATTTCAGTGCGAACGACCAATGCTGGCATATAAGAAGCTCTTCATAACGGAAAAATCATGCGAATGCTGTGTGAGATAAAAAAACATGTTTTGCTCTTTCCATTCCCTGCCTCTTTAAGAACTTCCCACACATGCAAGAACGTGATCAGCACGTCACTAATGGGACTGGGCTTAGCGGGTCGCCTGTTCACATTGGAGCTGATTGAAAATGGATTGGCAGTGATACACCCTCCCTCGGTGGTTAATTCCTGGGCAAATTTGGGAATGTTCACATTGATACGTGAACTGGTAAATTGCCGGTTAATTACTGGGTTCAAGTGCCAGTGTGAAAGCGGCTAGTGTCACCTTTGAAAGCTGGTGAGCCTGTGGAGGACCCTCACTGGTTGTCCAATCATTGAGAGGGCAGCTGGCCAATTGGACGGGCAGAGACCCTGTGATGTGCTGGCTTGTCCTGGGATTCACTGCTCTGCTGAGAACTAGGCTCCCAGTGGAAGACTGCACCCCAACCGTGGTGGAAGAAAGTGCATGAAAGTCAAGTCAAGTCCATTGTCATCTGATTGTACATGTACAGCCCCACAAAACAGGGTACTCCAGTCCTCGGTGACACACACTAGACATTATATGCATACAGATAAATAATACATATGCGGGACAAGTATTTTACCTATAAAAAGAAATAAATATTGTTTTGTACACATGAGAGTCTCGGATGGTTCGTGTGAGTGGTTCCTTTGGCCGTTCAGTATTCTCACCGCCCATGAGAAGAAGCTGTTCCTCAGACTGGCTCTGATAGTCCTGTATCTCCTTTCTGATGGAAGCAGCTGAAAGACGTCTGCACGCATGGTGGAAGGGATCCTCATTTGCATGCTCTCTTCAGATTACCATCTTAGTAGATTACGTCGGGGGCGGGGGGGGGGGGGGGAGATGGGAGGAGAGACTCCGGTGGTCCCGTCACTATTGTAATCTTGTGGATTGACCTCGGATCCATTTCTACACTGTGATATAGCTGTCCAGGACGCTCTTGATAGAGCTCCTATAGAAGGTTGACATAACGGTGGACAGTAGCCTTGCTCACTTCAGTCTTCTCAGGAAGTGCATTCGCTGTTGTGCCTTCTTGACAAGTGAGGAGCTGTTGAGTGCTCTCCCCTCCCTTTACTACAGAGTTGTTGATGTGTAGTGGAGGGTGGTCGTTCCTGGTCCTCCTGAAGTCCATGATCATCTCCTTCATCTTGTCCACATTGAAGCTCAGGTTTTTACTCTCGCACCATTTCACGATATTTTTCACCTCTTTGCTGCTGATGAGGCCAACTACTGTTGTCATCTGCCAACTCGATGGCACTGTTGGAGCTGGATCTTGCAATGCAGTCATGGGTCAGCAACGTGAATAGGAGTGGGCTGAGCACACAGCCCTGTGGTGCTCAGCGTGACTGTGCTTGATATTCTGCTACTGACCCAAACAAATTGTGGCCTTTCTATTAGAAAGTCCAGGATCTAGTTACAGAAATGGGGTGTTGAGGCCCAATGAGGACAGCTTCTCCAACAGCGTCTGCGGAATTATCGTATTAAACATTGAGCTGAAGTCAATGAACAGCAGCCTGGCGTATATGAGGCGTTGTTCTCCAGATTGGCCTGGAGAACTGGGGCAGTTGTGATCTCAGGCAGAGGAAGATCTTCCCCTTTCCTTTTGCAGTGAAGAAACATGGTTTGAGAACCAGCTGAAACTTCTACCAATCAGGTCAAATGTGGTGACAACCATGTTAAAACAACAAAGTAAAAATTGATTCAGAAAAAGCAGGACAAATTCAAGCTGGTCAACTATTGCTTCACCTGCAAAGGGACAGTGACATCAAGGGGCATCTCGAGATAATGCACAGGCTGTAACATTCAGATCAAAGGCAATATTCAAACTTGGATCGATAAGTAGCAAGTAATACTCCTGCCATTCCATCTCCAAGACAGCCACCCACCATGATATCAAATGGCATTACTACCATCAACTTCTCCACCATCAACATCTTAGGGAAAAATCAACATTGACCCGACACTGATTTGTGATGGCAAGAGATCCTTGAAGCTGTAGCCAACACCTCACGTTATGATCTCCACCCAATGCCAGGCATGTGATGCAAATACTCTCCACTTTCTTGAAGGAGTGCAGTTTTAACACACTGATTCGGTACTTTAAATTCAACTTATTTATTTCATTTGCAGGTGAATCACGGACTTAAACCCTCTCTCCTCCCACTCTGTGGGCACAGGGTGCAAGATAAGCTCTTAGATGAGCACAAAAACAGAGAATACAAGAAAAGTAGAAGGTGATGGGAGTGAGTAAGGAAAGATTAGATTGTTGTAAATCCACATCATGGGCTGAAGGGCCTGTAATGCTCCACGTTCTGTGGATTGCAGCAAAAGGCTCTACCCAAAACCAGTCTCTACCTGAAGGGCAGAAACATGGGAATACAAGATCCCTGTCATATACCAATCTGACTCGGGTACATGCCATCAAAATTATCAATAACAGTGTTTTTGACATCTCTGCCCAGATTCAGTGCACATCTGAGCACACAGAAGATTTAACATTTTCTCTTTTGAAACAAAGCAGCTGTCTTTATGTGTTGCATTAAAATTTACAGCTCCAATGTTTGCTAAAGGCATCAGCAAACATGTAATTCAGTCAGAAAGCTGTGTTAGCTGTTATTGTGAACACCTCATGAGATAGTAACAGTTTAATATACAAAATAACCGAGTACAAACATTTTGAACATGACAAAGCTGCCACTCGACAAACTGCATAAAATGCTCGGTTTTTTTTGCTGTTGGTGAATTATTTCCACTTACCGACAAAGTAACCAATCAAGGTGCAGTGGAAGTAGGACACTTTTTGCATTCGGCCAGGTATATTTGCTGGGATGGCATCGCTGTTCGCTAGTTTCTTGTAGTTGTCATATCGAAGTACAAAGCACAAAAGAAGTCCTGGCATGACAATGTCTCCAATCCCGAGCATAGAAAAATGGGTGCCTGTGGAACTGTGTAAAGGATGTTCTGGGTGTTCAGTTACAAAAAATTTTTCACACAACAACACACCCTGCTACATTTCAACCCAATTTAGTGATTATAAATCTCAATGCAATTACCTTATTTGATGGAATATAAAACCTACTTTACCCCCCCCCCCCCCCAAAAACACATGCAATGTTGAATTTAGGGTGATAATGGTGAGTTACACCAACAGTGATCATTGTTGCTGTGTGGCTCACTAGCATCGCTGCCATCTATTGTGGGGAGCTGCTGGTGGTCTATCAAGGGGGAACAGGGCGGTGAAATCAGTGTAGGCCTGGTGGCAGGCTGGCGGGAGACTCTCCTGGCAGCCCTCTGTCAGTCCTCACACTGATCCCATTGCCCTGATCCCTCCCAACGGCCCTCCATCTGTCCCCAAACTGCCCAGTCCCCCCAACAGACCATCACCGGACTCCACACTGACCCCACAGCCCTGCTTCCTCCCTGGAAGAGCAGGGCAGTGGAACCAGTGCGACCCTAGTTTTCCCCCTCCCGCTATACTGTAGCTACATATTTCAATAACCTTAAATGTTTACCCGTAAATACACAAAAAAATTCCTAATATTCCCTGATGAAATGGAGAAGGTTTATATGCCATCAAATATGGTCATTCCATGAGTTTAATTTGTTTCTTCTAAAAAAAAATTTAAATCTAATTGAATTTTAGGAACACATTTCTGTTAACTAACAATCTGTCAAATAATCAAACGATATTATCCTGTATTTATAGATACCATAAGACTTAGGAGCAGAATTAAAACATTCAGCCCACTGAGTCTGCTCCACCATTCAAAATCATGGTTGAATATTTTATTTAAATCAACACATGACAATTATAAGTTAGTATCAAATCACAATGTTACAGTGTTTACAAATATATTGAAATATATGTTCAAATATGTAAAAAGAGAAAAAAAGAATGAAAATTATTAAAACTACTAGAAACACCCATAAAAATCAACTACCCCCCAACCCTTACTAACCCCAATAACTAGAATCGAAATCTAAAATACATAATACATAAATCTAAATCTAAAATACACATTTGGATTGCTTCAGAAGACGCTCGAGGATCCCAAAAAGAACATTTTTCCAAATACTGTTACTCAGTTCATGGAAAACAAAGAAACATAATTATAATTTTAATCCCATTATTCTATCTTACAGGCTCCAAAAAATATCAAATATTAACCCCTTAAATTGTATGTAATTTTTTTTCTAAAGGAATACAACTTTGAATCTCTTTATGCCATCTTCCTAGTGTTAATGAAACATCTGATTTCATGGTTGATATATTTTTCCTTTTGATCTCATTCTCCAACCTACCCCCCCCCCCCCGCCCCAACCACAGGTGGGCAGAATACCCCGATGTAAAGCCGAAAATTCTACTCCTATGCAGCTCTCGGGGTACCCACTTGAAAGAGCAGGAGGCGCCTCTGAGGCGCACTCTCTAACCCTCCTCTGGGAGGGATAATCGCCGGAGCACTAAGTCTCCCGAGGCACCTGAATGCAGCCACCTGAAAGCAGCTGCTAAGGGGGAGGCTGATAACAATCAGCTGGCGACCCAACTTCCTGTGCCTGACAGTCCCCCTCTCTGCTGCCTGACAGGACACCCCCCCCCCCACCCTGGCACGGGACAGGAGCTGGAGTGCGCTGCGAGGCGTCTCTCCTGCAGCTGTCCCTTTCAGGTGGACAGTGCAGCGCTTTTAGGGCTGCCACCTGAATGACCATTCCACAGGTCTGCATCCGCTTCTGCAGGCGCATTCTTGGTGAAAATGCACCTGAAAGCGGCTATGGACACCCTCACTAATCAAAAATCTCTCAATCTCTGCTTTAAATATACCTAATGACTTGGCCTCCACAGCCATATGTGCAATGAGTTCCAAAAATCCACTGGATGAAGAAACTCCTCCTGATCTCACTTTAAAGGAACATCCTTTTATTCCGAGGCTATGCCCTTTGATCCAAGACTCTCCCTCTATTGGAAACGTTCTCTCCACACCCATTCTAGCCATTTCAATATTTGCTACGCATTGATGAGATCTCCCCTCATCTTTCTGAACTCCAGCAAGCAAGCGCCCAGAGCCTCATTCATTAACCCTCTCATCCCTGGGATCATTCTCGTAAACCTCCTCTGGACTCTCTCCAACACCAACATATCCTTTCTTTAATATGAGGCCCAAAACTCCTCACAATACTCCACATGTAGTCTGACCAATGCCTTGTAAAGCTTCAGCATTACATCTTTCCCTTTATATTCTAGAACAGTGGTTTTCAAACTTTTTCTTTCCACTCACATACCATCTTAAGTAATCCCTATACCATAGGTGCTCTGTGATTAGTAAGGGATTCTTAAGGTGGGATGTGAGTGGAAAGAAAGTTTTAAAACCACTGTGCTGGACTTCGGGACTGGTGATTGCATGGCGTCAGAGGCAGTGTTATGTGCTCCAATCAATTTTAAACATTTCCCACTTAATCATCTTTCATCAAAGTGGCTTCAACCTGATCCATACAATATTTAACATCATTGCTTTTGAAAACGACAATAACCAGAGGTTATTGCTAAAAATGGTAAAGGGGAGACAGCACCTCTGACTGCAGACTTTGTTTCTGACATGTTGAAAAAGCAAGCACGGGAGATAACACGAGAAATAATTGCAGCTGTGAAAGAGTCAGAGAGAAGTCCTGCAATCAATTTCAGCAATTGAGGATCATTTGGAAACTGCAAAGGTTGGTTTGGTGTCTGTTAATGACCATATAGATAAACTAGAAACTCAATGTTACGTATTGCCTGCCAGCAACTACAAGTTAATTACAAAGGTGGTTGACTTGGAAAGAAGCAGCAGACACCAAAACGTTCAGCTCTTGGGCTTAAAGGAAGATACTGAGAAAGTCAAGTTAACTGATGTCTTCTCAAATTTACTTGTGGGAAGTATTTGGAAGAGAGCTTTTTACTACTACTCTACCGATCTCGACAGAGCACACCGGTACGGTCTCTGGTTCCCAAGCCAACCTCGGAACACCGTTCATGTTCTGTAATTCTTCATTTTCATTACTATCAAGAGAAAGGTTGTCTTATTCGTGAAGCTTGTCAGAATATAAATTTGAACTATTAGGATCAACAAATTAGAATCGTTGAAGATTTCTGCTTTAAAGTTATGGAGACAGAAAGCATAGAGATGTTATGACTGAGCTATACAAGAAAGGATTTAGAATTGGTAGATGATGCTCGCAAAGTTTTGGCTGACTCTGTTTCAACCTCAAGTGTGATACGAACTAATATTTTGTGTCTGAAGTTGATTTAATCTTGAAAGGGCTTTTTTTCTTGGTTAAGGGGAAGTCGGACTGTTCTTTTCTGGTATTAATTGAAGGGTTAAATTACTTAATAATTAGATGTTTTTTATTTTAATTTGGTTTATTTTGTGTATTTAATTTATTTTGGGTTTCTTTGATGTTAAAGATTTAAATAGATTCTATTAATCTTTATTAATGCTGACAGTATTTGCCTATTTTGACAATTCATTTATTAATACCTCAAGTGATATATTGTATGTTGTTTATTATATGACCGTGGGAAAATTAGGTCAGCATTGAAATAACGTATTTTAGGTTTGGAAAATTAAATGTGGATTTTTACAGTTTAAGAAGCCTTCTTTCTTTTTAATTACTAATGATTTGATATTATTCTGAAGGTTTAAGATTTAAACGCTTTGATGATGTTAACACAACTGTGTATATATTTTTCATTTTAGTTGAAAATGGGAACAGGACATGTCTCTAGTGCACACGTTCATATATTGTTTATCTTTACAGCTAATTTGTATTTTTCACTTTGGTTCATTTGGGGAAAATTGATAATTTTTTTAATCTAAGGAGCTATATTAAGATTTACAGTACAGGTGTGAGGGTTGAAATGTATTTTTTGAGCTGGTTGCAAACTTGTCTTGCAACCTTCAGAATCGGTAAACTTGCTGGAAGGGGTTTTTTTTTGGGTTTTATTGGATTTGCAGGTTATATTTGTTTGATGGTTTACATATTTTGTGTTACAGCGTGGTCTCAAGGTGACAGATCTTGGAATGATGACAGACACAAACATTATTAATGAAACTAGATTTGTATCATGGAATATTATTGGCATGAATGGTCCAATTAAATGCTCATGTTAGGCATCTAAAGGCTGATATTGCTTTTTTTCAAGAAACCCATATCAGGAACTCTGATAAGGACAGGCTCATGTCTCAATGGAAAGGACAATGTTTTCATTCTTCTTCTGTTACAGGTACACAATCCTTTATTTGGACATCTAAAATCTGGAAAGCTCCAAAATCCACCAAGTGGGGAGAGAGACTGCAGCGCGAGTCGGGCGGGCGAGAGACCGGCAGTGTGAGTCGGGCGGGCAAGAGACCAGCAGCATAAGAGACTGGCAATGCGAGTTGGGGGGGACCGGCAGCGCAAGTCGGGCAGGCGAGGGAGACTGGCAGCGCAAGACGGGTGGGCGAGGGGGTGTAGGGCAGCACGACTGGAAGGGGGTGGGGGTGGATACGGCAGCACAATTTGGGTGGTCTTAAATCTGGCTTTCCGAAATCCGGAAAAAATCAGAAATTCTGAATACACTGTCCCCCAAGGGTTCCGGATAAAGGATTGTGTACCTGTACTAAAATCAGGGAGTTTCCATTTTAATTAATCCAAACATTACATATGTACTTTATCAGATAATCTAGGTCGTTATTTTATTCTTACAAGTAAATTACATAATAAAATGGTTGTTTTTCCTAATATATATGCCCCTAACACTGATGAGCTGGAATTTTAAAAGTTTTTTTTCAGCCTACCTGATTTAAATAATACTCACTAGTACTGAGGGAGGGACTTTAATTGATGGCTATACCTACTGTTCTATGTAAATCTGCAGCTGTAATTCACTCTTTTTAAAGAAATTTTGGGATTTCAGATGTTTGGTTTTAAAAAAAAATCTCCTATCAACAGAGATATTTTTCACCAAATGTACATCATAATTATACTCAGATTGATTATTTTTTAATATATAATCAATTAATATCATTGACCAAATGATGTGAATATCAAGGAATAGTGATATCTGATCATGCTCCTGTTATCTTGTCTTTGAACTTTCCTGACATTCCTTTTTAAAAAGGGGCATTGAGATTTAATTCTACCTTACTCTCAGATAAAGATTTTTTTTAACTTAATGGAAGAGCAGATTCAGTTTTTCTTCACTGCAAATTACTCTCCAACAATTTCTAACGATTGTTTGGGATACTATGTAGGCATATCTGAGAGGGCAAATTATTTCTTATACAGCTAATATAAAGAAGAAGACTAATAAGGAAAGATTAGATTTAATCAATCAGATTAAACAAGTTAAAAATCCTAATTTATATAAAAGGAGAATTGAACATAAAACTAAATTTCATCTTCTTACTACATATCCCATTGAACAGCAATTTTTGAGATGTTATTAGAGTCATGGTGAAAAATCTGGTAAGCTTTTGGCTAGCTAATTGAAAGAAATGGCAGCTAAGAGACAAGTTAATAAAATTTGGATGGAAGATGGTATGCATACTACTGATCATTCTAAAACAGTTGTTTTCAAACTACCCCCATAAACTCACATTCCACCTTAAGCAATCCCTACACCAGTAAGTGCTCTGTGATTCGTAAAGGATTGCTCATGGTGGTATGTGAGTGGAAAGAAAAAGTTTGAAAACCACTGTTTTAATCGGACCTAATTGACTCGTTATGTGCACAGTTTCAGAACTCCAAAGGAAGTGGGCCAATGACAATTTTTCTCCAGCAAAATATTTCAGTAACAATTAGGTCTAGAGCAGTGGTTCTCAATCTTCCTTTCTCACTCGCATACCACCTTAAGCAATCCCTTACTAATTACATACAGAGCACTTATGGCATAGGGATTGTTTAAGGTGGAATGTGAGTTTAGAAATGTGTGTATTCAGATCCTTTCAAGGTGATGTTTTACTGACTCCAACTCAAAACCAAATTTTATCTTTTACCTCAATGATAGCCAGACGTGCAATTTTGATTAACAGGAAAGACAATATTCCACCTACAGATACACAACGGTTAAGTGATATTATGTCTTGTACAAGTTTAGAAAAAAAATAGATATGCCATTTAAGATTCAAATAATAACTTTCAAAAGATGTGGATCCCATTTATGGACTATTATCGTAACCTAAAGAATTAGGGTGTTCTGAAGCTTTGGTGCTGTGCTGTCCATCTCCAGGAGTGGTCACTTAATTCCTGTGTTACCTTTTAACCTTGCTTAGTAGTAGGGGATTTTGAATTGTAAGGGTTTTTAAAAAAATTCATATCTTCTAAATTGAATTACAATATTTAACTGTGCTATTCAATTTTGCATAGTATCAACTTAAAAAGAGAAAACTACCGTTCTAGAACACAGAACATTATTGCACAGTAATGGCCCTTCTGCCCATGATGTTGCGCCAACCTATGTAAACCTATCCAACCATCTAAACCTTCCCTACCTCACACCCACAACCCTCTATTTTTCTTTTATTCATATGATTGTCTTTTAAATGCCCTTCACGTACCAGCCTCCACTACTCCTGCCAAGTATTCCAGGCACCCACTACGCTCAGTGTAAAAAAAAACCTTGCCCCTGACATCTCCCTTAAATTCCATTCCCCCCCCCCCGTACAGATATTCTCTGGTGTTTACTACTGTCGCCCCAGGAAAAAAGTGCTAGCTGTCCATTCCATCTGTGCTGCTATTAAGACACTTTCATCCTTCACTCCAAAGAGAAAAGCCGTAGCTCTATTAATTTTGCCTCATAAGACACATTTTCCAATCCAGGCAACGTCCTCGTAAATCTCCACTTCGCCGATTTAAAAGTTTTCCTATCCATCCTGTAATGAAGTGACCAGAACTGAACACAATATTCCAAACATGGTCTAACAAGAGTATTTTTTTCAAGCTGCAACATTGCCTTATGACTCAAACTCAATCCCTCAACTAAAGGTCAGCATGCTATAAGCCTTCTTAACTACCCTATGAACTTGTGAGGCAACTTCAAGGTCTCTCTGTTCCCCCACACTGTTAAGAATCAAGCCATTAACCATGTTCTATGCCTCTGTGTTCAACTTTCCAAAATGCATCACTTCACACTTTTCCGGATTGAACTTCATCCGCCAAACTCTGCATTGCGTCCATACTTTGTTATAACCTACAACAATCTTCTGCACCATCTTCAACTTCAACCTTCCTGTCACCTGCAAACTTATTGACCCATATTTCCACTTTTTTGTCCAAGTCATTTATAAAAAAAAAATCACAAAACAGATCCCTGTGGAATTCCATTTTCACTGAGTTCCAGACAGAATATGTTCCATCTACCACTACCCTCGGCTTTCTGCACACAAGCAATTTCTAAATCCACACAGCCAAGGTCCATGGATCCCATGCCTCATGACTTTCTGAATGAGTCGACCATAAGGGACCTTGTCAAATGCCTTCTTAAAACCCTTGGACCTACGATTTCTGAATTCTGTGCCAATTTATAAAATAGTTTACTTATTTATTCCTTTTCCAAAGTACATGACCATATACTTTCCTATGCTTTATCTGCCACTTCTTTGCTTATTCTCCCAAAGTATCCAAGTCTCTCTGCAGACACTCTACTTCCACAGCTCTACCCACCCCCTCCATCTATCTTTGGATCATTCACATGGCCACAAATCCATCAATTTTTTCATCTATGTCTTACAGAAATAATGCAAAAAGTAATGGACCCAACACTAAACCCTGTGGAACATTCTAGTCACTGGCAGCCAGCTAAAAAAGGCACCCTTTTATCCCCATTCTTTGCTTTCCACCAGTCAACCAATCCATGCAGTTCCTCTCCCCACCAATCCACGGCCTCCTATCTTGTTTAGCAGCCTTAGGTGTGGCACCTTATCAAAGGCCTCCTGAAAATCCAGGTAAACAACCTTTACTAACTCCCCTTTGTCTTGCTCGTTACTTCCTCAGAGAACCCCAACAGATTTGTTAGACATTATCTTCCCAACTCTAGCAATTCTGGAAAGATCATTACTCATGTGTTCACAATCTCTTTCAGAATCTTTGGGTGTAGTCTGTCCAGTCCAAGTGAGTTATCCACCTTCAGTTTCCCAAGCACCTCCTTAGTAAAAGTTTCCCCTTAGTAATAGCATCTTCACTCACTTCTGCCCCCTGACTCTCTCAAAATTCTGTCAATGAGGTTAAATATTATTTGTGCAGAAGCAAGAACAGGCAGCAAAAGTAAGGTTAATTCGACATTGGTGCCCCAGGTTTCCAGAAGGCATCAACTGGTGGAGAATCTTGAAGGATATTCCTACACAATGAAATCAGTACTCAGTCAAGTTTCAACTTTCAGCTGAAATGTTAGTTAGATCAAAGAAGGCTGGGTTCAGTCTAAAATATGTGCCTTCATGTTTTGTGGGACAACAAGCAATCTGCAAGTGTCAAATGATACCACGGTACACAGAATACAGAGACAAGTTTCACAGCGTCTATCAGCACAGAAACAGGGGTAACAGCTCATCAGATTATAGTGTATTCATTCTTTTATTTTTCCATCGTAGGAGTATCAAAAACAAGAGTGCATAAATTTAGGTGACAGGGAGGAGTTGCAAAAGGGATTTGAGGGGTAAGTTTTGTATAGAGTGTTTGATATTTGGAACATGCAGTCAGAGGTGGTGATAGAATCAGTTTATAACACTGCGTTCAAAAGGCACTTAGACACTTAATAGGAAGAAAGTCGGAGGATATGGTTCTAATGTGGACAAATGAAATTAGAGTAGAGGGCTACTCAAAAGTGAAATTTTGAGAGTACAGAGTTTGTATGTTCCTGTCAGGATCAAAGGCAAGATTAAAAGGCATCATTTTGGTTTTCTTGGGACATTGGGGATTTGATTCAGAAGAGAGAGGTGTATAACAGGTAATAAGGCACATGGAGCAAATGAGGAGTATCAAAAATACAACAAAAAACCTCAAGAAGGAAATCAGGAAGGCTAAAAGATAGGAGGTTGCTTAGGCAGAAAATATTAAGAGCAAAATGATAGTAAGGGACAAAATTGAAGATCAGAGTGGTCGGCTTTGTATGAAGCCAAAAGAGATAGGAGAGGTCTTAATTTCTTCCCCCCCCAACAGTATTCACTCAGGAAAGGGCACAGAGCCGTGGGAAGTAAGGAAAACAAGCAGTGAGATCATGGAACCTATACAGATTAAAGAGGAGGAGGTGCTTGCTGCCTTAAACCAAATAAGGGTAGATAAATCCCCAGGGCCTAAGAAGATATTCCCAAAACATATGAATCAAGGAGACTTCAAAAATGTTTACACTTTTCTCAAAATGGATCAACATCTGCATAGAAACAGGATCATTTGAGTTTAGACATATGGATTCTGTGTACCACCTAAAATTGTAATAAACAGTGCCTTGCACAAAATGAAAAATCATTGATCAGACGAAGAGTGGAATATCGATCCTCATCTGAAAAAGTTACATTAAGATCGTGCTCCCAATCATTTTTAATCTTACCCACTGGAGCTAGTTTTAAATCCAACAAATCAATATAAATACGTGATATCAATCCATAGCGAACAAATTGTAGATGAAAAAGTATATCAAGAATATTTGAGTCTGCGATTCTAGGAAAAGCGTTCAATTTAGACTGAACAAAATTTCTAACTTGCAAATATCTAAAATATTTATTAAAGTGCTTAATTTTAACTGACAATTGCTCAAAAGAAGCAAAGTTATTTTGAATTAAATAAATTAGGATATTGGCAGAATATTTTTCAGTCTTTATCAATGATTTTTAAGGTTAGATTTGATCCACTACGGCAGCGCCACATAATAAAAGACGCCCACATGGGGCAAATGAACCAGTAACTGACTATTATATGAATTCCTTGCGCTGCCAGCTTCCGGAAGTGACGTCAGTGCGTCGTGGTGTCTCCCCCCTGGCCAGCAGTGCGCCAGCCAGAAGTGGGGAGTTCATCTGGGCCAGAGGTGGTGTCAATAGCACAGGGGTGGGGTGAACCGCTGGGCGTTTCAGCCCCATCTGCGGTTATTGAAACAGTATTCATTTTGTTTCTCTGGGCGCCTGTCGCGTAGCAGTTGTGCCGCGGCCACTGCTGGGGGGGGCCTGGCCAGGTTGTTGAGGCAGCACTACCATAAGCGTAGACGGGCTAAATGTGGATGGAGCTTTGCAGAAAAGTCTGTCTGCTTCCTTGGCTACCAGGTGCGGGGCACTGAAATCCATGTCAGAAACTGCTGAGGAGACGTGTACTAGCAGCTGGGAAAAGAACAGGGCCTCGAAAAGGAAACATTCAGTGTGTCCGTCCGCCAGGGCCAGGCAATTCATGCATGAGCTTGGAGAGGTTCCTATCGCCCAGGCACTGCATATTTAGGATGCGAATGGCACGCTCGTCCCAGTTGAGTTCCAGGGAATCGAGGAAGAAACGCCGGAACTGTTCGTACTTTTACATCCTGGGAAGGTTCTCCATGAAGGAACTTACTTTGGCTGCGGTGGTGGCATCCAGAGCATTGACGATGTGCCAGAACTTGGTGTTCTCTGAGACAATGCCTCTGATGTGAAACTGTGACTCACGCAGTTGCAGCCAATTCCTGGGCTGTTTTGCACACCCACTGCGTTGGTCGCAGCTGCTGCAACTGTAGTGGTATCACTATCCTGCAACCTATCGCGTTTGATGAGGGTTCCAAAGACATTGGAACAATCAGGGTCACCGCTGCAGCGTATCCACACGGTGCGAAGGTGAACCAGTAACTGACTTTATATTTGAATTCCTCACGCTGCGTGCAAGGGAATACCCACTTTTGGTTACATGTGCGCCGGCTTCCGGAAGTGTCACTGCGTCGCAGCGTCACATTCTGGCTGGCCACCTGGAAGCGGGGAGTTCCCCGGGCAACACGTGGTGTCAACCATGGGCTTTGCCTCGGGAGTGAAGGAGGGCACGTGCCATCTTGAGTCAGCCAACTGGGGCGACGATTCGGCCCATCTAACCACACGGTCACTTGGCCGGCTAAACCGTGCCCTTTAACTGCCGTTTTGTTTTTCTCATAGAACCAAATAAACTTGTATCGGCACCTCAAGAGAAAATTCTAACTTTCAGCATGTTGATAGCCAGATGCTCAGTTTTAATGAAATAGAAAGTTGAACTCTCACTGCAGTGGCTACATGATGTAATGATATATTTAAGTTTAGAGAAAATTATGTCTAATATTAAAGATAAAAAGTTTCCGTTTGAAAAGGTATGGGGCCCATTTATAGAATACTATTGTAACTGACAGTTTTAGGTGATTCAGGTGCTGATCTGTCTGTCTTCTGGAGGTCGCGACTTGATCCATCTTTGTATTTTCCTTGCAACCTTGATAAATGGATTTATGGGGTTTAATTATGATTATTCTAAATAATTTTTAAATATACTATATTAAGGTTTGTTATAATATCATTTAACTTAATTTTTATGTATAATCACTTTAACAATCACATTTAACAATTAGAGGATGAAATTTAAAATTTGTTGTATTGTGCATTTAATTACATGCTATGTATATGTTACTATAATTGCCATGTTTAAGAATTATTATGTTAAACTCAATAAAAATATTTTAAAAAGAAATATAGATATTTCCTCAGACCTTGAGGGAAGCTAGTGTAGAAATTTCAGGGGTTCAGGCAGAAATATTTAAAATGTCCTTAGCCACGGGTGTGGTGTCAGAGGATTGGTTGCTCCGCTGTTTAAAAAAGGCTCCTAAAGTAACTCTGGAAATTATAGGCCAGTGAACCTGCGTCAGCAGTAGGTAAGTTATTGGAAGGTGTTCTAAGAGATTGAATATACATTTATTTGGATAGCCATGGACTGATTTGGGATAGTCAACATGGCTTTGTGCATGATACGACGTGTTTAACCAATCTTTGGAGCTTTTCGAAGAGGCTAGCAGGAAAGATGATGAAGGAAAGGCTGTGGATTTTGTCTACATGGACTTTAGTAAGGCCTTTAACAAGGTCCTGTATGGAAGGTTATTCAGGAAGGTTCAGATGCAAGGGATGCATGGTGAAGAAGTGAACTGGACTTGACAATGGCTGGACAGAAGAAGCCAGGGAATAGTAGTGGATGATTGCTTCTCAGACTGGAGGCCTATGACTAGTGGTGTTCCTCAGGGATCAGTGCTGGGACCATTGCTGTTTGTCATCTCTGTCAATGAACTGGATGATAAGGTGGTAAATTGCTGAATTACCAAACTTGGTGAGTTTGCTGATGACACTAAGATTGGAGGTGTTGTGGACAGTGAAGAAGATTTTCGAAGCTTGCAGAGGGATGTGGACCAGCTGGAAAAATGGGCTGAAAAATGGCAGATGGAGTTTAATGCAGACAAGTATGAGGTGTTGCATTTTGGAGGGACAAACCAAGAAAGGACATACACGGTAAATGATAGGGCACTGAGGAGTGTGGTGGAACAGAGGCATCTGGGAATACAGATACAGAATTCCCTGAAAGTGGATAGGGTTTTAAAGAGAGCTTTTGGCAGATTGGCCTTCATAAATGAAAGCAATGAGTACAGGAGTTGGGATGTTATGGTGAAGTTGTACAAGACGTTGGTGAGGCCAAATTTGGAGTATTGTGTGCAATTTTGGTCACCTCACTACAGGAAAGATATCAATAGGATAGAAAGAGTGCAGAGCAGATTTACTAGTATGTTGCCCGGACTTCAGGAACTAAGTTACAGGGAAAGGTTAAACAGGTTAGGACTTTATTCCCTGGAGCATAGAAGAATGAGGGGAGATTTGATAGAGGTATTTAAAATTATGAGGGGGTTAGACAGAGTAAATATAGCCTTTTTCTACTGAGGATAGGTGAGATACAAACCAAAGGACATGGGTTAAGGGTGAAAGGGAAAAAGTTTAGGGCGAACACGAGGGGGAAAATTTTTCATACAGAGAAGTGGGGATGGGGGTGTGGAACAAACTTCTAGCTGAAGTGGTGAACTTGGGCTCATTTTAAAGTTTAAGAGGAATATGGACAGGTACATGGATGGGAGAGGTATGGAGGGCTATGGGCTGGGTGCAGGTCAGTGGGCAAAAAAATGGTTCGGCACAGGGGTGAAGAGGCCTGTTTCTGTGCTGTAATTAATGTTCTATGGTTCTATGGCTATGGATGTGGGAGTCTTAAAGGCTGCTCAGCTCCAAATCTGTGCTAAATATTATGCACAGAAATGCTGGAAGATCTCAGTAGCTCTTGCAGCATCCATAGGAGGTTTTAAAAAAATATCACTGACCTTTCGGGCCCGAGTCCTTCAGAAGGTAATATAGCTCCTATGGATACCTGCTGAAACCCTCCAGCATTTCTGAGTTTTTAAACGACAATTATCGCATCTGCAGACTTTCGTGTTTCACGTTAAATATCAAGTACCTGTTTACACTAACCCTACACTTAGTTTGTTGGTTGAATTTTTGAGAAATTTATCTGATCAGAAGCTTTCATTTTTTTTCTTCTGAAACTAAAATTTACCACTGGAGTGGACATAATAGGTTTCTTATTTGATTGCAAGGGTGTCTTTGTTTAAGCAAGCAATTGGCTAATGTCTACCATTTGTTCCCCATTTGAATGGGGATATATTTAAAGTTCTTAACACCAGGCTGTTGATAATTTATGCCTTTCTTTCCAATTCCAAGAAACCTACTAATTTATCAAGATATTCAGTGCCATTTCTGGCTCCATTATTTGATCAAATTTTCATAATATTCAACAACATATTCATGGTAAAATATTTAAGCAGCTTTTTATATCACATTTGTCATGGGGATTTCAGAGTTGATGACCAAGAGTGCCAAGTTTTAAAAAGAAGTTGGGTAGAAGAGGACAGAGGGATAGAGGGAATTTCAGAGCTTAGGTTATTGGCACCTGAAGCCATAAATGTCATAAGGGAAAGATTAAATTGAGAATAGGCAAGAGGTCGGCACTGAAATACAAACATCTCTGAACTCTACACAGCTACAAGAACTTTAACGGATCAGAAATGGATGGGCAATGGAAGACTTGCAAACAAGACAGGCATTTCAAAATGAAGATGGTGTTCAACTGGCAGTCACTGTAGGTCAGTGACTGTAACGACGCACTGACGTCACTTCCGGAAGCTGGCAGTGCAAGGAATTCATATAATAGTCAATAAAACAGAATTATGTGCTAGTTGGAACAAGGAATCTTGGCCAAAATTATTTATGGGAGATGGAGTATGAGAGTTGGCTGTGCATTGGATAAGTCAACTCTACAGATAACAAAGATGCAAAGAAGGGAATTAGCAGCAGATGAGCTGAGGCAGAGTGAAGTCGATACAAAGGTTAGACAGGAAGCTGAAAACTCATTCCTGCATCAAACATAAAACAGAAGTAAATGTGCCGTTTCAGTGAAGCTCTGCAAAGCATTCTTAATGGGATACTTGGATTTCACACCGGACTTTTATTTGTGGAAGATCATTTGAATTACTTTCCTTTAATTCCAAGAAATATATCCATCTCTTCATGTTAGTCAGAATATTATCACTTGATTTTTCAAATGGACAAAGGAAATTGGTGAAAAAGCAATCAAATATCTATTACTTAGCACTCAATTCAGATCATCAGCCTCTGTTACTTGATGAGACTATTTGTGACTCAGTAAATAAGCTGTACATGAACTTGATCAAGAATTAACAAAGCATGGAACTTGCATGGAAAATGGATGCTAGCACACTAATACACTTAATGAGAACCCAGGTTAGCAGCTACAAGATCTGCTCAGATCTCATTTTCTAGCCAGAGAACAACAGGAAAGTAGTCCATGTGGATATGACTGGATGTTTGTCATCCAGAGCACTGATAGCAGGCTCTCCGTTGACAGAGAACAGGCAACATGCATTTATTTATGATTCAGCCAGGAACTACCATATCACAACTGGATAGTGGTGTTAAATCATAAATTATCAACTTCCATGTTGAGTTGTGTGGTATAGTTACATTCAATATAGTCCACATTCTGACATGATCCAAACCACCATTTCATTCAAATACCGCCATACCCAATCTGCCATCCCCTGCAAAGTTTAAATTTAAATTAAATTTTTAATTCCAATATACAGCACAGCAGCAGGGCCCACAAGCCTGTGCCGCTCAATTACACCCAACCAACCTACAAACAGCCCACAACCCCATTTCCAAGTACATTTCCAACAGTGGGAGGAAACTGGAACCCCCAGAGAAATCCCATGCAGAGGAGAATGTTCAAACTCCTTAGAGACAGCGCGGGATTTGAACTCTGATCCTGATTGTTGGGGCTGCAATAACATTGTACTAACTGATATGCCAACCATACCATTTATTGTCATTTACAGTGCTTCAATCCTTCTATGTAAAATAAAATCTTTAAATTCCTTGTCCATTCCAGAATATTCAAAAATATTTACATCAAGTACTTAAAAATCGAGAGCCCAGTTTATCAGTCCAGGCACAGTTCTTACCTTGGAAATACCAACTTCCCAGGGAGTGACAATCGAGGAACATCACGTCCAACATTTGGTCCTAAGTGAAGCTTTCTCGAGAGCACATCTAAAGGATTGTCAGCAGGTTGAGTGGCCACCTTCACCATCACATTGCTGTTGAAGATGTAAGCAGAGAAGAATACCTGAAGGGAAAGAGGGCAAAATGAAGGGAAGTTATTATTTATTCCATATACTAATGACTTCCAAATTACTGCATTCATTTCTTGTATTCACCAGTATGATTTTTTCCCCAGTCGACTACTGGTATTTCAATTCTTGTTCCTTAGAACAGCAATTCTCAACATTTTTTTGTATTTTTTTTTAGCATTTCGAAGGTAAAAATTGTGCCAAGATTGATAATTTGGCCATGGCCCCCTTAGGACTCAGTTCAGTTTACAGGCCCCCTTCCTGTGAAGGATTCAAGTTTTAGTTGGTTGCTTCCATATTTCTCTCCTACCGATTGCATAAAAAAAAACACATGCAACTATTTTAATAATTTCAGTCTGTACCATCCTTTGAAGATGCTGCAGCCCCCAGTGGGTTGGGGAGGGGACAGATGGCCCCTTTCACACTTGCATACCTTTAAATTGGCCAGGATAGGAATGGCGGATTGGCCTTTCACACTAGACCACTCCTAATAGGGACATGAAAGCTTTCACACTTGCAAGGGTTTAACCCTGGTGTTTGGTCTGTTCTATCTTTAATTGGAAGTGTCTGCAATGCTGCTACTCGTTTCACACTTGTCTGATCTCAAAGCCAGCGTCTGCAGACACCGGGGATTGCACTAGGGGTTGAGCATATTTTGTTTTCACACTAGACACTTTAAAGACCGATTGGCATTCGATTCCTGGGATTACTGGCAAGTGTGAAAGGGGCTTTAGCGTAATGTTGACCCAGTCGTGTGCTTCAGCCAACAAGCACATTACCATTATTATTCAGATAAGACTATTTGCAGATGGAGCTCAAGCCAGAACTGTACTCCACGTCCATCATTGTCCTTTTGCTAGTCAAACAGCTCAATTTAATCAGAAACATTCAACACCATGTGATGTCTAAATGAACAGTTCTTAAGGACCAACAACTATTAAATTATTTAAACAAGGTACAATGCAATAAAAGTCAAAATAACGAGAGCTCTAATAAGCTGGTAGGTCCTTCAACTGTGCTGAAAGAAGGAGGAAACATTACAGGAAGGTGAACAGGATGCTTCAGCAATCCATCGAATCAGTACTGTGTTTATTAACTTGACATTAGGCACTTTCAGGTAGACCAAACACTCATTTGTAAAGGCAGAGGTGCTTCGCCCTTATGCCTAAAGACGTGCCTTCCTGAATGCGTTGTGGCCGGCTCCAAAGCGTCGATTCCAACCCTTCTTGGGGAAGGATAATAGGCAGAGTGCAGCGTTCTGCTGCCTGATCTGGTATGTACAGCCACTGCAAGCGGCTGGTTAGGGGCGGACTGATGATGCCGTTAGCCCCTGACCCATCTCCCCACTCTGTCCAAGGCAGGGCAGCGGGACCCATCAGGGGCAGCCGGTGCGGGCTGAGACAGCTGCACCAGGTCGCTTCGGGGCCGCTCTCTGTGGCTCAAAACGTGGCAAAGCAATGGCCATCTTCCTTACCCTCAATCCCCCATGCAATTGGAACTGTTCTGGGAAGCATACAACGGTTCCAGCTGCCTGGGGGATTATGGGTAGGGAAGACTGCCATTGCTCTGCCGTGTATTTATGATGGTTGGCGCTACAGCACCAGTCGCCCTGCCTCCATTGGCTCCGGAGGGCGCTATGAGGTGCCTCTGGATATGAATGGGATGCTGGAGCAGCTTCTTAGGGCTGCCGTCTGAAAGGAAAGTTCTTAATTTTCCATCCGCTCCTGTAGTCGGCCTAAAGGAGGAGGCCTGACATGAAATGGTCTACAATCACCAACGGTCAGAACAAAAAGGGAAGTTTACACTTAATTAAATTATAGAACAATGTTGGATATTTAGTACAGTGTTTATTAAAATGTTTATTATTTACTGAATTCTGAGAATGGCCACACAAACAACAATGGGATCTTCCTGTTCAGTACCTCATTTTCTGATTTTCCTCAATAGTTAAAAATTTAACCATAAAGGTGATTTTAACAGCACCCACGTTGCCAGATCTCTTAAAATTCATGGGGCATGGTAGTTTTAAATTTATTTGTATTTTAGCAACATTAGTACTGTATTAATAATGCCGAAAAATAAAACTTCAGTGGTGACAAAGATAAAAACAGATAGTCATTACAGTGGCTTCAAACCCACTGCAGCCTTGGGATAGCCCAGGTGGTGATTTGTTAGTCATTCTTAGCTGATGCAGATTATGGCATATGCATAACAATGTCATTATTCAGTGAAAGATTTAAATATAAAACACAGGGTACATATCAAAGGTTGCTTTGTTCAAACACAAAATGAAGGCATTGTGAATAAATACACCATGTTACACTACAGATCTGTGTTGAGGAACAGTAACAAAGAGGTCACAAGTTAAATCCCTGGTCTGTTGTGAACATTCTAATCTGCAATTTTTTTCCTCCCCTTGAGCTCAGTGAGCATCAGATGGAGGGATGAGCAAGGATATCCTCTCAATGCATAAATATAGGCACAAGAGCGAGTGGGTATATGTCACTTCCACTGCTGAACAGGGTGTTCACACTCAAGGCTGACATGAAAATCATACACGTACATTTGGCGTGCAACAATTACTAGTGCCTACAGAATCATACTCCAACTTGCCTGTCCCTTGAGGAAGAATGGAGGTGCAAAGAAAGGAATGGACTGACAAAATGATCACTGCTATGAATAACCATGTTACAGATTGAATGCATGGGACAGTGTGAAGAAACATACTCTACCTTGAACCAAAGTACCTTAACATGGGTGTTTCAAAGCTCTCATTAAATAGGCTAAAAACTTTCTCAACTATTCATCACTTACTTTAACCTTATGTTATTAAGGCTCACTGAAACATAAAAAGGTAATTGATTTAATCTGTGCTACATTAATTCTGGCAAAGTGCTCATCGGGGTTCAATGTTTCTATTCCGCAACCTTGCTGGAAGTCTGATTACAGACTTCAGGTGAGTACGGGACAAGCTCAACTGTTAACGCCCGTGAGATGGACTGGCTCATCGGCACTCACCGTCAAGGCTCATGCACGAGGAATGGCCACTTGGTTGATGTACCAGAGGACCATCGCTACCCATGGAATCGTGCCAGCACAAGCCACCATCTTCAGGAGAGACAGAGCAGGGGAGTGAATCAGGGATAAAGAATTCCTTTAAAAAAATTGCTAACTGAACCCTCCCAAGCTTCAAACTTACATTTGGCATCCATGGCATCTCTAATTGCTTAATGACATGCATTACGAGATCACTGCACATTTTCACTGTTGGTCAAAGAATTTAAAAGAACTAATTTTAGTGCGTCTTCATGCACAAGCATAAAGATAAAGAGTTCAGTGATTGTGATTACAATTATGGAGTTATTTATGAAGCTGTAAAGAGCAGATCTGTTCCATTAGTGATATTTAAATGAAACCTACCCAGAAGACATCATAAATAAGAAGTCCAGAAAGAAGTAAGCAGGAAACTTTAAGACTTGGCAATCGCACAAAAGCGATCATAGCAACGCAGAGTCCCATTGCCAGAGCTGTAACAAAACAAAAAGTGAATTGGCAAACATTTCCATTTACAAATTAATTTTCTACCTCAAACATGAAAAAAGCCATTTCAAGCATGTTATTCAATTTCTGCAGTAAAAAAAAGACTGAAAAAGTTTTTATTTTCTGATACCCCTGCTGCTGATGGAGTAAAAGATGGATACGATTTTTTTTTTTGGAGTTTAAAAGTATGTTTTTCTCTGAGGAGGATATAGAATTACTACACCTGCAGCATGCCTGCAAAAGTTGCTGGAAATTTTTGAGCAGATGATGTCTAATTGTTGCACTCAGTTTTCATGTCCAGGTGTAACTTGTCTATTTTTCTGTGGTGCTGGTTGAGATGGTTTAACATCTCAAACGTTATTTCCAACAATGTAGCACTTGGTAAATAACACATTAAAATGTTGCTTGGCATTGTATCCCAAAATGTTTTGACACGATCTCTTCGAATTAGAATGAATTTTGTTCACCAACCTCCTTTATTGCACAATCAAGCTGAAAACAAAATATGAAAATGATATAGGTTTATGTACAACTTCAAGAGCAGTGATGACAATTATTATAAACGAGTTACATGGAAAATGAGGGAAACTGAATGAACGAAAGTCATTTTGCAATGGACATTGCCTAAGTTTTGTTTGAAATGTCAGATAGAATTGTATGCCAATTTTTCAGTTGAGATTACACAGAACATAGTTGTAACCTCAACAAGGTAGCAATGTTACAATTTTCGAAATAGGTGTTGAAAACAGTGAGAATAGTAACAGATCAAGAGGATGTATTCAGACAGGTGAAGTGAATGAATGCATGGCAGGTGAAACAACAGTAGTGACATTTCTGGAAGAAAGAACAAGAACCAACCAAAACTAAATAAATGGCTAGCAAAAGAAAGAAGTTTTCATACATAAATTTCGAGGTGGCAAGAACACCTGAGAAGTTGTTTTTTTAAAAAAAAAGAAAATGCAACAAACATTTACTTCAATTCCGTGGGTTGTTTCCTATTCAGTACATGATACAAAGTATAAGGGATTTTGGAATGATTAGCTTTCTTAAGCACCATACGATTCTAATAATTAAAATCCATGTCTTGATTGGTCACTGAGGGAAAAAAGATATATAACCCTCCTTGAACAATTTCTTACCTTGGAAATATTTTATATATTTCAGTTACTGAAAGTTTACATAATTGCAAATGTTAATTTTGAGAAAATTATATTGACCACATGTAGGAAACTGTAGAGACAGAAATATTTTAAAATGAAAATAGTCTAATTACCTAGTCAAGAAAACAATTTCTTGTATGTTTAAAAATAATTTCAGTTTAAGGTAGAAATGTAACAGACTTGATATATGCATTACAGTTTTAACCTTGCATAGAACTGCAGGATCCTTATACAGTAGAAGTCCAAAACTCTGGATGCCAGAAATCCAAAAACTCTCAAACTTTTAAAATGTAGCGGGCCTTTGTGTGTGGCCGTACATGCTTAAGCAGCACGGATGTACAGCAGCAACCATATATAGCATGTGTATTTACAAACCCATAATAATGAATCCTGAAGTAGCTAAACTTTGTGGTGTGAAGAACATGTTGAAATTTAGTGACAAACTTAAAATGATTAAGAAACAAAAAATAGTTTGAGCAATACTGTTCCAATGGAAACATATGACAGCAGAAATTCTACAATTTGCAATATAAAAAAGGCTAGGGCAGAAGTCCATGGAAATGTTTATTTCCATAACTTCAGTATTCCAGACGTCATGCATGCACAGATAGTGCAGAATAATCTTATCACAGAGAAACTACAAGTTACTATATGAAAGTATTTAAAGAAAGCAAAAGCAGCATCAAACAGTGCAGGAGATGAGGTAGAAGCTGCCAAGTGTCCCATCTTCAAGTAGTGCTGCTTTATTTCTCCTTAAATATGAATAAGTACTGCTTCAAAATGTAGAAAATCTGGACCAACCCAATCCCCAAGCAGTCTGGATTTTTGAACTTCCGCTGTACGTGAATTGGTGGCTTCAGAAAAAAAAAGAAATGGATACTTTGGATAGTATCCTGATCGTTCAGCTGGATCTGACAGTGAATGAGTTAAAACAGTTGCCTGTTAAATTCACAAATGGTACCATATCAATAAAACAGCCAATCCCCCAATAGTGTTGGACCTGACCAAATCTACCAAGTCTTGGATGCATGGAGTGATACATTAAATACATTTGGCTCTCTGCTCAATTGCCAACTCCATATGAAGTTCAACAGCCTTGCTGGAACTTTAGTTTCCATTGATTGAAACACTAAAGTCTGCAGATGCTGTCTGTAGTAAAAACAAAATTGAAGGGCTCAGACCCAAGACATCAGTAATATATCTTTACCTCCTATGGAGGCTGCAAGACCTGCTGAGTTCCCGTGTTTTTACTTTAGTTTCCATTAAAGGAGATTAAGAAATGTGAACACAGAAATCGTTTTCTTGATAGTTTTTTTAGATTATTAAAATGATAATTTTCCTGGCACAATTTGGAGCTTGGCGTGAACATTTCAACCACTGTATTCTGAAATTAATTAATTGTTCTTCAATTAACTCACAATTAATTAATTAGGGTGGTACAGTTAACGTTAGTGGAACACTTTTACAGCGCCAACGATCAGCACTGGTGTAACTGATGGGTTAATGTTAATGTTAATATTTAAAGTTGTTATAGAACTATATACATTTTTGGTAAGGTTACTGTGGGTTTGGAACAGAGTCAGACACAGATACAGTACACTCAAAAGTGAGGTCTTTTTCGGAGTCAAAGTGGTCTTAATTGAAAACTCAAGTACTATGTGTGATTCTTAAAAGCATTTTTGTGTACATTCAGCGGTATGCTTGCAGCTGTTTCAAAAGTCAACTACCGTTTGAGTGACCTGTACAGAAGATTCTGAGTCAGCGACCTATACTTTTGGACTAAGATGAGGTCTGAAGAAGTGAAACTGAATCAGTGATGTTGTTGTGTCATATGATTCTAAGAAAGAATATTACTGAAGAAATCAGACATTTTGAGTCAGTTGGAAGAAACTATACCTTCTGTGAATACACATTTGCTTTCTTTGTCAAGAAAAGAAGTTTCAAAATCCTTTGAAAAGGATAAGTTGTTCTTAGTAAAAGGGACACGCAGAGTTATTTTAAAAGAAATTAACGACTCCAACTGTTCTTTTAAGAAAAGAGAGGCAACTTAATTTGTGTCCAGAGGAATGGTCACTTATGATTAAGACGTTTGAAATCATTGTGAAAGTTACAGACTCTGTAACTCCTAAGGAAAATATGAGGAAGTTTATGGAAAATCACGTATGAAAGATTGAGGAATTTTAGTTTTAAAGAAATCTGATGCTTCACTTTTGCTTCATAATTATTTCTGAACCACAATTTTAAAAAATCCTCAAATTCAACAAGGTGTTTGAAACTGGACTTTAAATGTGACTTTTTCAGAATCAAGCTTAAACAGTAGTAGTTTAGTAGGATTTAATCACACACATAATATATACATTTGTGCATAATGGGTTAAAGTACAAAATTTACTATTGTCTGGTGAACTTGCCATTGCTGTTCCTTTGTTAGTACTAATAAGATTTTATTAGTTTGTAACACTGGGGTTTGAGTTTTTACATTCTCCCCATGTCTGCATGGGTTTTCCTGGGGGGGGGGGTCCCGGTTTCTTCCCACTGTTATGAGCCCAAAGGATCCCAAAACCCAACAGCAATAGACATTCACCAAGAAAGTGATTTTTTAAACTATCAACTTCAAACATGAAAATAAAATCAAACTTTAACTTATCTTTATACTTACACAATACTCTATACTAACCCAAATTACCCCTTTCTAATTCTAAGCGCACGTGTATGTAACATGTGTGTGTGGATTTAAGAAAAGTTCTTTGGTTCACAGTTCAGTCTCACTTCTCCTTCTTCCAAGTTCTCTGGTTGCAGGCAATCACTATACTATGCATAGCATTCAACATGCATAAAATTCACCAGGCTTGGAGCTTGAAAGGTAAATGTTTACCACTCAGGAAGGTTCTTTTAGGGTTTGCAGAGAGAGATATTTGTTGCTCCAGGATTTCCACAACTGAGGTACCACCACTAGTCACCTCAGGGTATCGCTGATGAAACTTGCCCCATCAGGGTCTTCCAGATGGTAACCTCTTTCTTCAAGCTACCACAGATTTATTTCAAGAGATACATCAGACAGATAGCACTTCCAGCCATTTACTGCTCTAGAACTTGCTTTCATCAGTTTCAAAGTTTTCCCTGGATTGCATTTTTCAGTTACTTGTCAGTGTCCCACACACTGACTGACTGAGCTGTTAACATAACTCTCTTCCAACTGCAACTCCAAAGAGAGCATGTGACTCATGTCTTGCAAAACCTCCAGCAAAAATCAAGTTCTTTCTTCTTCTCAAGTTGTTATCTTAGGTAAACAATCCAGGAGTGACCTTTCTATGCACTTTGCAAAAAGGGTACTGATAGACAGAATGGCTCCAGCAAGACTGCCTGGGCTATTAACTCAACTCTCTCTCTTTTCCAGCTGCAAATCCAAAGAGTGCATGTGACTCATGTCTTGCAAAATCCACACCTTCTCCAGCAAACAACAGGAATTCTTTCTTCTTAGATAAACAATCCAAGATTGACCTTTCTGTGCACTCTGCAGAAAGAATACTGATAGACAGCACAACTCCAGCAAGACAATGGTCAAGCATTTTATGACTGAGTTCAATTAACACCTACTTGTAAAAGGTGCTTACATTCTCCAGAGATCTTCAGTATTTCTTCAGTCTTTCAAATAAGATATGTTTTAAAATGTGTGTATGTATGTAACCTACTCTAAATCTTATAAATTCTCCCCAAATATTAAGATTGTTACACCGGGGTGTAAGTTAATTGGGTGTAAATTGGGCAGGCATAGACTCATGGGTGAAATGGCCTGTTACCGAATTGTGTGTCTATATTAAACTTTTAAAAAAAGAAAATAATTAACTGCTCTGACAACAATTTGCATTTGAATATCACCTCAAAAGAAATTACACATGGAGCTAATAACCTCATCCAACGGTATGGAAAACATAAAGGCAAAGTAGATTTGAATGGAACTCATTCCTGCTACCCCTCTTCAAACAGAGCAGCTGGTATCTGGACTCTAATGCCAGAGGAAGTGGCGGTGCAATCAGACACGAGATCGAAGAGACAGTGAAATAAATAGACAAAGGAAAAGAACCTGGTGATTGAAAATGGGATTAGTGTAGATGAGCAAAAGATCCATCGACACAGATAACTATAAGCTTTTTAAAAATTATAGTTGACTGCAGCCTTAAATGCTTTAATTTGTTGCATTCACCCACATATTCAATAGTTAAAATGAAGAGCTCACAGACTTCTTTTTTAAGACTGAAACCATAAGAACAATGGGAACACTGTAGTGGGCCGAGCAGTCAAGGCCCAGGATGGGCCAAATTGCCACTGTGTACTGACCCGAGATGATGGCATGGGCCCTCCGAAGTCCTTGGGCAGAAGCATGTGCTGTCGGGATATTTCGCAGACACACTGTGACGTTACTTCTGGTTTTGGGGTTCTGAACCGGAAGTGACGTAAAAGAGGGCAGATCACGTGATTAAAGGCATTCTACCAAGAACTGAGAGTAGTGAGCATTTATTTGGTAGCTTAAAAGGCAAGCACATTCGAAGTAGCACCTGTCCAACTCCTGTGGAAGGAAGCTGCTTAAAGAATGGAGAGGCACGCATGCAGGGTTTTGAGCTGAAATGTTAACCACTTTTTTTTTTCCCTCATAGTGATGCTGACTGACCCACTGAGTTCCTCCAGCGGGTGTTTTTTTTTTGCTGCAACGATGGGTGAAAGTGCTTCCAAGGGCTTCGAGGGACCTGGGCATGCTGAAGAACAGGATTCGCAGGATGCTCATTCTTTCAGCAAGGATCCACCAAGGCCTTCATGGGTATAGAGAGATCTTTGTAAGGAGTGCATTCTATGAATGATTGTGTTTTGGGGAAAAGCTGGAGTGGAAAAAATGCTCGTGCCTTCTATGTCTCCTCCTGAGAGGAGAGGATGGGATGGTTTCCCTCCTTCAGCAACCAATGCACATTTCCTTCCTAATGCAACTGTGAGCAACAAATCGTGATAGAGCATGGATCTGCCAGAACAGCCTGGACTAATTGGCACAAACAAAGCAGGCTGATTTGAAAGGTCAAAAGAGGCCACGATCTCACCGAGAACAAAGAATGCAATTTAAGCTTCTAAAGAGCATGGTGTAAGGGAAAACAGTATAAGTAAAACCAGAATCACCAAATCACATTGGAAAATTCTGGGAGACTGCCAAAAAAACCTTGGGGCTAGCACAAATTAAAATCCTGGCAAAAAGACACAAGGAACACATTTCTTCCAACATGTGGGTAACATTTCTTGAATCTGGGTTCAGCCAAATCTGAACTGCACAATTTTTATTTTCAGATTTACGAAGAAATTTCCAAGTCCCCAGAATTTAGTCACTCTGCACTCATGGCCAAACCCTCACCAGACTCAGCCAGAAACTCTCCCTCCTTCATAAAATCCCATTACTTTGGAATGCAATGAGGGTCTGATAGCTCAGTGGCTAGAACACTGGTCTTCTCAAGCAAGGTTTGCGATTTCATTCCTCGCTAGGGTCTTATTTCTGTGAGGGGCTCTGGACAAAGTGACAACTTTCTGTTAAAGAATTTCAAGTACGTTACATTCTAAATGTAGTATTACGTGACAATAATGGAACTTTAACCTTTATCTTTCATTAGCATTTGTTTGTTTTTTTATTTACTTAAGAAATCTGGAGGAAAAATACAAGATGCCAGAGATATTCAACAGATCAGGCAACATGCGTAGAGAGAGAAAACAGATGATGCTTATTCGAAGTTAAATTTAGACATCCAGCATGGTAACAAGTCCTTTTGGTCCACGATCCCTGTGCTGCCCCAATTACACCCAATTAACCTTAACCCTGGTATGTTTTGAACAGTGGGAGGAAACCGGAGCACCTGGAGGAAACCCACATAAACACGGGAAGAACGTAGAAATTCCTTAAAGACAGCGCCAGATTCGAACCCTGGTCACTGGAACAGCTAACCATGCCACTCACTGTTATGGGGAGCGTCTTCAATATTTTCAGCTTTTACCTCCAAGCATGTGGCATTTGCTCAATAGCTCACATAATTTAATGTCAACTTTTTGTTTGTTGGCACTCCTGCGATGCGACTTGGAATGTTTTAGCTGTATTCAAATTGCTATCCTCCACTCAAAATACTCGCTTGAAAGAAATGCAAACTTAATGTTCAGAACATCAGTTCAAAAAGTTCGTAGGCAGAAATGTGTTGAGGTCTCAAAATGTATTCGCAATTGTACTAATTTAACCATTTACTCTCCCTGGGCCAAGCCACTACTTGTCCCGAATGTTAGATGGATCCACTCTATCTGGAGTTCTCCCAGAACCTTTATGCGTATTTTTGCTGACCCTAATATTAATTATGAAAGGCAAAGAACTTTAATGTGGTAGCTATCAAGGTTTAAATTTCTCTTGATAATAACAAGTAAATACAATTATACAGTCTAGTCCTCATCTAAAGCTCAAGTTGTCTGCATCATTTGCTGGATAAAAGAGCCATTATCTCAGTCTATGATCAAGGATACAATTCAACTGGTGGTCCCTTGCTTTCAATCAGATACCATCGCTTTTTTAAAAAATTTACAAAAGTATTTATTGCAAATACTTGTTCACATTTCATCCAAACACACATTTAAAGTTAATACATACACATATTACAGATAGACATTGAGGAGTCTCAGTATTATTTTGCAAATACCACAAAGAGCATCTTCTCACTTGCTGCATGAGAAGGGTTAGTTAGTGTAGCTACAATCGTTAGCCTCTTCCCCTATACCTCTTTGAAATACATTATTTTGCCAATCAGCAAAAATGTGCATAGTTATTGGTGTTTTAATTAAATAGCAAGGAAACTAGTTTGTCTCAAGACAGATAAATAAAATATGAACTAAAGGAAAAGGTTACTTATACCAAGTGTGATCGAAATTAAAACTTCTGAAGTTACACAACAAATGGTCAGACCACATACTCTATATTTCGGCGTAAAAATCGAGTCATGAAATCCAAAAAAGTCTCTCTCTCAAAAAAAAGGGGGTCAACTTGTACACTGGATATACTTCTGAGACCTTAAATTTAGCACAAAATCCAATCCGCACTGTCTAAGTCGACCCTTGAAAAACCGATTTAACGTACAAGTCAAATCTTGAACAGAAAAAACCCCCGAATGCGACAGATTTCATTGAGATTTTTATTGAAAACACAATTAGCACCCTTCAAAATCACTATCATTGTCTAAAATCAACACATTTAAAACCATTCAAAATAATTCTCGCTATCATCGTCTGAAGCAAAGATGGGCAGCAACACATCCATACTCTCACTGTTTAAACAGTCATCATATTCGGTCTCAGTCGGTATCTGATGAGGTGGTTTCAGCTTCACCATCAGTGGCCGACAATAAATCATCTTCCGTGTCATCAATTGCACAAGAGATACTACACTTTTTAAACTATTTTATCAGTCTCTACTTTAATTTGGCCCATGCCTTGAGCACAAAGTTACACAACGGCTTTTTGTAAACGTCTTTTCTGCAGACATCGAGAGGTTGCAATAGACATCAAACCACCTGGGATAACCACTATGTAAGTATTATGTAGTGTTAATCTACTTTTAGTTTTCTCAGGCAGCGTCCTGCTTTGCGGAAACTGCCAAAATGTTTGGCCTGGAAGTCAGCCTGAAGAAAACTGAGGTCCTCCATCAGCCAGCTCCCCACCATGATTACCAGCCCCCCCACATCTCCATCGGGCACACAAAACTCAAAACGGTCAACCAGTTTACCTATCTCGGCTGCACCATTTCATCAGATGCAAGGATCGACAATGAGATAGACAACAGACTCGCCAAGGCAAATAGCGCCTTTGGAAGACTACACAAAAGAGTCTGGAAAAACAACCAACTGAAAAACCTCACAAAGATAAGCGTATACAGAGCCGTTGTCATACCCACACTCCTGTTCGGCTCCGAATCATGGGTCCTCTACCGGCACCACCTACGGCTCCTAGAACGCTTCCACCAGCGTTGTCTTCGCTCCATCCTCAACATCCATTGGAGCGCTTACATCCCTAACGTCGAAGTACTCGAGATGGCAGAGGTCGACAGCATCGAGTCCACGCTGCTGAAGATCCAGCTGCGCTGGATGGGTCACGTCTCCAGAATGGAGGACCATCGCCTTCCCAAGATCGTGTTATATGGCGAGCTCTCCACTGGCCACCGTGACAGAGGTGCACCAAAGAAAAGGTACAAGGACTGCCTAAAGAAATCTCTTGGTGCCTGCCACATTGACCACTGCCAGTGGGCTGATATCGCCTCAAACCGTGCATCTTGGCGCCTCACAGTTTGGCGGGCAGCAACCTCCTTTGAAGAAGACCGCAGAGCCTACCTCACTGACAAAAGGCAAAGGAGGAAAAACCCAACACCCAACCCCAACCCACCAATTTTCCCCTGCAACCGCTGCAATCGTGTCTGCCTGTCCCGCATCGGACTTGTCAGCCACAAACGAGCCTGCAGCTGACGTGGACTTTTTGCCCCCTCCATAAATCTTCGTCCGCGAAGCCAAGCCAAAGAAAGAGTTTTCTCAGTAAAGTGGCTACAAAACATATCCCACACCAGCAAACTCCGTTCTTTGCGTAAACTGCTTGGCTGCCTGTTCCATATATTGTCTATCCATAGTTTTACTCCATTTTCATCCATCCATACTTTGTCATGAAAATGTTTAAAAATACCTGCAGGGAATTTAATTTTCAGTTTAATTTTGCGTTTGAAGATTACCATGCGTCTTAACTTGTCCGATACCACCATGGTAAACTTGGTCCTTTTGTGGCCTGTACTTCTGGTTTGCACAGTTTTAACACCTTTCCATTCCACTGTTCTATTACCTATCATGTCGGAATTCATGGGGGTTTCGTCCATGTTTCTGATATTTGCCAATGCAAACTGGTGTTTCTGCCGGTTTCTTATAATAAACTGGAGAAAATTTAGAACTTTATGATCAGGATCTTTTGGTATCGTCCGTGTAATTGTTGCTTTTTGGCATAATACCAAATTTTTACTGTTCATGAAATGATTGCACCAGCCAACTGTAGCCTCGACATCATCACTAAGGTGTATGATATTTGATTTCGGGTGGCTATGTAGCAATCTTGCCTCTGTTCACGCACCCTTTCTGCAATGTGATTTTCTAACTCTGGCCAACGAGCGATTCCTTTTCTCAAAGAATATTGCCTTTTCGGTATTTTTCTTAAAGTCTCTTCTTTCTTCCTCCAATCTCTTACCAAATTCTCATGCACAAATTTTCTTGGAGCTGTGCCGTTGGTTTTCTTGCCCATTTCTATCACTTTCAACTTAAAGCTCACTTTATATTTTCATCACGTGCTGCGTTGTGTCGATGGACCCTCCATAATAGCAATCACCTGCAGCCAACGCCCAGCAGATCAATCTGCGCGATCTATGGGGATTGATGTATCCGCCGGTCAACAGCCCATCTCAGGCATCGTGATCTTTGGGGGTCGAATTATACTCCAGTCAACGGAGCATCCAGGCAGCCAGAAAATACCAGATATACAATATAATCCTTAAAATGAGGCTGAAAAGAGGGGGGTGGAGGGAAATTATACATCGGTCGACTTGTAAGCTGAAATATACAGTATACAGCTGTACAATTTTATCTGATAATGCTTTACTTGTTTCCCACAAATTAAATTCCCAATATTTACTATTTTCAGAAAATCCCTCAGTAAGAATCAGCTCCTCCTCTAAAACTAAGGTCAAATTCTTATTCAGTTAAATTCAACATAGCAGATCAAATGGGGATAAAGTTTCTTTCAAAAGATAAATATTCTAACTTTTGTCCTAATATAGTATATTTTTTTTGCAATTTCCAATAGTCACTGTGCACAATGTAGAAGTTTCCTCTCCTCAAACATTGCAGCTATTCATAAGAAACAAATGCATTTCCTTTTCAAAATATAGTTTTCTTCTGCTAAATACCACACATACATAATCAAACCAATGTTTGATTGTTTTTCCACAAATGTTGCTTTCTCAAATTAGCCAATATTCTAACATTAGCCTGTGGACATTGAATTTTTGTTTTATTTCTATTACAAACTTCAGCGTAATTCCAACTAGAAAGCATTATGAAACTGCTAAATTCACAGCTATAGAATACTGCCAACTGAAATGAAAATACCAGTGATTTATCATAACAGCAATGTGGTCTTCCACCAAAAGAGCTGGATTGGAATCATCTTTATTGTGGTAAAAATGAAGAAAGATTTATTCATTCATTGGTAAGCTCCATTTCAAGCACCCTAAGTCAAATTCTTCAGGTCTTTTTGATCTTCAGATTGGATTGTAGGTAAAGAGGATCACTGAGAAGATCTCTCTCCACCCCCCTCCCCCACCAACCATTCGATGTGATCTACCAGGATCGTTGTCTGAAGAGAGCAATTGTTAAGGACCCCTTCCACTCTGCACACAGCACCTTCCGGGAAAGAGATACAAATGAATCAGAGCCAAAATCACCAGGCTGAGAAACCATTTCTTCCCAAAGGCAGTGAGACTTCTGAAAGACTGATGAACTGCTCATACAGTCCCTCCTAGAATCTACTATTATTTAACAATACTTATTTTTATATACAGTATGTACGACATACAAATTGCTTGTAAATATCTGTGTTATGTCTATACATGCGTTTACACTGATGACCAAAGAACGCTGTTTCATCCAGTGCTACTTTACAAATGTATGATAATAATAAACTTGAACTTAAACTTTTAGACAGTAAAATTTGGAATTAATCATAAGTGAGGTAATACATCAGCTGGTTATAAATACCAGTGAAAAGGGCACACCTACAAACTCAAAGTTGGATAGATGGAGAAAAGATAATCCAACATTACACAATGATTAAACTTACACCACAACATAACAGATAATACAATTATGATTGAGAAGATGACCTATGATTTTTTTTCAGCTGTTAATGAAACTAAATGAGTGACCTGCAATTTAAACTTTTTATATGAATACTTAAATGCACTGTTTTTTTTAAATTAAAATTACATTTCTGGAATTTCCAGGACACTTGTCATTCTTTCAATGCTGGCTGGCTCTGCATCCATGACACAATCATTCAGGAGCTTTTAAGCAAGAGTCCAGTCGTCACGCTGAAATAGGCAAAATAGGAGAATGATAATCTCCTGGTTTTGTTACTGGATCAGTCAGAATTCTGCATCATTGAAGCAGAGATGCAAGTTCAAAATCCACCATCGCAGCTGGGAAATTTACGTTTTTCAATTTGGACTCTTCTTTGAATTGGGTGGAAGGGGGAAATCTACCAACTGAAGTCACACAGAAACATAGCCTGGTCTTGGTGGGAGCCCAGAATCACCCACAAGGTTGGTTCCTTCTGCTTGTTCAGTTCAATGGGCAATTAGAGAGGGACAATAAATGCTGGTATTAAAAAGAAATTTCCACCATCAGTTAACAAAACTGGAAGTGTGCTTATTTCCATAGCTATAGTTACTCTGCTCTGTCACTTCTACTAAAAGAACTAAGAAAATACTTGCACTCTAAACTCTTCACATCCAGAATTCTTTGAGTATAGTTGTTACACAAAGAAATATAAACAATGAGCAAAATGCCTCATGTCAAATAAAATGATCAACTAGTTTATTTGCCTTGGATAGCATGCGTTGAGAAAATAACGTGCATTATTCCTCCCTCCACTGATGCAACTGACCTACTAAACCATTCCTGCATGCTCTTTTTTTAAGTTTTAGCACTGGCATTTTTTTTTAGCTTTTGGTGTAATGATTATTCATTTCATTAGAAAGATGTCAGAACATCACTCAAGAGGATGAACCTTCACAAGCGTCAGGCCCTGACAGTGTAGCTATCAGGGAAATGAAAATCTGCACCATCCAACTAACCAGAGTGTTCATGGTCATTTTCAACCTCTCATTGCTGCAATCACAGGTTCCCATCTGCTTCAAAAGGGCATTAATCACCCTGGTACCTAAGAAGAGTAATGTGAGCTGCCTCAATGACTATCGCCCATTAACAACAACTTTTACTGTGATGAAATGTTTTCAGAGGCTGGCCATGGCCAGAATTAAGCAAAGATCTGGGCCCACTTCAATTCGAATATCGTCACAATCGCTCCACAGCAGTTGCAACATTGCTGGCTCTCCAATGAGCTCTGAATCACCTCGAAAACATCAATTCATACATATGGTTGCTCTTCATCGACTACCGCTCAGCCGTCAATACCATTATTCCCTCAGTGCTGGTCAACAAGCTACAAACTCTGGGCCTCTGTACCCCCCTTTGCAACTGGATCCTTGACTTTCTCATTGGAAGACCACAGTCAGTATGAATTGGAACCAACATCTCCTCCTCACTGATTAACAACACAGGCACACCCCAAGGATGTGTGCTTTGCCCAATGTTCTACTCAGTATTCACCCATGACTGGGTGACCAGGCACAATTCCAATGCCATCTATAAATTCACTGATGACACCACAGTTGTTGGCAGAATCACAAATGGAAATGAGGAAGCGTATAGGAGAGAGAAAGATCAGCTCATTGAATGGTGTAACAATAACAGCCTTGCACTCAACATCAGCAAAACCAAGGAAATGATTATGGACTTCAGGAGGAAGTCAGGGAAACATGACCCAGTCTTCAGCGAGGGCTCAGTAGTGGAGAGGGTCAAGATCTTCCAATTCCTGGATGTCAACATCTCTGAGGATCTGTCCTGGAGTCTCCATGTTGAAGCAATCACAAAGAAGGGTCGCCAGTGGTTATATTTTGTGAGGTGGCTAAGGAGATTCAGCATGTCACTGAAGACTCTTGAAAACTTCTACAGTTGTACCGTGGAAAGCATTCTGGCTGGTTGCATCACTGCGTGGTATGGAGGTGCCAACTCTCAGGACAGGAATAAACTCCAGAGGGTTGTTATCTTGGCCTGCAACATCACAGGCACCAGACTTCATTCCATCGAGGACATCTACATGAGGCGGTGTCTTAAAAAAGCCGCCTCCATCTTCAAAGACCCCCACCACCTAGGCCATGCCTTCTTCACTCTACTACCATCCGGAAAAAAGGTACAGGAGCTTAAAGACAAACACTCAATGGCACAAGGACAGCTTCTTCCCCTCTGCCATCAAATTCCTGAATAATCAATGAACCAGCCACTGCCTTACTTTTTGTGCACGATTATTTAAATTTTTTATATGAATGATTGTAAGATAGTTATAATATGAATATTTGCACAAAGTCGCTGCTGGAAATTTCATTATTTGTTCATGACAATAAATTCTTATTCTGATTATTTTACTGCTGCTTGGAGGGGTTGGTGGAGGGGGGGTGGGGCAGTGGCTGCTAAGTTTCTTGCATGCCAATAGCAGCCTTACTTCAAAGTTTCTAAATGAATGTGGAGTAGTTTGGGGTATAAAGGCTCGAGAATATCTAGCCATTTTTTCTTGTATAGGAAAAAAAACCCTGTCAATGTGGCCAGACAGCATTTCACAATTATCTCTTCCAGGAAAATACATCCATTGTTGATTATTCCTCCAAAATTACATACACAGTAACTAATATGGCACATCATATTAGTTACTAGGGACGGCATGGTCAGAGCAATGCTGTAACAGTACCAACAATTGGGACTGGAGTTTGAATCCTGTGCTACAAGGAGTTTATACTTTCCCCCTGTGTCTGCGTGGGTTTCCTCCGGGTACTCCAGTTTCCTCCCACCATTCAAAATGTACCAGGGCTTGTAGGTTAAATAGTGTATCAGGGCAGCATGAACTCATGGGCCGAAAGGGCCTGTTACCGTACTGTGTGTCTAAATTTAAATGGGCTGAAAATGCATTGAGGTTTTCGTGGTCTAACTTTGGTTCTTCCCGAATGAACATTTATCCAAAAAAATCTGAATGCAAAGTGCAGTCCAGTCATAACATAAACTAGTTTATTTTTTTTTTTTTTTTTTTTTTTTTTTTAAATTTTTTATTTTTCACACCATAAATCACAATAGCCATGATATACACTTTTTCTTTTCCACACATTTACAGTGACTTTTTCTCCCTCCCCCCTCCCTCCTCCCAAGCCACCCCCCCATCCCTCCCCCCTCTCATCCATTTTAGTTATACAATCTAGGTTGCATTAATTCAGTTAGACAATGTTGTCATTCAACAAAAATACACCAGAAATTCTACTGAGTCCATTTTTTTCTTCTCTTCTCCTTCCATCAACTTAGGTAATGTTTGTTCCCGGTAGGTTTTCGCTATTGTATTTAATGTAAGGCTCCCATACTTGTTCGAATATTTCGATATTATTTCTTAAACTATATGTTATTTTTTCTAATGGAATACATTTATTCATTTCTATATACCATTGTTGTATTTTCAAATTATCTTCCAATTTCCAGGTTGACATAATACATTTTTTTGCTACAGCTAGGGCTATCTTAACAAATCTTTTTTGTGCATCCTCCAAGTCAATTCCAAATTCTTTATTTTTTATGTTACTTAGGAGAAAGATCTCTGGATTCTTTGGTATATTGTTTTCTGTTATTTTATTTAATATCTGATTGAGATCATCCCAAAATTTTTCTACTCTCTCACATGTCCAGATTGCATGAATTGTTGTTCCCCTTTCTTTTTTACATCGAAAACATCTATCAGATACTGTTGGGTCCCATTTATTTAACTTTTGCGGTGTAATGTATAGTCTGTGTAACCAATTATATTGTATCATACGCAGCCTCGTATTTATTGTATTTCTCATCGTTCCAGAGCATAACTTCTCCCATGTTTCCTTTTTTATCTTTATATTTAAATCTTGTTCCCATTTTTGTTTAGTTTTACCATTTGTTTCCTCATTTTCCTTTTCTTGCAGTTTAATATACATATTTTTTATAAATCTTTTGATTAACATTGTATCTGTAATCACATATTCAAGGTTACTTCCCTCTGGTAAACTCAAGTTGCTTCCTAATTTATCTTTCAAGTAGGATCTCAGTTGGTAATATGCCAGCGCTGTATCTCCCGTTATATTGTACTTATCTCTCATTTGTTCAAAGGATAAGAATCTACTTCCTGAAAAACAATTTTCTATTCTTTTAATCCCTTTTTTTTCCCATTTTCTAAAGGCAAGGTTGTCTATTGTAAAAGGGAGTAGCTTATTTTGCGTCAATATTAGTTTTGGTATTTGGTAATTTATTTTATTTCTTTCTACATGTATCTTCTTCCATATATTGAGGAGATGGTGTAATACTGGAGAAGTTCTATGTTGTACCAATTTTTCGTCCCATTTATATAATATGTGTTCAGGTATCTTTTCCCCTATTTTATCTAATTCTAGTCTCGTCCAGTCTGGTTTTTCCCTTGTTTGATAAAAATCTGATAGGTACCTTAATTGTGCGGCTCTATAATAATTTTTGAAGTTTGGCAATTGTAAGCCTCCTTGTTTATACCATTCTGTTAATTTGTCTAGTGCTATCCTCGGTTTCCCCCCTCTCCATAAAAATCTCCTTATTATTTTCTTTAACTCTTTGAAGAATTTTTCTGTCAGTTGTATTGGCAATGCCTGAAATAAGTATAGTATCCTTGGAAAAATGTTCATTTTAATACAGTTTATCCTTCCTATCAGTGTTAGTGGTAGCTCTTTCCAATGCTCTAAATCATCCTGTAGTTTTTTCATTAGTGGATTGTAATTGAGTTTATATAATTGGCCTAGATTTTTGTTTATTTGCACACCTAGGTATCTTATTGCCTGCGTTTGCCATCTGAATGGGGATTCCTCCTTAAATTTTGAGAAATCCGCGTTATTCATAGGCATTGCTTCACTTTTATTTACGTTTATCTTGTATCCCGACACTTCTCCATATTCCTTCAATTTCTTATATAGTTCTTTTATTGATAGTTCTGGTTCTGTTAAGTACACTATCACATCATCCGCAAACAGACTGATTTTATATTCCCTGTCTTTTATTTTTATTCCTTTTATATTATTATCTCTTCTTATCGATTCTGCTAGTGGTTCTATAGCTAGCGCAAACAATAATGGTGATAGTGGGCATCCCTGCCGCGTTGACCTGCTTAAGTTAAATTGCTTTGATACATGTCCATTTACTGTCACTTTCGCTAACGGTCCCTTATATAATGCTTTAATCCAATTAATATACTTCTCCGGTAAACTGAATTTTTGCAATACTTTGAACAAGTAATTCCATTCTACTCTGTCGAAGGCCTTCTCTGCGTCTAAAGCAACTGCTACTGCCGGTGCTTTATTTCCTTCTACTGCATGAATTAAGTTAATAAATTTACAAATATTGTCTGTTGTGCGTCTTTTTTTGATAAATCCAGTTTGGTCTAAATTTACCATTTTCGGTACCTGTTCTGCTAATCTGTTCGCTAATAGTTTAGCTATTATCTTATAATCTGTGTTTAGCAAAGATATTGGTCTATATGACGCTGGTGAGAGTGGATCTTTCCCTTGTTTTAGTATCACTGTAATTATTGCTGTTTTACATGAATCTGGTAAGTTTTGTGTCTCATCAATCTGGTTGATTACATCCAGGAGGGGCGGTATTATTAGGTCTTTAAATGTTTTGTAGAATTCTATTGGGAGTCCATCCTCTCCTGGTGTCTTATTATTTGGTAAATTTTTTATTATCTCTTGTATTTCTACTGTTCCAAATGGTTCTGTTAATTTATTTTGTTCCTCTATTTGTAGTTTTGGTAGTTCAATTTTAGTCAAAAATTCATCTATTTTCCCTTCTTTCCCTTCGTTTTCGGTTCGGTATAATTGTTCATAGAATTCTCTGAAGTTTTCCTTAATTTCTTTTGGATTATATGTAATTTGTTTGTCTTTTTTCCTTGTTGCCAATACCGTTTTCTTAGTTTGCTCTGTCTTAAGCTGCCATGCTAGGATTTTGTGTGTTTTTTCCCCTAGTTCATAATATTTCTGTTTTGTCTTCATTATATTCTTCTCCACCTTATATGTTTGTAATGTTTCATATTTTATTTTTTTATCCGCCAATTCTCTTCTTTTGGTTGTATCTTCCTTTATTGCTAATTTTTTTTCTATGTTTATTATTTCCCTTTCCAACTGCTCTGTTTCCTGATTATAGTCCTTCTTCATCTTGGTTGCATAACTTATTATTTGCCCTCTAATGAATGCTTTCATTGCGTCCCATAGTATAAACTTATCTTCCACTGATTCCGTATTTACTTCAAAGTACATTTTTAATTGTTTTTCAATAAATTCTCTAAAATCCTGTCTTTTAAGTAGCATGGGGTTTAATCTCCATCTATACATTCTTGGAGGGATGTCTTCTAGCTCTATTGCCAATAACAGGGGTGAGTGGTCCGATAATAGTCTAGCTTTATATTCCGTTTTCCTAACTCTCCCTTGTATGTGGGCTGATAACAGGAATAGGTCTATCCTTGAGTATGTTTTATGTCTAGTCGAGTAGTATGAGTATTCCTTTTCTTTTGGGTTTTGTTTCCTCCATATGTCCACAAGTTTCATTTCTTGCATTGATTTAATTATAAATTTGGTTACTTTGTTCTTCCTGTTAATTTTTTTCCCCGTTTTATCCATATTTGGATCCAAATTCAGATTGAAATCCCCTCCTATTAGTATGTTCCCTTGCGTATTAGCTACCTTCAAAAAGATATCTTGCATAAACTTTTGATCTTCTTCGTTAGGTGAATATATATTAAGTAGATTCCAAAGCTCTGAATATATCTGACATTTTATCATAACATATCTCCCTGCTGGATCTATTATTTCCTCTTCTATTTTAAATGGCACATTTTTGCTAATTAATATAGCCACTCCTCTTGCTTTTGAATTATACGATGCTGCTGTTACATGTCCTACCCAATCTCTCTTTAATTTCTTGTGCTCCAATTCAGTTAAATGTGTTTCTTGGACAAATGCTATATCTATTTTTTCCTTTTTCAGTAAATTTAGTAGTTTCTTCCTTTTAATTTGGTTATGTATTCCATTAATATTTAGAGTCATATAGTTCAGCGTAGCCATTTTATATTTTGTTTATCTTCTCTTTCCGTTTTTCCATCATTACCTTTCCTCCTTTTCCATTTCTGTTTTCTTATTTTCAACTCTTTACCAGACAACATTCCTACAACATCCAACATTTTCCTTATTCTCCTATTTCTATCTTCTTTATCCCCAATCTCCCCTTCCCCTCCTGAGTTGCCCTTTATCCCTTGTCGGACAACCACATCTCCCCTCTCCATTTGGATTTGCGAATCCACTCGCAAGCGTCAACTGATTTTGCAGTGACCGCTCTTTTCCCCCCACCCAGCCCCCCCCAGAAAAGATTTCGTTTTTTATATGTCACAAAGGTCACTCTTTTAGTTCCCTCCTTATTCTCTCTATTCCATTACCTTCCCTTATTAATTCTTGTCTATACTTTCTATGTTTTCCTCTAATTACAGATACTTTCACATATGCCCGTTGTCTCTATTCACTCTTATACCTCTTTACCCGCATACATATCAATCGTGGTCATTTTTACCCTCCTTACCCGTCTTCATCCCTCAGTCTATTTTTGTCTTTACCCACATACATATCAATCGTGATAATTTTTGCTCTCATTACCCGTCTTCATCCCTCAGTCTATTTTTGTAATTGTTCTGCAAATTTTCGTGCTTCTTCTGGATCCGAGAATAGTCTGTTTTGTTGTCCTGGAATAAATATTTTCAATACCGCAGGATGCTTCAGTGTAAATTTATATCCTTTCTTCCATAAAATCGCTTTTGCTGCATTGAACTCTTTTCTCTTCTTTAGGAGTTCAAAGCTTATATCTGGATAAATGAAGATTTTTTGCCCTTTATACTCCAGTGGTTTGTTGCCCTCTCTTACTTTTTCCATTGTCTTCTCCAGCACCTTTTCTCTTGTAGTATATCTTAGGAATTTTACTACAATAGATCTTGGTTTTTGTTGTGGTTGTGGTTTAGGGGCCAATGCTCTATGTGCCCTTTCTATTTCCATTTCTTGCTGTAGTTCTGGACATCCTAGGGCCTTAGGGATCCATTCTTTTATAAACTCCCTCATATTCTTGCCTTCTACATCTTCCTTAAGGCCCACTATCTTTATGTTATTTCTTCTGTTATAATTTTCCATTATATCTATTTTTTGGGCTAGTAATTCTTGTGTCTCTTTAGTTTTTTTATTAGATTCCTCCAATTTCTTTTTTAAGTCTTCTACCTCCATTTCTGCTGCTATTGCCCGTTCTTCCATCTTGTCCATTTTTTTCCCCATTTCTGTTAAGGTCATATCCATTTTATTTATTTTCTTTTCTGTGTTGTTTATTCTTCTTCTTAAATCATTGAATTCCTGTGTTTGCCATTCTTTAAATGACTCCATGTATCCTCTAACAAGAGCAAGTACCTCCTTTACCTTGCCTATCTTTTCTTCTTCTATTTCCCTGTACTCTTCCTCTTCCTCTTCTTCTTCCTCTAGGTTGACCATCTGTTGTTTCTTTGCTGCCCTTTCCTCCTCTTCTTTCTTGTTTCCATTGTCTTCTGTGGTGTCTTCTTGCTGCAGGTGTTCTGCAGCTGTCGTTGCCGGCTGTGGAGATCGACTCCCCAGCTGGTCCCCCCTCCCGTCGGTGTGTTTTTTTGTATGCGCATCGCGCATGCGCGAGGAGTCGCGCATGCGCGGTTGCGCACTTTTACTCGGCTCTGTGAGCCATTGTTGTAGTTCTCTTTCTACCGACCTGAGGTAGTGGGGTCTTCTCTCCGCAGCGGGCCTCTTCGGACAGGTAAGGCCTTCACCTTTTTCCTCTGTTGTCTTCTCTTCCTCTCTTCTTTCCGTTGATTTTGATTTTTCTCCTTTTGTCTCCATCTTCTTTCCACCTTTATATTCACTTTTCTTTAACTTGTATTTCTGTGCCTTTGTATTTTCTCTCGTTTTTCCCGACTTTTCTGGAGAGGGCTGGAGTTCACCGTCCGGCCACTACTCCATCACGTGACTCCTCATAAACTAGTTTATTTGAAGGCAATGCACACATTTGGAGATTGTATGGCAAATGTCATCAGCTTGTGTTCCCACAGAAATCAGCTGGCATAATTTGATGCTGCTGAGTATCATTCTTTATAGTCACCAGGATTCAATGAAGCTTCACACAGGTAAATTGTAGTTCAGTACAACAAGTAAATCATAAATGTTCAAATAATTTCCTACTTTTGCACATCTCCAAAATACAGTCCACTGCTAGAGAATAAAAAAGATCAACACAGCTGGATAATGAATTCAGAAAATGATGGGAAAATAATTTTGCAAAAGTCCCTAACAAAAATTCTGGTGAAAAGATGAAGTGCAAAGCATTGTGGCAAAAGACAAAGACCAGTGCATTTTCTTGGAATAGACAGAATTCAATGTAGCAGCATTTAAGTGTGGCTGAAACAAGCAAGAATTTTGGTGGATGTGTACATTGTATTAGTGCATATGGCAATAAGCTTGTAAATCTTCATCCATATAACTTTAAATTTAGATGCACAGCATGATAACAGGCCCTTTGGGCCCACGAGCCTACGCCGCCCAATTACACCCAATTGACCAAAATCCCCAGAAAGTTTTGAAGGTGGGAAGAAACCTGAGCACCCAGAGGAAACCCAAAGAGAGAACCTACAGACAGACTCCTTACAAATAGCGCCAGATTCAAACTCGGGTAGCTGGTGCTGTAAGAGCGTTGCACTAACTGCTACATTAACCATGCAGCACTCATCATCTCATTAAGTGAATGAGGAAACCATATCAAGCCAGGTACAGTATTTGAAGAAAGAAGTGCTGTAGAGGACCACTGCTGTTGCTCACCCACTGTGACATTATTTTATCATTGCCATCAACTAGCTAGATGGAGTAACAGCAAAATAATATCATTACAACAGAGGACAGCTTTTCTATATTGCTAGCTAACTTCCAAGTACAATAAAACTCTTAGTATCCAGCATCTACAGGGATTGGTGGATGGTGAATATGTGAGTTTTCCAGCTGCTGGAGACTGCGTGTTGCATGAATATAGAAATAACTGCAAGGCACGCCAATTTTAAACTTCCATACTTTTTTTTTTACATCATTTTTCCACGATTTTCTTTCTGCCAGTTGACTGAATTCCAGAAACAGGGTTTCACCCACACAAGGAGGCGGGACGTGACAATATACCTGGTCGGGTACTGAAGGACTGTACAGACCAATTCACAGAAGTCTTCACGGACATCTTCAACATCTCACTGCAACAGTCCATTGTTCCAACAGGGTTCAAAGCAGTCACCATCATCCACGTACCCAAGAGGGCGACAATAACAGGCATCAATTACTTACCTCCACCATTATGAAATGCTTCGAGCATCTGGTGAGGGAACACAACAAAGCACACCTCCCAGAGATGCTGGTCACTTTACTCCACCCTGACCCATCAGAAGAACGACACCTCATATGCCAGGCTGCTGTTCATGGATTTCAGCTTGGTATTTAACACAATCATTCCCCAGAGGTTGGTGGAGAAGCTGTCCTCACTGGGACTCAACACCCCTCTCTGTAATTGGATCCTGGACTTCCTAACAGAAAGACCAGTCTGTCCGGGTTGGTAGCAGAACATCGAGCACCATCACATTGAGCTCTGGCACACCTCAGGGATGTGCACTCAGTTCACTCACAGCTGGTGGCAAGGGGGTGGGCATCCTCAGGTATTATCTCCCCCACAAATGAGTTATTGTGCCCCCCCCCACCTGCAGGACTAGCATCACTAATCTCCACTCATTATAAGCAGCTCATTTGTATGTTACATTGGAGGGAAGGGGAAGTGAGACGGCAGTGCACGGAGGAGGTTCATGGCAGGTAGGCACCACCACCCTCTAAACGAGTTTCTGAACATCAGTTTGTGCCCCTCCCCCATAGTTACCCTAATGCCAACCCTGAGCCCACTCCTGTTCATGCTACTAACCCACGACTGTATTGCCAGATCCACCTCCAAGTTTGCATATGACCAACAACGACGAGTCAGACTACAGAGAAGAGGTGGAAAATCTCGTGAAATGGTGTGAGAGAAACAACCCGAGTCTCGATGTGGACAAGACGAAGGAGGTGATCATGGACTTCAGGAGGACCAGGAATGACACCGTCCACTACACATCAACAACTCTGTAGTAGAGAGAGAGAGAGTGAAGAGCACAAAGTTCCTTGGAGTTCACTTAATTAATGACCTGTCGTGGACACTCAACAACTCTTCACTTGTCAGGAAGGTACAACAGTGACTGTACTCCCTGAAAAGACTGAAGCGGGCAAGGCTACCGGCCACCGTTATGTCAAACTTCTATAAGAGCTCTATCGAGAGTGTCCTGACCGGCTGCATCACAGTGTGGTATGGTTGCTGTAGAGAAATGGATTAGAGGTCAATTCACAGGACCACAAGATCCAGAGAAAATCATTTGAATCTCCCTACCCCCACTGATGTGATCTACTGGAATAGTTTTCTGAAGAAGATGCACAAAATCATTGAGGTCCCCTTCCACCCTGCACACAGCATCTTTCAGTTGCTCCATTTGGGGAAGAGATACAGGAGGATCAGAGCCAGCACCACCAGGCTGAGGAGCAGCTTCTTCCCATAGGCAGTGAGAATGCTGAACGACTAAGGAACTGTTCACACTAACCATTTGAGACTCTCGTATTTATAAAACAATATTTATTTGTTTAGGTGAAATACTTGTTCTGCCTTATGTATTGTTTGTCTATATGTGAATTATGTCTGGTTGTACATCTGTACGTTTTGCACCGAGGATGCTGTTTCATCAGGTTGTTCTTGTACTATCAGATGATAATAGACGACACTGGTGAGTGGTAAGTGCCAGATTTATGAGGGGGAGGGGTTGTCTTACACAAAGGGTGCTGTTCAAAACCAACATTTTAGGTGGTAATTCCATGGTTTTCCTATACAACAGCATTTACCTTATCTATACCCAATGATTTTATTGCGTTTCACCCCCCCCCACCCCCCCCTTAATGATCCAGGGAGAAATGTTCTATCTCATGAACATTCTCATGAACATTACCATTTACAACTTAATGATCTCTTTCCTTACCAAAACTGCATACATTGCTTCATGTGCAGTTCCACTAACATCATCCAGTGTTGTAACATTATCTTTGTTCTTTTACATAACTGTTTGTATTCACTCATTGAACAGACTCCCCCATGGTCACCCTGGTTGTACCAATATAAGGGACACCCACCTCCATTCTCCCTGCAGATTCATGAGCTTCCTTCCCAGTTCTGGTGAAGAATCTTTACAGTGAAACATTAACTTTTTCTCTTCCCACTGAGGTGGCCTAAACTTCTCAGGTTTTCTAGCAGTTTTTTTTCCCCAAATTTTAGATTTATAGCATGTTTTTTTTCCCGTTTTCATTTATTTGTCATAGATTTATTCTCAGTGATGGGAACCTAACCCTGTCAACTTGATTACCACTAAAACATTTGAGTTAAGTTAGCATCTTTGAATTACTTCATTGAAGTTTTTTAGCTACTGTCACAGCAGAAGGGATATTTGGTTAAAACAATATTTGTCAACTAAACATTCAATAGATATTTTTTCAATAATTTCTGTCAAATGGCAAGGTCAGCTTTTATTGCTCTCGAGGAGAAAAGTGCTTGCTGCTTCTTTCTGGGTAATTGATATAAACTATGGCTGGTAAAGCAGTGTTGTTGAGTTATCACAATGCCTTTGGGAGATTGTGCATGCTGCAGATATTGTCCACAGGTAGTACTGCACTGCTTTGTTCTGGATAACGTTAAATTTCTTCAATGCTGAGGGAGTTGCACTCACCCAGGCTATGGCAGAGCAGCCCATACTTGTTCAGGGTGAAAAGGTTGTCACTCACTGTTGGCCAGCCAGGATGTTACACACACTGAGATTAAGTGGTGACTTTCTGTCTGCCTTACAGTAGACAAAAGTTAAAGAATTTCATGTATGTTACATTCTAAATGCAGTATTACTTGACAATAATGGAACCCTTACTCATTATCACAGTGTGTTCCGAATTTCAGATTTTTCAAGATTTCAGAACAAAAGCCAACTGCCCCAGACTTAATCCCACCCGAATTGTGCTGCCGTATCCTTCCAGTCGCGCTGCCGTATCCTTCCAGTCGCGCTGCCGTCTCTCTACCCCTCCAACCTAGTCGCACTGCTGTATCTCTCTCTACTGTACCAGCAGCAGGAAAAAAATGCCGGATTTTGGAGCTTTCCGGATTTTAGATATCCGGATAAAGGATTATGTACCTGTATTTACATGATTGATTGATTGATTGAGTTTACAGTCAATGATGTAATGACATCTTCCACAAGATGTTAATGATATAGGCCCTGCCAATGGGGTATTGTTATGGAATATCAAGGGTAGTAGGTTATGCAATTTCATGCCATGATCAATCACATGGTGTCTCAGTCACTTCAAGAAATAGGCTCTTTTATCCAATGCATAGGTCAAAACTGCAATGAGATTGGGAGTCAAATGGACTTGGTATACTTTTGAAAAATACTGATAACTTACAGCCCAAAACTTTATACCTGTGAATGTCACATTAAGATATCCAAACTTACAATCAAAGAGCAAACCTAGGTAAAGATCAATTTTCAGTTGTGTTAGCTAGATGCATAAACCAAATTACAGATTTCCTCAAATAGAACTATAATCTTATTTTTTTTAATGCCTTTTAGAAAGTGGTAAAACATCATGTTATATTTCAGTGACAATATTTCTGCAAATTTGAAACAATTAAAATCAGAACTCTCTGTAATCTTTCATTTGGAATGGCAGAAACTAGTTATAAAGTCACAACACAGCACCAAGTAGTGAATAGTTCAAGTGAAATAAATAGCAAGGATGTTAACTAGAATTAGCTACTCTTAAATTCAGTCCATATTGGCAACAGATCCATAACCAGAGAACAGATCATTCAAGTCTCTCAAACCTGTTGTGGTGTAAACTCAACTTCACAGCCCTGTCTATCCACAGTAAATCTTTCAGACAAGGCAATCATTCTGACTAAATAAGTCAGAAAGTCACATTTTCCATTCTGAATGACCATTCTTGCTTTGCCATTGATACCAGATTTTAAATGGACTGCGCCTTTTTAAACAAAATATTTGTATATTTTGGCAGCGACAGGAAAGGAAGAATAACCAAATAAATGTCAAATGAATTCAACTATTCACAAATGCCCTTTATCCTAAAAACAATTTAAAATGTCAAGAGTTCTTTCTGACTGCAGATGTTTATCGGGGTGCTGCAGTTTCTTCTCTGATCCTAGTTACAGATTACAGCAAATTACCCCTAGTGCAGGCAGGAGATTGGAGAGTCCAAGGGCACATGAGAATATGTTACAGGCAAGTGGAGGAAGTGAGATTGATGGGATCCTTAGAGCTGATACAAGCTTGATGGGCAGAACATCTGCATACTATGTCACAAGGAACTACAAAATAATTGATAATTATAAATATACAGTACAACTTCAAATATCCAAAATCAGATTCTCAGAAATCCTCATTTATTCTATTTTTTTTAAATTTCAGATAATTTTTTTAAATTTCAAATAAATGAGGATATCTGAAACAAATCAGAAATCCTCATTTATCCAAATTTCTTTTTCAGTCGAACTGACCTCACATGTTGAAAAAGAAATTCACCCGACATGAAATTAGAACGATGATTGTCCTCGTTTCAGGTAAATCCCTCTCTCATTCCATTTCCTCTTTACCTAACCTTATTGATTTTTCTCTTCAACTCTCCTGTCAAACTGTGTACCACTGTCTCCTAGCCACAAGCAGTTGGAAGAATTTCTTGTCCCAGTGTCATCAAGGAGAGTGGCCTCCTGGGCAGGAGTGGGACCTCTGGCTCAGTGGCGTTCCCTTCCTCTTCTCCCTTTCCTTCCCTCCTTGGCACAGCGGAGCTCCCCAACGCCAACGATGAAGCTTTCCCTCAGCCTACTACTGCACACCAGAATCCCCGGTGTGCATGTGTGGTAGGCCTGGCAGGGGAGGATTTGGAGTTGGGACTCGGGGTCAGGAGCTCGGGTGACTTAGGAGACAGGAGCCAACTGACTCGCCAGTTAGTGTTCCACTGGCCCGGGAAGCCTCCCCAGGGATCAACGGCAGCAGCGCATATGTGTCGGGGATTGGCTGCAGTTGGGAGGTCTCGGTGATCAGCAGTGGCCAGCAGTTTATTTGGTGAGAATTAAACATTATTTTAATGCTTAAAAAGCCTTCCCCTGTTGTTTACTGTTGTTTAAACATTGATACAAGTGATTTGCTGTTGTTATTGGGCTATTCTAAAAAAATCAGTTCTCCAAAAAAAAAACGTTTATCCAACATAGGCCCGGCCCCGACCATTTTAGATAATCGGAGTTGTACTGTAATCTTTTAACAAAACCACAAGGAAAAAGCAAAGAAATTAAATTTCAACATCAAAAAAGAGCCAAATAAAGAAGATGCAATTTATGTCCATAGAACAATTATGTCCATCCAAATCAAAATTTTTTTAAAGATATACAGCACGGTAACAGGCCCTTTGGCCCACGAGCCCATGTCGCTCAATTAATCTACGACACCAGTTCGTTTTTTTGAATGGTGGAAAGAAACCGAAGCTCCCAGGGAAAACCTATGCAGACACGTGAAGACCATACAAACTCCTTACAGACTGTGGAACCCTGGTCATATTAGTTAATGGTGCTAATCGCTACGCTAACTGTGCCACCCAGGGGAAAATGTACCGGGGTTGTATGTTAATTGGGTGCAATTGGGCAGCACTGGCTCATGGGCCAAAAGGGCTGTTTCTGTGCTGTATGTCTAAACAAAATTAATATTTTTGCCCACTATGTGATTGTTCATTGAATTTGACATTTATCTACTTTTCTCCTGATTCTTGTTTCATTGAAGAAATTTCTTGAGGCTTAACGGAGAGCCAATAAAAACATATTAAACAGAAAGAGTGATCAATCCAACTGATTTGTTTTGAGGAGATAAGAGAGATTGGTTAAGGTACTACAATATTATCTGGAATATTAAACAAGCAAGCAGTTGCTGTGATTGTAATTTCACACACTGAAGTGCTGGAGAATATCAGCAGGTCACGCAGCGATCTTTATGTAGTAGAGATACATAACAGATCTGAGCCTTTTGTCAAGGTGTGAGCAAAAAAAAACAGGCTGGACCCTGAGTAAAATTGTGGGGGATGGGGCAGGGCAAGATGCACAGTACCACAGGTGAGGTCATTGGTGGATATGGGTGAGGGGACGGAAGAGAAAAAAACTGGGAAGTGATCCCACCACCAGACACATCTTCCCCTCTCTGACTTCCTCAGAGATTGATCCCTCCGTGATTCCCTTATCGATTCATCCCTTCTCACTGATCACCCCCTTTGTACTTTCCACTCAAGGAATGTAACACAGCAAAATTACAAGTATTTGTGACTCCATGCCCAGAAACCCAATGCTGATACAATCTTTTTGTTGCTTGCTTCTTTCTGACTAGTATGAGACACACAGAAAATTGGATTTATCCAAACATCTGATATGGTCCTTAAACATGCAGCCATGTTATATGAGTTAGCATACCTTGCATGAACACTCATCTGTAGTATCAGAAACCTGCACAAGTGTCAGTAGCCATTTATCAGAAGGAAGTCCATGTGACAGAATGATCAACCACTGGTCTGGCATACTTGAACAAAGACTGAACTGCAATGGATTTCTTCAGGATAAAGACATTGTGGGTGTCTTCTGGGCAGCTTAAGTTAATAATTAGGAGCCACATCGGTTATTAATTGAGCACAATGCCTTGCAGTTAATGTCTGGATTTGATCAGTGTGGATGTAACCCATTACAGCTGGAACCACAGGAAGCTCTCAATCGCTGAGAAGTGCCTTGTATGCACAACCTATTCTTCCCCTTTGAAGGGAGAAGGAAGTGAACGTGCACTGATAATAATGGGCCTTGTGATCTTACTGAAAATTGGCAGAACTCAAATTATAACATGGATTTAGAGTTTGAAATTACCGTAACCTTCACTTAACAAACAAGCAGTTCTTTCTCTGTTTTGTGGTTGCAGCTCTACGAACATCTGTATAACCTCTACCTGAGCAAAGATCAATCTTGAAATACAACTGGTGGAACATTTTCTGCTTGGAAAGGGCCTCTTCTCACCCCACCGCTCCCTTCCCATTCTCATCCCTTGCCTGGTACCTTGGGGCACACCCCCCGCCCCCCCCAACATTCTGTCCACTTTGTGAAGCATTATATGGAAATCCTTAAAGACAACATTGAAGTTTAATACACAAATGTCAGAGAAGCTCAATAAATCATAGTGTTCTTTATACAGCAAAGATTCATAATCAATATTTCATCACAAAATATTTGCAAAAAAGACAGGCACTTCAATAAAATGTTTGGAGGGGAGGGGGAGGAGCATAGGCCAGCAGGCAAGAGGTTATGGGTTGATATGGGTAGGAGGGGAGAAGAGAAAAAAGCCGGGGTAATTGTGGGGGGGGGGGGGGGAGAGAAAGATAGGTTTCTGAATAAAGAGGTGAGGCAGAGAAAGGGAGACATAGAGGGATAGGGAAAGAAAGGGAGACAAGGAAGGGACCTAACAGAATCCAGAGAAGTCAATGGTAATATCATCTGGTTGTAGGGTCCCCAGATGGAATATGAGGTGTTGTTCCTTCAATTTAAGAGTGGCCTGGTTTGGCAGTGAATGAGCCCATGGATAGACATGTCCGTGTGCGATTGGGGCGCAGAATTGAAATGGGAGGTCCTCGCTATTGAAGAAGACAGAGCAAAGATGCTCAACAAAACAACCTCCTAGTCTGCGTTGAGCTTTTCTAATGTAACGGAGGCCTCAACAGGAGCACTGCAGTTTCAAAAGTGAAATGTTACTTCACTTGGAAGGACTGTTTAGGGCCCTGAATAGTGGTGAGGGAGGAGGTATGGGTACATGTACTACATTTCCTGCGGTTAAATATTCCTCCGGTCCACCATATCCTTTCAGATAAATTTTTTTTAAAAATTCTTCTGTATGAAAAAATGGTCCATCACTTAATAAATAGCAAATCTCAAGCCTTCTGGCTACAACTGGTGGTTTCAAAGGGAAGTGGGTTATTTTTGTGCCAGTAGGTTTTGGAATCCAATAGTCTTGCTGTTGATTCCAGCAGTAGTGCCCAATTTTGCAGAGATTACACTGCACAAGACAAAGTGCAGATTCAGAGAACCAATGTATTTGAACAGGAAATTTTCATCTGGCAGCTTTGGGGTGGCATGGTTAGCTTAACGCAATGGTGTTACGGTGCCAGCGATCAGGGTTGCGTCTGTAAGGAATTCGAATGTCCTCCTTGTGCCTGCATGGTTTCCTCCCATTGTTTAAAACATACCAGGGTTGTTGGTTAATTGGGCGGCACAAGCTCATGGGCCAAAAAAGACAGTTAAGGTGCTATATGTCTAAATTTAAATGGAAAAATCTGAAAATTGTTATTAATTATATTAATCTCTTAAAATTTGTAAATGTTTTATTTGTCTATCTTAATAGTTTAAATCTCTGAACGTAGAGATATTTAAATACTGTTAAACTGTTCCACAGCCAACAGAGGAACCAAATCTCCATCCTTGGCTTTGATTTTTTTTTGTGTAAACCAGTCAGGATATTCCAGAGGCAGGAACCTTTTTTTGCTTAAAACTTGAGGTTATGCCACCCAAGGCCTGCTCAACATCTCGGCTCTGCTAAATGACTCCAAGTACCAGCATGCAGAACACCAGATCAGCCCAATATGGAAATGTATGAAAGGGCAGCTGAAGAATTTTAATCCCAATAACAAACCTGGAATTAAAGAATCACTTATAAAACACGAAAGTCTGCAGACACCATGATTGAAGTAAAAACACAATGCTGGAGTAACTCAGCAGGTCAAACAGTGTCCTTTATATCAGTAGTTATCAACCTTTATCTTTCCACTCACATACCACTTTAAGTTATCCCTATGCCATCAGTGCTCTGTGATTAGTAAGGGTTTGCTTAAGGTGGTATGTGAGTGGGAAGGGAAGGTTGAGAATTATTGCTCTAGACCCAATTGTTACTGAAATCTTTTGCTTGAGAAAAATTGTCATTGGCCCATTTCCTTTGGAGTTAAGAAACTGTACATGAGTCAATTAGGTACGATTAAAATAGTGGTTTTCAAACTTTTTTTCCCCACTCATTTACCACCTTAAGCAATCCCTTACTAATCACAGAGCACCTATGGCATTGGGAATACTTAAAAGTGGTATGTGAGTGGAAAGAAAAAAGTTGAGGATCACTGCTTTATATAGCAAAGATAAAGGTACATAACCAACATTTTTGGCTTGAGCCCTTTATCAAGGTATGGAAAACTGCTGGCTGGTGCCAGAACAAAATGGTGGGTGGGGAGGGATGGGGTAGAAGCACTGTCTCAATGGCAGGAGGTAAGAGGTGGATAAGGGAGGGATGGCACAGCAGCAAGCAGGGGGAGGAGAGATGGCTCTGGGAATAGAGGGAAGGGGTGGAGAACTATAGAAAAGAAGAGAAAGGGAAAGGGAAGGGAGAATGAAGGTGACAAGAAAACTGCAGGATCATCCTAAAAAGCCACCAAGTTCACTAATGCCCATGAAGGCTCCGGAACAGCCAAGTAAGCAAAGTTTGAATACAATTGGGGATAAGTAGTAACTGGAGGCCTATGAATCTCTGGATTTGTGCAAGGGCAGCATGGTTGGTGTAGTGGTTAGCTCAATGCATTTACAGTGCCGGCGATCGGGACCCAACCCAAGTTCAAATTCCACACTGTCTAAATGGAGTTTGTACTCTCTCCCTGTGTCTGCATGGGCTTTCTCCGGGAGCTCTGGCTTCCTCAAACACTTCAAAAAGGTAACAGTGTGCAGGTTAATGGAGTGTAAATTGGGCGGCATGGACTCATAGGGCCAAATTGGCCTATTAGAGTGCTGTATACCTACATTTAAATATTTAAAATTTAAATTTTGTTTAAAAAAATCTGTCTGAAAGAATAAATAATTTTGTAACATCCACCCCCAAAATGGTAGTAATCTGGCAGCAAATGATGCAACTGTGGAAGAGAATTTAATCAATGGCAATAATCTAATTCTGAGCATCCAACTTTGATATTAATGGCCATTTTGCCCATTACGTCAAATTACTATGCATTACGTGAACATTAAAAGGACAAAATAAGAAACATTTGCCTTGGGTGGAGTGAGAAACCGTGAATGAGGGAATTACCAACACTGGTGTGACCAAACAGAGGCAATACTCCCAATATTGTGAACAAATGGTGGAACAGATTTTGGAAGTGTGGATTTAAGAGTGTCGGGGACCTCCTGAAGAGAGATGCATGGTCGAACTTTCAAAGCAGCACATGAAGGAAATAGTCATTATCGTTCTTTCCTTCAAATTTTAGTCATAAACACTTCGCGCTAAATAGTGCTGTGCAAATAATTTTCTTGGGAGTAAAATTCTCAATTGTCCTTTCAAAACAATCAGACCCAGGCCAAACAATATACCTAGCTTGGACATTTTCCAGTTGCTCCTTCAACGTGCTTAAAAGTTTTATCATAAGCTTTGCAATGGAACAAAACCTTGAGCAAAGTGAAAAACCAATATAAGTCATTATCGGATAACAATCTCTCCTTTCACTTTGCTAATATTTCAAACTGGGGAAATTTATGCTGAATATTACTCCCAATTTAAGAAGGCACTGTGCTGGCAGAGGACTGAAAGACATTTTTTTTTCACAAGATGGTTACAAATGGTCTTACTCACCATCCATCAGTAGCCAGTGCCCTGTTAGTACCCAGATAAGCACAAGCATGACTGAAAGAGTAAATGATAGTAGTTCAGCAGCAGTGAATCGTCCACAGCAGCCAAATGAAATTCTGAAAAAAACCAACAGGAATTTGGTTAGTTCTGTTAGCAGTGAATACACATTAAATGCAAAATTCCCTAGTAGCAGATGACATTGATATGAATTTGAACGTGTACTGCATGCAAAAGCATTCTTGTAACAGGTTGGATGAATAATTTTCCACTGTAATCCACGTGTGCCAATTGAAAGAATACAATCAAGAGCTTATTACGCATTCAGTTACAAAGGAAAACACTCTCCTCCAGAGTTTATGCTCATTTGTGCAATGTTCATTTTCTCTAATTCCCAATTTTAAAAAATCTGAAAACATTCTCAAAACCAAACTCAGAAATATGTTGTACACATTCTGAGACAGTGTTTGTGTCATTCTTTCAATGAGATATGAAATTGTGCTTTCAGTTACCTGAATTTACCTTGTGTCCTTCCCAACTTTGCCCCACAAATAATTTGCCAAATATAGATCAATTTGTTGGCCAATTTGTTTTTGGCAAATAGAGTGGCTGCTGTATTTGCCCACAATCAAATGGAATTTATCGGCCTTAACATCATTATGATAATCTTCGCAGATGCTAAACTGGTATTTAAACAAAAGTCATCTGAAAGATTCCTTCTCCCACTTTTATCTTGTGGGGGAGAAGTCTCTACATTCCACTACTGATTTATTTTCCATTCACATCGGCACTGAACAAATTTAAAAAAAAAATGAAGAGTGAAGTTTAAAACTCTGATCTTTGTAAATGAAAAACACATCTTTGAAGGCTAAGGGCACTGTGCACAACACAAAATTAGAAATTGACAGAATTGCTGGAGGAACTCAGCAGGTCAGACAGCAAGCATGGGTAGAAAACATCAGTTAATGGTTTGGGTCTGGACTCTTTATGAAGACTTCTTTGTCAAGAGTCCTCTAGCATCTTGTTTGCTCAAGATTTCAGTGGCTGCAGTTTTGGAGTTTCTTTAATATGCAAACCACCATGAAGTAGTACAGTTTTCTCCTGAAATCAACAGACTAGATATGCTACTGCAACCAAAACAAAATTGGCTGAAAACTTTCAACAGTTCCTTCAAATAACTATCCACAAAAAACATATGCACTTGAAATACAACCTCAGAAACTCGAGGGGGAGGTGCTCAATCTTCTTATGTCAGATGAGAAGGTTAAAAAAACAAACATTTGGCAAGGATGAACTCAGGAAGAGCTGTATGAGCTAGCATACCCAAAGGCTCTTAAATTTTTATGGAACAACTTGAGTATTTGAGAGGAAGGAGAAACCTATAAACTAAACTTCAAAGACACTATTACAGTACCTGGCCTCAAAAACCAAGCTACAGATTCCAGAAACAACTGATGCATCTTCCTCTATTGTAGAGTAATTAAAAAACACCTGCTTGTCTTCGACTGAACACTAACTGCAAATGTGCAAGAGGATCAAGCAGAGTGCCCCAGAGTTGAGAATGCATGCGCGCACATGAACGAAGCAGACCCAGAAGTGCTTAGTGCAACTTGAATCTTCACAATGGTTTCATTAAAACCATTCCATTTGTATCAACAGTGCTGAGGTAAACAGGTAAGTTCACCAGTGACTTGTCCTGGTCTATTCAGGTTAATGCAATGGCCAAGAAAGGACACCAGTGCCTCCTCTTCCTCAGAACCTGAACAAATGTAGCATGCCAACATCATTTACAGGTAAACGATTGAAAGCATCCTGTCAGGGTGCATCACTCTATGGTACAGGAACTGCTCTGCTCAAAACTAAGAAATGCAGAGGGTTGTGAATGTGGCTCATACATCCCCTTCCTTTCACTGATTCTATCTCAAACTCTTGCTACTTTGGGAAAGCTAGCAACATATCAAAATACTCATCCCACCCTAGCAACACACTCAGAATCACACGTATGAGATCACACAGAATCAAAATCACGGAAAGTGTTTTTATATTCATCATCAGATTCCGGAATGAGTCTCAAAATAGTAATGTTTTGCTGTCTGTACGAACTGATCTATCTTGTAACTCTGTACTTTGGTACATGTGACAATAATCTTGAACTTCCCAGTAAACTAGCTACAGGAGTTCTTTGAAAAGTGACTCTTTTAATGCATTTGAAATTTTCAGACACGTGAAGCCTACACAAGTACCCCTGTGCGATTCAGCCTTTGCTTAGGGCTCAACATGCCACATGTTCTGCCACCAACTTTGATGGTTCTTTCTTGGATCTTTGAAAACTTAGTTCTAAGATGAATTTCATCAAGAAATGGTTTGCAGATTTTTCCACCCGGACAGCCTACATAAATAATGATCTTCATCTCACTGATGAGAGTCTTTTCCATTTCTTTTTCCTCATGATTTCTTTTGCCTCTCTTGGCAAGGCTTTCAATCTGCATCCTATTCCAATGCACCCGCAGCATTTATCTCTATTCAGAGACAGACTCAAAACCCTGTTGAAAAACATGGACGAGCTGAAGTACCTTGTCAGGACCATCTTTACTGATCCCTCTTCCGGATGAGGAAAGTGCTCCCAAATGCAATAAAACTAGGTTCTCTTTGGCTTGGCTTCGCGGACGAAGATTTAAGGAGGGGGTAAAAGTCCACGTCAGCTGCAGGCTCGTTTGTGGCTGACAAGTCCGATGCGGGACAGGCAGACATGGTTGCAGCGGCTGCAGGGGAAAATTGGTTGGTTGGGGTTGGGTGTTGGGTTTTTCCTCCTTTGCCTTTTGTCACCTCAACAAGAGTCCTAAATCAACATGACATCAATTGCCAGGCTGAACAGTAGATTTAAATGAAGCATTCCCAGCACCTTGTCACTTGAGAGTTGGTCTCTACTGACTGCACAATGGCAGCTTGGGCACTGTAGAAAAGGTTATGCAAGCTTCACTTTGGTGGACTGGATATGTCATCAGAATAAGGAACCACTGTCTCCAAAAGCACATCTTCTACAGGGGTCCAAGGCAACAAGTCCAAGGAATCTGCGCAAATCTTGAATAACAGGGCTCACTAGTAGATTCCAAGAGATCAACATGCAATTATTATGAGCAGGATAAATAGATTCCAAGTTGATCATGAGAGGCCCCAGAGTACTGCACTGCTCTACATACCAGTGTTGCATACTTCTCATGCTCAACATGAAACTAATATTGTACGTCAGAGTTTAAACTTGGTGTGCAAGTCCTGTGCTTAGTGAAAGATGTGATTTGTGACATCGTTGGTAACAGACAAACATGCAAATAGATGCTTACTGAATAATTTACATAATAAATGAAATGTTAAATGAAGAGTGTGTGTGTGTGTGTGTGTGTGTGTGTGTGTGTGTGTGTCCTGAGGTATGGAGGTTCATTATAACTTATAGAATTTCTATAGCAACTCAAAACTGAAGGGTGCAGAATGGCAGATTTACTGCAGTGCCTTATAGTGATTCATATCAGGAAGTTGCATTTCTGGTCCCCATTGCCCCTGTCCCCGCTCCCAGTACCCAGTGGGAGAGAAGCAGGTGGCGGCTGGCTCAATAGCAATGGCTGTCTTCCTTACCCATGATCCCCCCCCCCATGTAGCTGGAACCACTCTGCATGAAGAGGGGTGATAAATCAAGCAGACAAATCCAATCCTTTATCACAACTAGATAGTCAAGTCACAAAAATCTGAGTTTACTATTGTTCTGAGACAGAGAGAGAGATATAGTTTTATTTATTAATTTAAACATGACTTTGGCCTTGTGTACTTTTGGAGGTCTGCTATGAATACAGAACATAACACAGCACAGTTCAAATTTCCCAGCGCAAAAGTAAAGGCAGAGTGGCACATGGCTGTGAAGCACATATAAAGGTGAAGACAGACTGTTAATTTTATGCTGCTTTAATATGATTATCTGAAAAATGTACTAAACAATAACTTAAAAAAGGAACACCAGACATCAAAGTTACTTCCAGAAAGACAGAACATTCAATATTAAAGATTGCAGTCCAAATCCTCCCCACAAATTTCCTTTCATCTGCCACAAGGTAGACAAAGAGTTGCCACTAGTATTGCCCATCATCCCTCATAGCAGGAGGAAGAGAAGCAAAAGAAAGTCCCTTCAGGGTCACTGAGCGTCCGTGGATCCATACCCAGGGCTCCTGCAGCCACCGCAGCTGCACAATTCCCTGTTCTATCCATTGGCAACCGGAGTTCCAGACCCAAACTGATATGATCAGGAAATCTTGAGTACCTGAGACCCTTTGGAAACCCTTCTTGTCCTCAGCACCCTCTCGAATCCTGGTTCTGGCACCTGGTTCCCATTGTGCCAGTCTCCAGCAGCATGTGTGAGTCCTTCAGCCATTGAACCCGTGCTGGGCTGCTGCCATGGATGGTCACCATCCTGTAGAGTTATCTGCTATGCTTCTCCTTCTCAACAGGAGGCACTTCTCCCCATTTCTGGCTCCCTGTGTTTGTCTGCTGTTCCCCCGGGGTCTGCAATCCCTCAAGGCTGCTGTCACATAGAGGTGTCACCATCTTTAGCACAGACTCCATTGTTGAAAGATTTACAATAAAAACACGATTGACTCCCTTAGAAGATTGTTTAAAACTGGTACAGAGCCGTTGGCATTAGAATGGGCGGTGGGACCCATAGAACATTACAGCACTGAAATAGGCCCCTTCAGTCCTTCTAGTCTGTGCTGAACTTTTTTCTACCTTTTCCACTGACCTGCACCCAGTCCATAGCCCTCTATACCTCTCCCAACCATGTACCTGCCAAATTCTTCTTAAATGTTAAAATTGACCCCGCATCCACCACTTCAGCTTGCAGTTCCACCACTCTCTGTGAAGAAGTTTCCCCTCATGTTCCCCCTAATCTTTTATTTCACCCTTAATCCATGTCCACTAGTTTGTATCTCACCTATCCTGAGTGGAAAAAGCCCACCAACATTTACTCCATCTACCTCCCCTCATTCTTTTACGCTTCAGGGAATAAAGTCCTAACCTGTTATTTTTTTTGAAAATTTTATTTAAAGATTTTACAAAACATTAAACATAAAAAAAGAAACCCCGTACCCCCCCCCCCACCCCCACCAATTCCCACCTAAACTATCCCATCCCACCCACCCCACTTCGGAGCCAAAAAAACGTTTTTCCGGGTATTTAATGTTAACTGTTTGGTGCACCAACTCTTTACATATCATTTACTTACCATCCATACCTATATGTTCTAAATATAAACTCCACATCTCAACAAAAAAAAGATAATTATTTCACGAATTATAAGTTTCTTTTCCCAAATACAAACACGATTGCAATTCACTATGCCATCTTTGTATATTTAATTCTACATAATTTTTCCATGTAATAGCTATACATTTTCTTGTTATAGCTAACCCTAATCATATAAATGCTAGCTGTGGTTTATCCATGCGCAACCCTGTCGTTAATGTATTCATATAATCCAATAAACACATCATCAGGTCCAATTGCAGATCCACTTTAAATAAATCTCTCAAAAACTTTATAACTTTTTCCCAAAAAGGTTCAACTTTTCCACATACCCAAACAGAATGCAAAAAAGTATGTATCTGCTCCCCACATCTAAAACACAAATCTGATGAACTAAAACCATATTCCTTCAACTTTTCAGGAGTTAAATACAATTGATGTATAAAATTATAATTAACCATATATCACACTAAGTAATTTCGTGACTGTCAACACACATATCTGACCATTCTTCCCAAGACAGAGCAATATCCAAATCCTTCTCCTACCTCACCTTCGTTTTATACACATTAATCTTGTCCATCTTTTCTTGCAATAACATGTACATTTCCAAAATAAACCCTTTCTTTCCTTTATCAGCAATTAACATCTCAAATTTCATTTGACCTGGTAACATCCATTCTCATCCAAAGTTTTCTAAAAATATATCTCAAACTTGATAATAAGCAAAAAAATTTGATGAAATACCAAACTTCTCTTGAAATCTATTAAAAGAAAGAAACCTGCCGACTTCAAAACAATCTTTCACCAATTTTCCACCTTTAATTTCCCAATCTTTCATATAAGGATTATTTAAAGAAAAATGAATTAATTTATTCTGATATAATGGCGGTTTATCTGAAATTTTACCTTTTGATCCTATAATCTGGTCCCACTTATATCAAATATCCATTAAATGTCTCAATACTGGCAATTTATACTTTTACAATAAAAAAGGATTCCATTTATAAATAAATTGGTATATTTTATTTTCAAAAATCTGGTCCAATTCAATCTTTGCCCACATAGGTGGTTGATCAATATCAAACAACCTATTAATAAATTTTAATTGTGCCACCTCAAAATAATTTTGAAAATGTGGTAATTGAAGTCCACCTAATTCATATCGCCATGTTAATTTTTGCATAGAGACCCTTGACAATTTACCTTTCCACAAAAACAAACGATTTACTTTATTTAATTCCTTAAAGAATTTCATCGATACTACACTTGGAATGGACTGAAAGAGGTATTGTATAAGAAGATATATATATATATATATATATATATATATATGTATATATAAATTTTAATGCAATTAACTCATCCAATTAAAGTTAATGGTAAATCTTTCCATCTATGTAAATCAACTTTAATCTTATTCAACAATGGTATATAATTTAAACTATATAAATCTTGATATTCTTTATTCACTATGACCCCTAAAAGTATATGCAGGTCCTGGAGATTTATCCACCCTTATTTGCTTTAAGACAGCAAACAATTCCTCTTCTTTAATCTGAATAGGTTCTATGGCCTCACTGCAGGTTTTCCTTATTTCCTATGACTGTGGGAGTTTCCTGAATAAACACTGATCAAAAAAACATTCAAGATCGCCCCCATCTCTTTTGGCTCCATACAAAGCCGACCACTCTGATCTTCAAGGGGACTAATTTTGTTCCTTATTATCTTTTTGTTCTTAATATACAACTCCAATTATCCAAAATGGTCGGAACTGGGTCTATTTCAGATAAACATTTCGGAGAACAGGCTATTTTTTAAAAAACAACCCAGTACCAACAGCAAAACACTTACAATAATGTTTAAACAACAACAAACAAGAAGGTAAAAAGATTTCTTGCACTGCATTGCATTCAATGATGTGTGTACATATTTGTCTATGTCTCTGTTCTCTCTTATCTCTGGCCTTTTGCCCATGGCTCCATTCAGTATTTTGACTCCTCTTCCCCTCCACCCCATTCTCCTACCACTCTTCCCTATAGCCTCTCCTGCATCCTAATATCACATTGTTGCTTGTTGGATTCAGATGTGTGCAAATCAGCTGATCTTTCTGTCTCCAATTATTATAGCAGAATTTCAGCCATGTAAAGGGTTATATAATGAAAGGCCTTTACATTTTATGCTGTTTTGCCTACATTTTTCACTAATGTTGTAAGCGGAATGGCAGAGCTACCAGAGCTGCTGTAATGGCAGATCTGCTCCTGGTGCGGACCCAGAGATAGCGGGGAATGAAGACTCATCGCTCCCTCGTAGGTTCATTGTGACCATTAGTGAAACTTGGTTGCAGGAGGGTCAAGATTGGCAGCTCAGTGTTCCGGGCTTTCATTGCTTCAAATGTGATAGGGTGAGGGGGGAGGTTAAAGGGGGAGGAATGGCATTGCTCTTCAAGGAAAATATCACAGCTGTGCTCAGGCAGGACAGACCAGAGGGCTCATTTACTGAGGCTATATGGGTGGAGCTGAGGAACGGAAACAGTATGACCACACTCATGGAGTTGTATTATAAACATCCAATAGTCAACTAGAATTGGAGGAGCAAATCTGTAGAGAGATAGCAGACAGCTGAATATTATTTAAAGGGTGAAGAACTACAGCATGCTGTTGTGCAGAGGGACTTGGGAGTGCTTGTGCATGAATCGCAAAAAGTTAGGTTGCAGGTGCAGCAGGTTATTAAGAAGGCAAATGGAATGTTGGCCTTCATTGCTCGAGGAATTGAATTCAGGAGTAGAGAGGTAATGTTGCAACCGTATAAGGTTCTGGTGAGACCGCACCTGGAGTACTGTGTCCAGTTCTGGTCTCCATATTTGAGGAAGGATATACTGGCTTTGGAGACGGTCCAGAGGAGGTTTATACTAGGTTGATCCCTGGAATGAAGGGGTTGACTTATGATGAAAGATTAAATCGTCTTGGATTGTATTCGCTGGAGTTCAGAAGAATGAGAGGAGATCTTATAGAAACATAAAGAATTATGAAGGGTATGGATAGGATAGATGTAGGATGGTTTTTTGAGCTGGCCGGGGAAACTAAAACGAAAGGACACAGTCTCAAGATTCGGGGGAGTAAATTTAGGACAGAGATGAGGAAAAATAGTTTTTCCCAGAGAGTAGTGAATGTTTGGAATTCTCTATCCAGGGAAGTGGTTGAGGCTGCCTCATTAAACATATCATGTAAAAATTTATCTAACCGAATTTTAAGTATGTTTAGGACATGGACATGAATGGCCACTGTGTCAGGTAAAGAAAAAAATGGCAAGAACGCAGAGGTCTTTAGCGGAAAGGGTAGCTGAGGTCAATACAATTGGGGCAGTTGAGGGAAGCTGTCAAGCACATGAACAGGAATACAATAAAGATGCTGCCAAGATGGTTAAAAGAAAAAGGGCAAAAGGTTGCTTCTAAGTTCAGCATGCACCACATTATCTTTGCAGTAAATTATTTATAAAAGTAATATTTTCAGAAGTAAAGGCAACTTACAGTTTTCACGGAATAATAAATTTGACGAGTACATTCCAGGATGAATAACTCATTTATAGAGAAACTTTAACACTTAATCACCAAAATGATAACATATTACCAAAAAGCATTCCAGCTGTGGCTGAGTGAAACATTTTAAATTGGTCTCAACGATAGAATTTTAGACAAGCTCAGTTAGCTAAACATTTTGTATAAGCAGTTTCAATGCTGGACTTAAAAACTAACCTTGGAGGTAAATAATCAAGAGAATTTATGAATGTTAAAAGACAGTTTAAATCATTCTCTGACCGTTAAAAAAAGGAAAAAGAAAACTAAAATCATGGAAGTGGCACAAGTTCACTTTGAACACATGGGATTATAAATTCTTACTTGTTTTGAGATGAGCAGGCTCTTGTTAAATATTGGCACATTGGAAGCAGTAGAAAGGCAAATGCTATTGTTGCAAGAACTGAAAGAAAAAGAACCTATTGTGAGAATATTATCACCTCACAGAACTTCAAACTCAACTCAGATTACCAGTATTCACTCAGAACTTGAGGTTTGCCCCATTCAATAGAACTATCAAGGGAGATGCAAGTACAAAAATCAAACAATTTTATTAAAATTGTAAGCAAATACCTTTACCTCCTTATGTACAAAGGATCCTCTAAATTAAATGTGGATATTAACATATTATACTATACACAAATTATTACTCCATGTCCCAATAATTTCTGTAAAACCACAACACTAGTTCCTGCAATGAACACAAGAGAAAACCAATATTCAAAAACAGTTCATTGATTATACAAGGAAATCTTTCATTGATTATTAAATTCTTATACCCACCAAATGATTAATGCTCAATTCATTACATCTTGCCACCAAAGCATTACATGTACTGTAAACATTAAGGATCCCACCTTTTCAGGATTTAGAAGGAACTACATTGATCATGCAGAAAGGAAATTCATCAGAAGGAACCAAAAGTCAGTAGCAAAATCATGCCAATTCTTTTGTTCTTTGCAATTGGTTTTTAAACTATTAATTATTAGTACAATAAATCTTTAAAATGTAAAGGGAAATTCCAACCTCAAACCACTCACATCCATCCCACTACCTACCAATGAGCCGTATGGTGATGTAGATCAGTACTAGATATAACATAAAGAGATCAGGAAATTGTGAGAGTTGTATAATTTATTTTAGGAATTCATGGTAGCCGAATACATATGGAAACCTGAATATTTTCAGCAATCCATCTTTCAAGGAGACAGATCAGTAATTTTAGGTTGATGAGAAATTTTAGAAAAAGTGAGGACCAGTACAATGCCAAAGCTAGTACAATCACTCTCACTCAGCGTCAGAGATTCAATCCTGACCTTTTATGCTGTGTTGAGTTTGCACATTCTCCCAGTGACCACATGGTGGATAGGTTAAATGGATACTGTAAATCACCCTCTAGGGCAGGGATGTCAAACTCAAATTCACGGAGGGCCAAAATTAAAAACTTGGACTAAGTCGAGGGCCGAACTAAATATTTATTGAAAATTTTCAACAACATCTGCATGTTTTCTCTTCTTTCAACATATGTAATGTTAAACTTTTTCTTATTAAAATAAATGTTTAATAATAGTTTTGGATAAACTCTTTCATTGTCATTGGCCCATTTCCTTTAGCGTCTGAAACCGTGCACATGACGAGTCAATGAGGGATGATTAAAGCAGTGGTCTTCAAACTTTTTCTTCCCACCCACAGACCACCTTAAGCAATCCTTTACTAATCACAGAGCACCAATGGCACAGGGACGCGAGTGGAAAGAAAAAGGTTGAGAACTGTTGTATTGTGGTAACTCCACATCTGATTAGGTTAATTGTTAGGCAAGTGGTCAGAGAAGGACCCCCCCCCCACCCCACCCACCCCAAGAAAGGTTTAAATCACAGGAACAAAATAAGCTTCCGTCTCACTGCTCCCAATCTTACACACAGTCCTGATGTGGAATGTGGGGTCGCAGCTCCACATTCACCCGAGTTCAGGTGCTGTCTGTGTGGAGTTTGTACCAACAGGTCGGTCGCCTGACGAAGGCACCCGAACCCCCCGTTGAAACGCCGGCGTCCGGGGCGGTGGAGGAATTGGCTGAGAAGAGCACGTTGCTCCCACCCCCCTCCCATGGTTGGAGAGGGATTAAACTGCGATCTCACGCCGCCGGGCTCGTCTCCAACAAAATGAGCGGGAGGCAGGGTCCGCTGCGCACGGAGCGAGGGGGAAGGCATCGCCAACGAGACGTTCGGTCCGGCGTCGCCGCTGAAGCGCAGACCCAGTGAGGATGGTCCCCAACTCCAGCCGCGTCTGTGTGTCCGGGAGCCGGGCAGGTGGGACTCTGAGATACCTCCACACCTCCGGCGTCTTCATTTTCACCTTCAGTGTGCATGCGCTATACTGGCGCGGCGGCCAGCGGGCCAACTCTAATATATATTTAATATGATCTTGCGGGCCAAATATAATTATATCGCGGGCCAAATTTGGCCCGCGGGCCAGAGTTTGACATGTGTGCTCTAGGGTCTCGGTGGGTGTGAGAATGTGGAGTCAGTTGATAGGATATAGGCAGAATATTTAAAAATTGTATTAATATAGGAACAGTGAAAATGGGTAGTTAATGGACCAAGTGGCCAAAGGGTCTGTTTACATGTTGGATCATGCCAAGACGCCATAAGAATAATTTCCATCACCCCAAAACAATGACAGAATATGAACATTTACATTTTTTTTAATGGAGTACAGATTTGATGATAATGATATTTAAACCTCTAATAGTTTTTTTTTTAAATTGTTTTTGACAGAGTCAGAGACATGCTTTTGACAACCAGCAAAGCCCAAAAGCATTCATTTCCACCAAATTTGTGGTTTTAAGTTTTTTTAAAAAAAAATTTCCTTCTCCATGTCATATGCATTGGAGTGATACTAGCAGGGTCTTTTTGCTGAAGTTTATGGATCCCTTCAGGAAGGACATTATTGTGGTAATCCCAGATTAAAAGCAGATTTAATGTTTTGGACAACAGCAAGCACAGGCAATCTGTCAATGGATGGAAAACTTGGCTTTTATTTTGTTAAATACACAAAAATCGCACATTGTGAACAAATTAATTTGACTCTGTGTGAATTATGCTTGTTAACTACAATGAACTGAGTGCCCTAGTTGCACAGTGTGCAAATGCAATAGTTACAAAACATCTTTCAATAATTGATTCTCTACCATGATGCAAATTGATTCTCTGAAGAAAAACATTCCTTGCATGTTTTTTCCCATATGTTTTGCGGATTGTGGAGAGGAGAAGCTAATCAACTCACTGAAAGTTGACAAATTCTTTGTTCTAAACTACGCTCCATCTGTATTACAATCTTTTGCAGCATGTTATTCCACTACAATAGAATTTCCGATTTCTCTAACATTCATAGAGTTGGTATGAATTTGTGCGAGGAAAGATATAAAGAGGAGCAGGTTTTAAAGCACTTTTTCTTGCTTGATTTTCAGAGCATAAAATAATTATTTTTTTAAAATCAGTATAATAATACTAAGATAATAAAATTCTTTTGCATTTTAATTTGAATAAAAAAGTTATTCCATAACTCAAAGACTATAGTTAATGGTAGTACTTATAGGTGACAATGAAAATGCCTTATCTGCCTCAAACATTATTCCTTTGAAAACAATGTTAATTTGGTTAAACCATGAAACGCAAATCACCAGGCATTTATTTCTTCACCGAGTCAACAAGCACTAGCCAATATATGAGAATGATACCATGGAGTGCATTTATTGTTGGCTTTTAAATGAAACTTGAACCAAGGCATTACCGATATTAGAGGCCAAATCAATTTTCATGTTTACCTATGATGGCTCCAGTTAAAAATAATGGGTAGGTGCTGATCCAGAACAAACATAACGTTTGAAGTTAGAGTTTAATAAAAACAGTCAAGGTAAATCAAACAGTGAATAATTTGGACAGGTATCTTAACCTTTAAAATTTTGTTTATATACCAGTGACAAGTACAGAACATGATTTGCTATGTCTAAATATAGTTTGATAGATATTTAGATTACTTCTCTTTAAAGTATAGAACAGACATCTGCAGTACTGAAAAACAAGGATTATTTGTTCACATACTGTCAAATATTCTCTGTGGTTTAAGATGAACAAAAGCATGTTGCAAAGAAAGAAGCTCATAACTGGAATAGAGTTCACTTGAAATTTAAAGATTAATCCAGCCCTATAATCACATATAAACAATTTAATTGTAGGTGAATAGAAGTTTAAATAACGCATCACATTTTGCATGCTTTAAAATGAAAATATATCATTGCCATGTTACCTCCAATTGTATTCTAATCCCTCTTTGGATATGCCCTTTCTTTGTTACCTCTGCCAGTTCTTATCACCATCAAATCTGCACATTCCTCCAACCTAACCTCCTTGCCTCACCATTATCAAAATGCTTAAGTATAATTGTTGTTGATCTTAAACAATGGCTTTTTGGATGAAATAGTTAAAGCAAGGACAAATGAGGGGGCAGATAAACGGGTCTTGGCCCAGTCTCAATTTGACCATTTTAGACTCTTCCAATCTTTTCAGCTCACACAAGCCATTTTCCCTGTTCTCTCCCACCTCCAGTTCTCTTTCTTCCCCTATCCCTCATAATCTACCATCTCTATTGCCCTCCCTTCCATACAGATCTAATGATCTTAAGACTCAATGAATTTTGGCACAGGTGTAGGTAGGGAGTTTCTAAGGGAGCGAAAATAGCTCATAACCCTAAAACATTTGTCAGAATATTTTGGTTGTGATCAAATGACAAAAATACTACTAATTTTTGACAAACTCTGTTTAAAAAAAAATCCAAGATTTACATACAATAGTTATCAGTCATTAACTTAAAACCGACTGGTTTTCTTATCTCAACTTCTTATCTTACTGCAGCAATTTGAATTTCAACTAATATGTTCAAAACTTAATAATTTCTAAATGCCATGAAATCCAACAGTGTAAGACAAATATCTATTCCTAACTTACTAACAAAGAAATAAGCAATGTCTGTCACAATCCATTTCAGAAACTGTAAGCACTCCTCTTGATATTGCCCAACAATGAGCACAAAATTCAATGTGTAAAAATATCCCCCATGGATCTTTACTTGTTATTCTATACAAATATTTCTACTTTGGCTCATGCAAAGCAAATTGAAAAAAAATTCTATCTTGAAATTGGTACTACAAAAATACAATCTGTTCTTTTTGTTTGTTTTGTACCACTGATAACTGATACTCTAATGTCACATTTTCCACTTTTTAAATTAACAAGTGATAAATCCAAAAGGGATGGCAGAGTCAACTGGATTTAGAAATGAACTCATTCAAATTTAGAAAAGATGAAATAAAATGTGAAAAGGTACTTTAAAAAGGGGCAAGCAATACATAAAATATGGAAGAAATTTTTAATACATTTGTAACAGGATTATCGTAGAAAATAATATCCAATTTTTCCGAAATTAAGCACATTTGTATGTCTATTTCCATCCCCTCCCCCCACAAATTACTTTGATATTTCTTGATACTGTTCTGTTAAGAGTGCAAGAAATTAAAACTTTCTTTGACCATTGTTTAAAAACAATCAAGTCCTCCCTTTCTTTGTGATGGTGTTATTGTAATGATCCTAAAGATTATCTCTAGGTCTCTGTTCTGAAGTGATGCACACTTGCTTTGTTTATATTTTAGTCTGCTTTTTTGTTTCTTTTCACATCACATTAACATTTGCTCAATCCAGCTTTCTTCATAGGTGGAGTTGGGAACTTGGATGGCTTATTTTTGGGTGAGTTCTTTGTCAATTTCTTTCCTGTACTTTATTAAATATTACATCTTTCAAATTGTGCAGCTTTAAAGTAGTATGCACCTTGAGTGTCTTCAGAAGTTACAAGTTGGAAAATGTTCTCGTTTTATTCACCGTTCAGTATAAAATTAAGGACTTTTGTCATGATCTCATCATGACTATACCAAAGGGAAAAGAAAATGGGCCATATCATTTCTGCACACAGTCATCGTATCTGCTGCTTTCCACCGAGGCAACCTTGTAATTGCGTGCTATTTCCTTAGCAAACGAAAGGTTTCGGAAAATAATTCTCAGAAATTTCATTTCATTTTTGCAGGTGATGAAAAATATTTACAGGCAAATTAAAATGGTGTCTTCTTCTCTCTCCTGACCAAACAAGTTCAAAATCCCTTTCAACTCGGATCAAGTATAAATTTGCTGCATTGCCAGATCTGCTCGGAGATAGATTCCAGCAACCTTGTTGTTACCTTATCATATCTGAAAGCCATACCTTCAATTGCCAAGGCTAATTCTTTTTCAACACATTCCCTAAACTCATTTGTTTCGTCACCTCCATGTCAGGATCTCCTGGCTCCCTCTTAGCTTCTCCTGGGGTTTGTGCCTACCAATACAATGATTTTGTACAGCAGAACCAACAAATCAATCACAACCCAAGAAATGAGAGGGAATCAATGTAATTCACATTACACCATTTGTAGAACATAAATACCGTCTTGCTTAAAATTTAGCTGTGCTTTTCAAATTTCATCCAGTAATTTTGAAACAGCTTTATCTATCAAAGAAATAAAAGTTGCTTTGTGACCCACAAATAACAGAGTTCACATCAAAATGATTTAGGTTGTTGGCAGCACTGTTATCTACACATGACACTTTCTTTTGCAAGATTGACTTCTAACAAGAATAACACATCAAATGTAGCATTCATAACGCAGTAGTCCTCAAAATTAAAAAAGCTATAAAAACACACTTTTCAAGCATGTTTTTCTAAAATCATACCTGCAGTGCATATTGTAAACACCACCTGAACTGAATCAAAGAAGAAGAACATGACCAACAGGGAGACTGATGCTCCAACAGGAAGAAAAAGAGCTTGTGTAGAGTCTATAGTCTGGATACCTAAAAGACAAATAAATAAAGTCAGGGCTCTGTAACAAAATTATTTTGCCAAGGATTTCCATAATTTACAGTTTATAATATGTAAAGACTGTATCACGCTGTCTGTAGCACACATTCATATAAAAGGTCAGTCATTATCAAAGATGGGGTTCTAGAAACTCGAGTAGATTATTTGGCACTAAAAGTCTGTGCAATTATTCAGAGATCCCAATTGATCTATGACCTTTTTCCTCCATTCTTTGATTATACAACAAAATCTACAATTTTACATGAACTACCATCAATTGCAGATGAAGACAGTTTCAAATTTCTACTCTTCTCAATATGACACCTTAAAGGCATGGTTTAAATTTTTAGATAATAAGCATTTGTTCTCAACTACCTAACCATTGGAAATATTTTTTAAAAATTGATCTACACTCTCAGTTCCCTGATGGCTTGAAAACTTTAATCATTTTGCTCTAACCTAAATTTCAGGGAAAGCAAGTCTTTCATCATCTTTTAAGTTCTGGAGTACAGATATTATTTTGGAAAATTTTAGCTTTTACCATTTTGATAGCCAGACGAGCAATTTTATTGAAATGGAAAGATGATTCGTACCCTACTAATTCACAGTGGTTATATGATCTAATGTCCTATTTAAGTTTAGAGAAAATTAGAAAAAAATTAAAGAAAGTTTCAATTTATGAAATTGTGGAGGCCCATTCTAAGAATTTTTTTATAATTGGATAAATTAACAATTATTGGATGCTCCCATGATTCTTTGCCGGTTCTCCAGGGGTTCCCAGTGGTTCCAGACTGTTGATTTTTAAAATTAATTATACAAGGTAACCTGAGAGGGAGGAGATAGATTAGTTTTACTTTTTAGATTTCTTTCTTTGTCTTCTTTTATTTTATACGTTATTTCAACAAACGGGTTTAACATGGTCGCATAGATCATTTCAATTAAATGTTTTTGAGGTATAAGGAATTATTGATGTGGTTTTATCTACTTTTTTTGGCTTTGTTTACTCAATCAAATGAATTATTATGCAATTATTAAGTCTACATGTATGCTTATATGTTAAATTCAATTTAAAAAATTTTAAAAAGAAAGAAAGGAAAATCTAGACTGATTCTCTCAAGCCCAACTTACATTAATTGTACACTCTGGTCTCCTTAAACAAGGAGAGATTTCCATGCATTGGGAAAAGTTCCGAAAGAATCACCATTGATTCCAGGGATGAATGAGCAGGCAGATTAAGACTTTGCCCACTGGAGTATAGGAGAATGAGGGGTGAATTTATGAAGTCAAAAAATTCTGAAGTGCCTAACAGGGTAGCTGCTGAGAGGATATTTCCCTCAGAGGAATCCAGCACTTGGAGCAGTTTCAGAATGAAGGATTTTCATTTTAAAATGAAGATCAAGAGGGATTGGGGCCACAAATCAGTGGAATTCTTTACCTTAGCCTGATTCAATTAAGTTCAGGGTTGAGATAGAAGTATCCATGGATTATAGAGGGATCAATGGTTGTCAAGAACAGGCAAGAACATAAATGAGAAGATCCAATTAAATTTGGTCATAATGAATTCATATCCACTCCCATTTCATTTGTTTTTATATTTTGACTATCTTGGTGAGCATTTTCACCTCCATATTTTTGGTCTAATGGTTTACACTTAATTCATACCAGTTGAAAAAATATTGGCCCTTCCAAATTCCTTCTGAAAGTTAATAACTTGCCAGCATTGCACTTATCACAGACGACTTACTGTAAGACAGGAGACCCTCTACGGTCCCTTTGAAGAGTTATAATAAACTTATATTTCAAGGAATGCTAAAAAAAAAGGGGGCTTATTTAAGTGCCAATCTTTTAAGTGAAATTCTGAAAACCAAAACCTCTGAAAACCAAACATTTTTTACCATGGATGTCGTCAAGCACACCAAAGCTCGCATTTGGTGCCAAACATGACCTGACACGACCCACACCCCTCCGGCATTGTGCCTCAGTGCTCCTACCAGTCAGACGTGCCAGAAACCTGAGGCGACTTCTTCAATGCGGACAGCCGCCAGTCCCCGACACTTCCCAACCGATGCCGCCGGTCCCCGACTATGGGACCTGCTCTTGCCGAGAACTTGATGACACTGGAAGGAGTCTTTAAAAAGACTCCAACCTGGGGACTACGGTCACCATAGTTTCAGGTGTTTAGCTTAGTTTGAGCCCCCACCCCGTTCAGCATACCCCTCCTCGTATTGCGCTGAAAAATTCTGAATTCCAAAAAATGTCTGGTCCCAAGGGTTTCGGATAAAAGATAATATCCCTGTACATGGAAAATGATGGAGATAGCTCTTTGGGTTTTTCTTGATCATAAAAAAAATGAAGGAAACTAATTGATGACAACGTTTTTCTAAATGTTTGAATTATTTCATGATGCAAGCTGATAATCAGTAAACTCAATCACATTGGTCAAGAGAAAATATGCAGTGGCAAAAATGTTAAAAATTAAAAAAAATGAAAATAGCATTCAGCCCTCTCCCTAGGCCCCGAACATAATAGCATTCAGCCCTCTCCCTAGGCCCCATACATAATAGCATTCAGCCCTCTCCCTCGGCCCCGTACATAATAGCATTCAGCCCTCTCCCTAGGCCCCGTACATAATAGCATTCAGCCCTCTCCCTAGGCCCCGAACATAACCTTATAGTGAACCGCATTACAAATCTTCCAGCTGCCAATGTAAACTTGACTTCTGCCAATTTGCCTTGAGCCAAAACTGTTTTCACAAGACCTACCTGTAGGACAAATTATTTTTTGCACAGTTTAAGTACATCTAATTATGGCCACAAAATACAATTTTTATCAACTGGGAAAACTACTTTAACTTTGACCTTTACTGTTAAATCTCTAGGACAAGGATCAAATAGCAATCTTTATCTACATCTCAAAATTTATGATGACAAATTCTCTTCTTTCCCCATCAATTAAGTCAAATTATGAAACAATGTTATTAACGTTAATAAAGTTCAGTCAAAAAGATTAGCACTAAAACTCCTCATGATCTTTAGCAATAAACTTTCCAAAAACGTTGAACTCCAGCATAATCAAATACTTTGAGACATTTTTCAACATTTTCTATACTTTTCATTTAATGATGGAGTGCCATCATTGCACTGAATGCTACACCCAGCCCACACACACAAGGTTGTACAGCGCCAGGTCTCTCAGAACATTACTGGCATAACGTCACGAGCTCATCACCAATTCCAAATGCTGATCGGTTTGTTCTGTGCCACTGCCTCGATGCTCAGCATTTCAAATTCTTATGAAAGTTACATGCATTTTTCAGTTAAATTCACGAGTGCAGATTCCTGCCGTACACTTTTCAAAGGCCCATATGGTCCATCAAACAAATGGTGCTTTCGTTATTTAAGCAAGAATTATCATTTTATTGAATCATACAGTGTGGAAACAGGTCCTTCAACCTATCATGGCTGATAACTATCAAGTAATTAACTACAATAATCTCTCATCTTTTCATGAAAGTCTGGCATCGTATTGTGTGTGTAAAAAAAATTCCTCAAATCCCCCTGAATTACCCCTACCAGGGAAAAAGATTTTTACTTTGATCTTCTCCTTCTGTCTCCTTTATCCCAGGGAAAACAATCCAAGTCTTTTCAATCTCTCCCCATATTGAAGTCGCTTAGCCAGGAACCATCCGGGTGAATCTCCTCTGCCTCTCTCCAATCGAGACAAAAATCATGGGTACATAACTCAAGAAAACAAATCTTTGAGAAAGATATTTGAGTCTGGTTTCTACTTACTACTGTTGGTATTATTTGCATTGAATGTGGTCGATGAAGTACTCCCATCTTTATCTTTATCCTGATTCTCAAAGTCCATATTGAGAGACCTGGGTGAGGACAGAAAATGATAGCTTCATAAAAATCATTCAGTCCATGCAAATGAAAACTGTGATATTAAGCCATAAAGTCATGTATCTCTGGAAGAAAAGTAAATTTAAATTTTCTAAAACAACCTTAGAAATCATACCTCCTGAGAGGGGACATTCCAAGACTCAAAATTTCAAAAAGCTTAGTTTGATGAGCTTTCCTTCATTGGCATTCAGTTCAAACAATTGTACCAATTTAAAACTTTATCACAACTTTAGATGCTAACAAATGAAGATTTTTCTCCTGCAATTAAAACTTCTGCTCTTAAACTGAATCACGACATTTTGTCATCCCGAAATACTCAAGCATGCATTTAGGTAACTTACATCAAATACTCTGGTTGGACTTGCACTTTTAGATCCAACCACAAACTCGGGTCCCATTGGGTTTAGAGTAATTAATGTAATACAATCTTGGAGAAACTCAGCATGTCTAACAACATACTTTAAAGAGCCAAGATAAAGATACATAAGCAAAGTTTCAGGCTTGAGCCCCTTCATCAAGGTATGAGCTCATCATAGACAGGCACTTAAATAAAATGGTGGGGAGGGGGTGGAAGTACAAGCTCACAACCAAAAGCTAATAAGTGGATAAGGGAGGGTGGGCACATCAGAAAAGAGGAGTGGTAGGAGTAGCTCCATGAATGGAAAGTGGAGGGAAGGGGGTGGAGAGCTGAATGAAAGGTGACAGAGGGATGGGAAAGAGAGGAAGAATGGGGAATAGTCTAGCAGAAACCAGATATGTTGATGTTAATGCCATACGGTTAGAGAGTGCCCAGACAGAATATTAGGTGTTGCTCCTCCAATTTACGAGTCGCCTGAGCCCTTCTCCACAGTATGTGCACAGAGCAGGTAGGTACCTGAATAAAAGGGCTGGGAGAGAAAGGACAGGGGGAGGAACACAGGCAATAGACAAAAGGTGATCATTGGACAGGAGAGTAAAGGTGAGAATTTAACACGGAAGGGTGTGGCCAACTCTGCAGATGCTTACAGATCAGGTATGTTGCATCTTTAACCCTGCTGTGAAGTCAGTAGCACTTTTCACACTGGCTAACCAGCTAACCATTCAGTGAACAAGTTAAAGAAGCAGATTTTGCCTTTCATACTGGACCCCTGTTAACCAGTTCTTTGTGTCCTTTCGCACTCATCACAAGGCATCCCTGGGGATAGGAGATTCTATCCTCCACCAGTGACGTCTGAGTGACACATCGAGCAATGGTGGACCTGCCCTAAATCCTTATCAATGTATTGTGATCTTGTATTTAAACAAAATTAATCAGGCCTAATTATAACATAATTAAGCTTTATGTGCAGCTCAGTATGAGCCCTTCAGCCCCTGTTGTTATGCCGACCTAAATAAACCTTTATAACTTCTATAAAAGACCGTGGGGAAAGTATAGCTGCATAATTTATAAACACAATGGGAACGTCCTAGTGGCAATAGCACACAATTTATAAAGACCCTTGGGAAAGAGCAAAGGTGGACCTGCCCTCCCAGAATTCTATGTGGCAGGGAAAGGGCTGTAAGCAAAGAGCACTCGTGGAGGAGTTTCTCTGCTGCACGGAATTCTGGGAGGGCAGATCCACCATCCCTCTCCTGCTGCGACTTTCCCACAGTCCTTTAGGCATCTATGAAGGTTTATATAGGTCAGCCAAGTTTATACCTTCTTAATCTTTTTTTTCCATCACGTTCCCGCACTTTGCAAAAATGTAATCAACATGTCACAACTTTATCCCAGGATACCCTATGTCCTTTATACACTGGGCTAATCAGCATGGGGCTAATCTTCCCTGGTGTCTGTAACACCTGCATTCCGATTAAAGAGCTTTCACACTGGACCTTTAACTGGTAGACTGGCCGTGGGAATTCGGTGGGCCATACAAGGCCTGCTAGACTTTGAGAAAAAATTTATTGGAGCTTTAGTGTAGGTTTTTCCAAATGAACATATCTATGTATTTAAAAGGGTTCAGATGCTGATTAATTGACAAGCTTAGTTTTTAGTAATGATTGTTGGAAAAAGGAATGCTGACAACACAGGAATACTGGATCGTAAAGATGGTTTAAAACATTATTGGCACTTTTACACAGTCGCTCAGAAGCAGAAAATTTGTGCAAATTTTCTACTCCGCTGGCAATGTAAAAATTTCCTGATTAAATTTATTTGCTAAATTTCATCCTGTAATTTTTCCTCCAAAACCCCTACACACTTTTACAGAGTGGATGCTGTCTAAATTAACCGCAGGCACTCCGTAAGAAACCGGGCTAATCAACAAGATGTTCACCCTCTGGCAAATTCCGCAACACAGGAAGGCAGTGTAAAAGTGTTTTGGAAAAGTGCTGTGAAAAAGACCACTATGGAGGTAAGTACGCAATTTTTAAAAAAACAGAATTTTTCCTTTATTTCTGTGTAAAAATCATAGATGATTATTCCTTCCTCTCACCCCTACCCCACAGATGCTGCTCAACCTGCTGAGTTCCTCCTGCAGATTTTTTTATCTTAAACACTGAACCTTGTTACATTATAGATCTATACCTTAACAAATATTACAGCAATCTTTTACTGCTGAACTAAAATTTGAACCTAGGCCATTTCCCAACATCCTAGCACTGAGCTTGAAACTATAACATTCTGACTTCCTGATCAAAAAGGTAACAGATGCTTACTTGCAATGTAGTAACTACATTTAAGACGATACTTTCAATCAAAATCTGCTTTAACCAAAGGCAATGCAATCCACATCCTATAATAAAGGTTCGGAGGTTTTACTCAAAACTCAGGTGTCAAAGGCTATTAAAATTGGATGCCAATCCTGCAAGGAAGACATCCGAGCTAGTGTGCAATGAAATCATCTCAGTTAAGTACTTAGTTCTCTCTTCAACTCACAAAGGAAGACAGCAATTAACGAATTAAATTAAAAATGATGCTCTTCATCGGTCTTAAACTTCACAAGATTGAAATAAACACCCTTTACAAAGTAATATTCCAGTCTCAAAATCTTAACTCATAGATATAGATGGGCAATTTCAGCCAAGGAATAAAGTTGAAACCTGACAGAACATAAAAATAGGGACCATTTGGAAGGTAGGAAAACCACAGAATATACAAACTTCTAGAAAGAGTTTTCAACTCAATCAATGTGAAAAAAATGTCACTTTCCCAATATGAAATTGAAGCAAAAAAATGCAAGTACCCACCAAAAGATAATGAAATACCAAAGTTACTAATTTAGCAGGTTAACTGTATTTTTTCATATTGCTGTGGAAAATGCTTTCTATATTTAAGTAACAAAATGCCACCAAAAGCAATTTCTAATGAAAGAAATATCAAAAATAAAACTATATGGCTAGGATGATGTTAACTTGTCCATGTATTTTCCCACGCTCTTTTATAAATTGTGTGTTATCTTAAATTGTCTGTGTATTTTCCCATGCCCTCTTAAACATTGTGTGCATGTCTTATTAGATTGTGAGCATTCCCCCCCCCCCATGCTCTTTAATATTGTGCTTATATGTGCTTTATTCCCACATTCTTCCATTAATTGTTGTATTTTAATAAAAGTAACGTTTGATAGTAATCCCTTGTGTCCAGACTCATCTCTTGGGGACCTGAAGCTTTCTCAGCACAACAATGACCAGTGCAGAGACCGACAGTGTTACTGTTGTCATTATTCACCATTATCATCCTGGCGTATAAAACCGGGGGATTATTTTTGAGCCATATTTTGGGAAAAACAAGTGGGTCTAACATGTCATCAAATACAGTACATTATATGTGACATGAGGTGCAGATGCTGACGCTGTTGAGTTACACATCCCACCCCTTTTGTTAGAGGAATGCAGGTAAGCAATAAATGGTGAATTTAGGCAAGGAGGACTGCATAATTGCAGACAGAAACGGAGATTTGCAGCTTTGGTTGTTCCTGTGTGATTAGAGACTCTTCATAGCAGTAAAATCCCTAAGTCTGTAAAATTCATATTTGATTTCCAGACCAATGGTTCTCAACCTTTTTCTTTCCACTAACATACCACTTTAAGTAATCCCTATGCCATCAGTGCTCTGTTATTAGTAAGGAATTGTTTAAGGTGGTATGTGAGTGGGAAGGGAAGGTTGAGAATCACTGTTCTAGATCCAGTTGTTACTGAAATATTTTGCTTGAGAAAAATTATCAATGGCCCATTTCCTTTGGACTCATGAAACCGTGCACATAACGAGTCAATTAGGTACGATTAAAACAAGTGGTTTTCAAACTTGTTCTTTCCCCCCCACATACCACCTTATATCTGTAACTAACATACCACTTGGATTGCAAAATATAAAGAGTTTATGCAATTATATTCTAATAATACAAAACCTGTAGGAACTAATTAAGGCAACTCAAATGAAGGAAAATTACGTTTGATCTTAGAGCCCACAAACCAGAATTACCACAGAGGGGGGAAAAAACAAATTGAGAGTTGTCAGGTACAGCACAACAATTAATTGGGTATACTATTGTAGGATTGAGTGTGGAGAGAATTAGGAGGAAAAAGAATGAGAGTAATTGGGTTATTACATTGGCATTTTTGCATTAAACATTGTGCAGAAAATATATTTTCCAAAATTGACCATTTACTAGTGAAACCTGTCATGCAAGCAGAGAAAATATCAATGCTCAAAACTGAAGGCAGAGAAGACATTTCTGTAAGTCACCTACTTTAGAATTTTCCTTTCCAAAAATTGTTCAAGAATTCCTATTGCAAGAAGATGAAACATGCCACAACAGTGCTGTGAAAGTCAATAAGGAAATGGAACAGCTCTGCTCAAAAATAAATATTTCTGCTTGCTATTGAAAGAAATGTTTGACAAGTTACACTGTTTGATTTAAATATTAAAATACTACTGAAAATATCAAGTTTACAAGGAAAATGTTCACCTCATTTAAGAGTCAACATTTTCTGCTTGATGTTTTTTGTGAAATTCAAAAAGTACTTACAAAAAGCCTGATTAATCTAATATGGTGGATTTTTTGCTTGAAATTATGCAGTCCTCCTTGCCTAAATTCACCATTTATTGCTTTTTTAATCAATGCCATCCTCTTAAAAAGCTCCCCCCCTCACCTCTTCCCGCAAAGTGCATTCTCACCATTACTATTCCTTTTGAAATTCTCCATAAAGGGTTTTCCTAACCATTTGCTTGCTTCATGGAGGTCTCCAAATTCCAGTTCAAAACTCTCAGTTTGGCTTCTTTCCTTCTCACTACAACCATCAATATTAACTAATGCCGACCATGACATTCCCGATGAATATGAAAACTCCTTGTGTCCATCCGTAAGATTTTCAAAATTTTCTTTTACTTTAATGGAAACATTGAAAAGTAACATTTGCTGAAGGGCATCAGTGTTAATGGTACAGAAGAGACAATATATTTTTTCAGTACTTTCTCGTCAGTAATATTGATTAAGCTTATTACTACCATTAGACCATTTGTTCCCCATTATAATGTGCCTTCTACAATGGTCAAATAGAAAATTAAATATTTAGTTAATGCCTTAGCCATTTCTAGAGTTCTCCTTTTCATTCTTCCTGCCTTTTTCTTGAAAAAAGGAATACACATTTTGCAAAGCACTTCCTTTTTGCAGCAATGAAGAAGATTTTACACTTTGCCTTTTTACATTTTTTTAAGCTTAAAGCCTTATTCCATCTTAGTCAACTTTTAGCTTATTCCCAAAATACCTCCAGTCCTCTTACTTTTCACTTCTTTTGACAATATTGTAAATTTTAAAAATCTAAAATGCATAATCTCTAACCCTTGTAATGGAGGATTTCTCCATTTCATAAAGAAACATATTTGAAGCTGATTATGTTATTTAATCAAGTACTATATAATTTGCCTTTGTTCTACTAATGGTAAAATGATATCATCAAGGAACCCTATGGGAAAAGTGAATGCAAGGGACATCAAGAGAAAAAACATTCTGATGGCGAGAATCATTCTTTAAATAAAAAAAAATGCAATCAATCATCTTAGTTCCACAGGAGTTCCTCTAAGCAGTATTTTAGGCCTAACTATGTGAAGCCACCTTATCAGCAATATTCCTTCCACCTTAACTCTGAATTCTACGTGTGAATTTACAACATTCAATTGCATTTGCAGTTTCTTAGTCAATGCCTAACTGTAGTAAGAACTAATTAAACTGGCAATTATTGTCCATTATAAGAACACAAAAAAAAGGAGGGGTTGGCCATTCAGCCCATCAATCCTGCTCTGCCATTCAATGAGATCATGGGTCATCTGAGGTTAAGCTCATCTCCATCTACCTTCCTTTTTCCCATATCCCTCAATTCCTCTACTATGTAAAAAAAAGCTATCCAACTTTGTTGCCTCCACTCCTTCAATGGGCAGCGAATTCCTTAGATTGACTACTCTGTGGGAAAAGTAGTTCCTCCTCATCTCTATCTTAAATCCACAACCCTGAATCTTGGGGCCATGTCTTCCACTCCACCTACCTCTATCTTGTATATGCCTTTCATAATTTCATGTTTCTATAAGATCCCCTATCATTCTTCTAAATTCCAGTGAGCACAGTCCAGACGACTCATCTTTCCTCATAGACTAACCCCTTCGTCTATGGACTCAACCTGGTGAACTTCCTCTGCATCTGCTCCAAAGCCATTACATCCTTTCACAAATAAGGAGACCACAAAAATCTCCAAAATTAAGAGTACAATGACCTATTCTTAATATTTAATGTATTACCATCGTTAAGTTCCTCATTATTAAAATCCTGGAGGAGAATGACTGATCAGAAATTCACCAGATTCAGGCACACAAATACTGTGGCTATAACTACAAGTCAGAAATATAGTATCCTGTAGCAAGTGGCTCACTTCAAATTTCACCTTCGTTCTCTTTTGTCTAATAGATATAGCAGACAATGGTTTAATAACTCTCAATCACCATGGCCCTCAAGGCTATAATTTTTCTATTAAATGTCAAGATTGCTAATCATTTTAAGTTCAAGGCAGAGAAAAATATTCTCTAAAATCTCTATCCTCCATTTCCTTATCCTTCAATAACTATCACATAGAGATCTTGCACTTCTCACATCCTGAGAGCTGCCTCTGAAGCTTCCTTTTCCTAGCTCCCTAAACTGTTGACGTGACCTACTTTATCTCCTAAATTCACATTTTTCTCCAAGATAATAGATAACCATAGAAACCACCCTATGCTCATGCTTGAACTCATCTTGTTTCCTGGTCTTTTAATGCTATTTCCACAAAAAGCCTAATCAATTAATTTATATTCTTGGCCACCACTTTGATTGCAAGTATTAATAGCTCCTTTCTGTGACAGATTATGTCGTGTTTGTATTGTATGTAGATATGTTTTTAAGAGATAAATTGGGACACAAACTCTTTTAAACAGATCTTATTTTAAAAATTGGAGCTCTGCTCACACTAGACATGTTGGCACCAACAGTCTTTGCAAAAGCTTTGGAGAGTGCCAAGAGACTTCACTAATGGATTGTTGTTTACAAAAAGGCAACTTATCGGAGCCACAGACTGTCTGGAGTGGAACTTGCTGTTCTAAGAGGGTCATTAGGTTTTGCAAGCAGAGAAAGTAAAACAGGCTTTCTCAGAGAGAGGGAAAGAGAGATCAGTTCTGCAGTTTTATAGTCAGCAGTAGCAGCTGGGACTGGAACAGGACAAGCTTAGCTCAGCCTGGTCAAAGCCCTGGTGGTTCATGCAATAAAAGAGGACTGGCTGCTTAATGTTTCACTTGAAATAAGGGAAACAAAAAGAAACTCTGTGGTGACCTAAAAGAAAGAGGTTATCATCTGGAGAACTCTGAAAGGGCACGTTTCTTCGGCAAGACACTGAAGTGGCTGATTAAAAAGATATCAGTTGTGGGTGTCCAGCGAACAACAAATCTCTTTCTGAAAACCAACAAGAACCTTCCTGAGGTTCTTTCAAGCATCAAAGCCTGGAGAACTTTATAAACGTTAAATTCTGTGCACAGTAAAAGAATTGCCTGATACCAGTGATCTTGGATGAATGAGAAATGAGAAATGAGATTGGACTGTGAACCAAAGAACTTTTCTGAATTTACACACACATCACATACACATGCATTTAGAATTAGAAAGGGGTTAAGTTAGGTTAGTTAAGTCAATAGTGATAAGTTAAACTGTGATTCTGTTTTCATGTTTAAAGATAATTAAAAGTGACTTTTGTTTAAGTAACCACTTGTCTTGGTGAATATCTATTGCTGCTGGGTTTTGGGGTCCTCTGGGCTCGTAACATTTCCATTAGGTGCTCTCTTTGTGTCCTTCAAATTTCTAACCACCATCGCTCATGCTGTTTGTGCAGTCCATGATTCGTGCAACAAGAGGAGGTTCAAGAACCTAACAGCCATTAGAAATAAACTGCTCTTGTACATTAAGGGGCTGAGAAGAGGTTGTGAGCAGGATTAAGGGAGATATTTATGGTTGACTGCCTTCTTGAAGTAGCGCCTCACATGGACATCTTAATTAGATGGGAGTTTGGAGCCTGTGATGGACCTGGCTAACTTCCGTGTTCCTGGACATCTGAATTACTAATCCTGGCTGAGATGGAACCAGGTAGCGTACACTCCACAGTATAACTGTAGAAGTTTGACAGAATATTTAACGACGCAAGACTATTTAACCTATATCTTGAGGCAAAGAATACTGTGCAACAAACAAATGCTTGTATGTTACACTCAATTGAAACACTTAATTTTAAAGTATTCTTTCACCAGTTTTTAATTGCATGTTTCTAAAAAGTATACAATTGCTGCAAAGAAAGCATAATTGAGGCAAATATTTTCTTTTTAACTTCAAGATTTGGATACGAGGATAATTTGATTGTTCTGACAGTGTTGGCCTTCAAATTGTACCATATTGATCTATTGGGGAGAGCAGTGACTGATTGGCAGGTAGCAGAGTCAGGATACATTCTGGTTGGCTGCCAGTTAATTGTGGTGTTCCACAGGGATTGGTGTTGGGGCCACTTCTTTTTATGTGGTACATTAATGATTTGGATTATGGATTGAATGCCTTTCTTGCCAAGTTTGCAGATGATGCAAAAGTAAATGGAGGAGCTGGTAGTGTTGAGGAAACAGGAAGGTTGAAGGAGGACTTACAAAGATTAGGAGGATGGGCAGAGAAGTGGCAATTGAAATTCAATGTCAGAAAGTGTCCGGCCAGGCTATTTTTTTTAATGGGGAGAAAACTGAAAATATTCAAATGAAAAGGGACCTGGGAGGCCTCGTTAACTTACAGGAGAGTCGGTGATGTAAGAAGGGAAGTACAATGCTGGCATTCACTTCAAGTGGTTTAGAACATAAAAGCAGAGGTGTGATGCTTGATGGACACTGGTAAGACCTCACTTGGAAGTATTTTGAGCAGTTTTGGGCTCCTCATTTATGAAAGTATGTGCTGACATTGGAACGGGTTCAGAGAAGGTTCACAAGGATGATTCCAGGAATGAAATGGTTATCATATGAGGAACGTTTTGACAGCTCTTGGCCAGTACTCATTGGAATTTTGGAGAATTGGGGGGGGGGGGGGGGGGGGGGCGGGGGTGGAGGATCTGAATGAAACATTTCAAATGTGGAAAGGCATGATGAGAGTCAATGTAGAAAGGTTGGTTCCCATCGTGGGGAAGTCTAAGACAAGAAGACAACTTCAGGATTGAAGTAAGTCTGGTTAGAACAGGAATTTCTTCATCGGGAAGGTGGTAAATGTGTGGAATTTGTTGCCACAGGCAGGTGTGGAGGCCAGGTCTTTGGATGTATTTAAGGCAGAGATTGTTAAGTTCTTGATTAACCAGGGCAACACAGGTTCTGGGGAGAAGGCCGGGCAGTGGGGCTGAGTGAGAAAATGGATCAGTTCATGATTAAATGGCAGGGCAAACTCGACGGGATGAATACCCCATTTCTGCACCTATGTCTTATGGTCTCTATTAGGAAAATTATTCTCATTTTGGCTCACCTTGAAATGGACTCACTTTTATATTTGTTTTAAAAAAGCAACTGCACACATAGTTTCACATTTTGAATATTCTCTCTGTTCCAAATGGTCAATAAATGATTTCAAAGCATTCACTAGTCATTTTGTGCCAGGGAGTAAGACTAGAAATGGAACATTACTAAATTGGAAAAGTCACTACAAAAAGACTACAAATGTAAATTTATGATATAATGCAATGCACATGTGCTGAAGAAACACAGGTTATACAGCATCCATGGCCCAAAACATTGGCTATCCTTTACTTCCCATGATGCTGTGAAACTTGCTAAGTTTTGTATTGCTCTTGACCCCAGCATCTGCAGACTTTCTTAATATAAATATAATATTTATTATATAAATGCAAGGAGTTGAAGTGTATCAGTTTTTATAAAAAGCCTTTTACAAATATTTTTACTTCAACTTTTGAGTTTTATATTAATTACAAACAAATGTATCCACACACTACCCCATATACAATAAGATACTTTGAAATATGGTCACTATTGACAATGCAAAAAACATTGCAGCTAATTTGGACACAGTATGCAAGACCCACCCCCTCCCCCCCACCAAAACCTTTCTCCATCCTCCTCAAGTAGCAGTAAAATAATGATTATTATTACACCAAAAACCCCCCGAAAAGCCAATGCTAAAACTAAAGGAGCGTGCAGGAGCCGTTCAGTAGATAATGCACAATCCATGGAGAGAGGAATAATGCACGTTATTTTCTCACTCGTGCTATCCAAGACAAATGAACCAGCTTGTCATTTTAATTGACACAAGGCATTTTGCTTATTGTTTATATTTCTTTGAATAACAACTACACTCAAAACATTCTGGATGTGAAGATTTTAAGAGTGCTTGTGTTTTCTTAGTTTTTTTCTTAGTGGAAGAGCAGAGTAACTAATATCCATGAAGGATACACCTAGAAATAAACATGACATGCCCAGGTTTGTTTATAGATGGTGGAAATCTCTTAATATAGTAAAATCCCTATTATCCAGAATTCAAGCAACCAGCAAAAAAAAAGCAGAAAATAAATATCATTAGGTAAAATATAGCTCCTTTCACACTTGCAAGTGATCCCAGGAATTAACCGCCAATTGGCCTTTAAAATGTCTAGTGTAAAAGCAAAAATCAATGCCAGCGTCAGATGATGTCATCTTCAACCCATCACAGCGTTTGTAGATGCTGGCGTTGCAATCAGGCAAGTGTGAAATGGTCAATTGCATTGCGGGATTGAAATGACCCAAGTTTTTGCGCGAGTGCAGGAACATGAGGGAAGATTAAAATCAAGGTATAAACTTTGCCATGGAAAAGCCGCAGCGGGAGAGAGAGAGGAAATAAATAGCAATAGCTGACAATTTTTTAACAGCGTGGGTAAGTTGGTGGTGCTATAGTGCACAATTTATAAAGACTGTGGGAAAAAGCAATGGCGGACCCGACTTCCCAGAATGCCATGCGGCAGAGAAACCCCTTCTTGAATGCTCTGTGCATGCAGCCATGCATACAGCCCTTTCTCTGCTGCACAGAATTCTGGGAGGGCAAGTCCACCATCGCTTTTTCCCATGGTATTTAAAAATTGTACACTATAGTGCTACCAACTTTTCGATGCCATACAAATTGTGCGCTATAGTGCTATCAACTTTCCCATCCTGTTTAAAAATTGTCCGCGATTGCTATTTATTGCTAACACTTTCCCAGAGTCCCTTATAAAGGTTTATATAGTTTGGCACAACAACAACAGGGGCTGAAGGGCTCATACCGTGCTGCACATAAAGCTTAATTTCGTTATAATTTGGCATGATTAATTTTGTTCAAATATAATATCACGATACATTGATCAGGATTTAGGGCAGGTCCACTCACTCAATGCATCATGACATCACCGGTAGAAGGTAGAACAGTCCTAACCCCAGGGATGGCTCCTTGCAAGTGTGAAAGTGTTCACTGATACAATTAGGAGTGGTCAAATGTGAAAAGCCAAACCCCCATTCCTATCCCAGGACAATGAATGGCCGATTTAGTAGGACACGAGCATGAAAGGGGTTTATACGAAAGTTTAAAATCAGCACCCCCTAGTGGTTAATTCACCAATCACAAGCATCTGGCAAATACACTCATCTGGCATCTACCAATCCCCATAGGTGCTGGATACTGAGCTGGGATGGGAGGAGGTTTACTGTGGTTGGAAATGGTCAGGGAGAAACTTAAACTGTAAAACACAGGATGAACAATGTTCCATTCTTAAATTCATAAATTTACGAAGAATATTCCACTTCCCCCTTCCACTTACATTGATCCTGCATAATATGCTTCATCCCCTTTATAAACCCTCCATGTGCTTGCATCATTAAGAGCACAAGTGTGGCTCAAGCCAAATTATCTCCAATTATTCCAGACATCCTTATAACATAAAGTGACCAATCAACACACTAAGTCCATGCCACCATCTCCACATTAGCTACCAGACATCACATCAATCCTAAAAGCATCTCTTGAGTTAACAGGACACATACCTGAAGCTTCCATAGACAATTAGTAGAATAGAGATGAGGAAGGTAGAGACTTGACTGGAATCCACAAGGGAATAAGCCCTAAAAAGAAAAGAAAATTCAGATTACTATAGTGTTTTTTGGGAAAAAAACACAATGTATTATATCATCATACCTGGGGAATATTTCAGAGTTCAATCTTCATGACAGGATCTAGAACTTAAAACTGTTCTTGTCAGCAAGGCTCACATCCCACAACTATTGAAATATTTTGACCATGAATTTAAGTATGCTTCCTTGGTGGCTTATTGATCTGATCTTTCTTTTTTCTTTGGCTTGGCTTCGCGGACAAAGATTAATGGAGGGGTAATGTCCACGTCAGCTGTAGGCTCGTTTGTGGCTGACAAGTCCGATGCGGGACAGGCAGACACGGTTGCAGCGGTTGCAAGGGAAAATTGGTTGGTTGGGGATGGGTGTTGGGTTTTTCCTCCTTTGTCTTTTGTCAGTGAGGTGGGCTCTGCGGTCTTCTTCAAAGGAGGTTGCTGCCCGCCGAACTGTGAAGCGCCAAGATGCACGGTTTGAGGCGATATCAGCCCACTGGTGGTGGTCAATGTGGCAGGCACCAAGAGATTTCTTTAGGTAGTCCTTGTACCTCTTCTTTGGTGCACCTCTGTCTCGGTGGCCAGTGGAGAGCTCGCTATAGAACACGATTTTGGGAAGGCGATGGTCCTCCATTCTGGAGACGTGACCTACCCAGCGCAGTTGGATCTTCAGCAGCGTGGATTCGATGCTGTCGGCCTCTGCCATCTGGAGTACTTCGATGTTGGTGATGAAGTCGCTCCAATGAATGTTGAGGATGGAGCGGAGACAACGCTGGTGGAAGCGTTCTAGGAGCCGTAGGTGATGCCGGTAGAGAACCCATGATTCGGAGCCGAACAGGAGTGTGGGCATGACAACGGCTCTGTATACGCTAATCTTTGTGTTTTTCAGTTGGTTGTTTTTCCAGGCTCTTTTGTGTAGTCTTCCAAAGGCGCTATTTGCCTTGGCGAGTCTGTTGTCTATCTCGTTGTTGATCCTTGCATCTGATGAAATGGTGCAGCCGAGATAGATAAACTGGTTGACCGTTTTGAGTTTTGTGATCTATTGGCCAGCTAAGCCATACAAGTCCAAGGTCTGATGTAAATTTCTGCAAAGTTAACTGGAACAGTAATAGGAGATCCTGGGAAAAAGGTAGAAACACTACTCACCAATTCCAATTCTACTCTAAGTGAAGCTGCGGCACAAAGCTATCCAATTACAATAACCCTAGATGGATACTCAGACTTAAATGCAAATAATAATTGCGATTCAAATCAGTCTTGATTTAGTGATAACACCCACTGCAGTTACAAGTCACTTTTTTTTGCACCAGGAGTATTGTGAGTATTTATTATCTTATTTTAAGTTTATTATTATAGTTTTTAAAACAAATACATGTTTGGCTGCAGCAAGTAGGAATTTTGGTGCAGATGTACATTGCATAATGTCTCTGACAACAAACTCATTATTACCCTCCTCTGCATGTCAAAAGGCTGCAGGTTCAAGCCTAGTCAATAGACTGGTTGGCAGTGCTTTTTAAATATGTCCACTCTCAGGTGAAGGCAAAGGATGCTGCAAGATCAATATCCCTCACAACAGTTTCCTCAATCAAAAGGATGAAATTGGCAATTTAATGATGATTATTTTATTGTCAGAGACATTGTACAATATACAGTACAACTCCAATTCTCCAAAATCATATTCTCCGAAATCCTCAAATTAAAAAAAAATTTTCAGATAAACGAGCATATCCGAAATAATTCAGAAATTCTCATTTATCCAAACTTTTTTCAGAGCCGAACTGACCTCACGTGCTTAAAAAGCCTTCCCTTGTTTGTTGTATAAACAAGTTACTTGCTATTGCTACTGGGCTGTTTTTAAAAATGACCAGTCCTCCAAAGGAACTGTTTATCCGTCATAGACCTGGTCCCAACCGTTTTGGATAATCGGAGTTGAACTGTCTATCAGTGCCAAAATTCTTGCTTACTGCAGCTGAACAGGTATTTGGGGGTGGGGGCAGTTAGCTTAGCGGTTAGTGCAACGGTGTTACAGCGCCAGCGATTGGGGCCAGGACTCAAACTCATATAAACTCATATGTTCTCTCTCTCTTCCCCTCCCCCCCTCCCCCCACCAAGGGCTCCAGTTTCCTCCCATCTTCAAAACGTACCGGGGGTTGTAGGTCAATTGGGTGTAATTGTGCGGCACGGGCTCATGGGCCATCAGGTCCTGTTACTGTGTTATATGTCAAAACATTAAAAAAATCCATAATAGCAAACTAATTGAATTAAATTAAGAGATAATAAATACAAAAGAAATAAAGAAATATTCACACTAATCCTAGTGCAAAAGTCCTTTTGTTATGTTGGAGCAGTCTATGATCAGTGTACCAAGGGGAGATTCAAAAGTCTGTTGGAAATTAACTGTTGTTGAACCTAGAGGTGCTGATTTTTTAGGCTTCTATCTGAAGGAAGCAGTGAAAAGAGTTGCGACCAGGGTAGTGGAGGTCCTTCTTGAGGCAGCATCTCATATAGATGTCTGCAACGGATGGGAGATCAAACCCTGTGATGGACCTGGCTATGATTACTCTCTTCTGCAGCCTTTCGCATTCCTGACAGCCCAATTCCCAAAAGAGGCTATTATGCAACAACCCCGGATACTTTCCACAGTGCACTGGTGAAAGTTTGATAGAGCATTCAATGACATGCCAAATCTCTTCGGGCTCCTAGGAAGTAGCAGTGTTAAGTGCCTTCTTATTTCACTAATGTTAAGAGACCTTACAATGCAGTGCCTAAAATGCCACATTTCGAAACTACTACAATGTCTAAGATTATAAAGCTATCTTCCAAATAGAAAATACACAATTTTTGACAAGAAATTGAAAGACAACAGCAATCTTTCATCAAATAATTCTTCTGTAATAGGTGTACAAGGCAAATGTAGAAGCTGGCAATCCCCCTTCAAAGCAAAAGCATCCCTGCTTAAATCTTAAAATAGTAAATGTGGTGTATAAATTTTCCATTTATTACCAGAACTTGTCAAAGATAAATGGATGATCCCAAAGCATTAACAAAAAATGACATCACGGTTAATTATAAGTTACCTATGAATCGAAAGATAGATCGAATCCTATCGACATGAATAGAGTGGGCAGGAGGACCACGAATCCATGATTTTAATTGAGGAATTTAATATAAAATAATTTAGAGTTTAATATCCTATAAACAGTTATGATGAGGATAAAGTTCAACAAGAAACTCTGCAGTTGATGAGTATAAAATAATGTTTGTCACTGAAATAAATCTGCCATCCTTGACAATGCAATTTATCAAAGATCCAACAATGTCTTTAGAAATGTCTTTGTTTTAATCATCTTATTCATAACAATTCTAATTTCATATGAATATCCCAAAACTCTAAATATGCATTATTAAATGCTCTTTACACCCAAAGATAAAAAATAATGCTCAATCAATATGGGTATATTATTCCTTTAAGCAAATAACTAGTTGTGAACAAAGTCTTTTTAAAGTGGCCATATTTTAAATTTTACAAGATGTGAAAGAAATAACATCAACCTGATGGAGCAGCACAGACTAGAACAATATTTTAAAGGTATGGTTAACATATTCTTCTGGCAAGCCAGAGCTGGATCAGTACAACATATATTAGCTTGAAAAGGAAGGACTATCACCAATTATGTAAAACTATAAGCAACACAGACTTAGTATTTATCCAAGAAAAATAAAAGTTAACTTTCTCTCCTTAAAATGGAAAATAAATCAGTCTTTCCTACATGGAACAACAGCACAGAACAACCTCCTCAGATCTACAGGATTGCACTTCAGTTACGAAGATAGGATTAATGAAATGTGAAGGCATCATATATTTTTGTTAAAAAAATCAGCATGGCACATTCAACAATAGAAAATATTTAACTAAAAGAGAGCAACTAAGAACTAAATCAAACAAAATTGTACCCCCGAGAACAAATCAAATTTTTTGCATGCCTAAAATCCTGAAGTAATTCACACATGTATTAACATGCTTAGTGTTACGTCACAGACCAGCAGCATTGAAAATTCACCAAGGCAGACTTGTTTTTCTTTTAAAACAATTTATGAATAACTATTAATATATTATTCAAATCAAACCCAATTATGTGCAAATGTACTTATGTGTATGGGATACCCAAACCCTTACAGCTCAGGCACAATTCTGGAAAGTCATTCCAAAGTTCAGTCTTAGAAATCCATGGTCAAAACGCAGATTTTTAAACTGATGCACAGAAGTAATCACGAAGGAGATGGGAGAGACTTAATGACTAGACTGCTAAAAACTCGCAAATCCTTGTCGAGTTTCTTCCAGAGAAATATCCTTTCATACAAACGATTGTCAAAACTCCCCTTTTCCTTGTCTGGGGGAAACAAAACGTGATGCTTCCAAAACCCAGGTATAGGTCAATCGAAGTGAAATTTCCTTGGGACACAGTGGGATTCAATAATTCCCCTTCACAGAGAATCAGCCGAATTATCTATTATCAGAGTCATTCCTGGTCTGTGTTCAATAATGTGCTATTCCTTTAGTGCTCCACACACATGGCTCTCTCACTACCTGTGTCCCTGGAAAAAGCAACAAATGTCCTTTCTCCTCTCCAAAGTATCAAATTTGGGTACAGCCTGTACTAGCTGTTGTCACCCAGTCTCTCCACAGCTGGGAATGTTTACAGCCTGTAATAGCCCTCACACTAAATGAAACAGGAGCTCGTAATATTAGCAAAAATCAAACTGCTGGAAGAACTCAGCAGGTTAGACAGCATCAGTTCAGGACTACTTATGAATATTCAAGCATCTGCAGTTTCCTGCATCTCCATTTAAAAGCATAAATGGGTATCTTGAAAATATTAGGTTCCTAATGACAGAAAAAAATCAAAGAATGAAAAGGTAAAAGTTTACAGAACATTCTTCTGTTAATCTGATTAACAGTGCCATTAAAAAAAAGCACCAAAAAAAAAACCATTTACTCCTTCGTCATTTTAGTGCCAAACTATAATTTTTAAAATCAAGAATTTGCTATGTAAACTATTTTAAAATTTATTCCTTCTGAAAGTCAGATTTTGTGCACCTTAAATGAAAAAATAATGCTCTAAATTATTTTTGGAATAAGATAAATAAAGAGCATGCGAGGAAATAGACCGAGATGGTTACTTATGGTAGGATGACCCCAATTGCATACACCTCTAATACAATGCACTCAAATGTGCACGAAATTCAGCAAGTAATCGGAATATTTTGTTTGTTTCTCTTGATCTTTTTGAGCTATATTCAGAAAATTGTGTTTAAGTGATCTGCAATAATTTGTTTGTTGTAGAAAACACACCTACGGAAACACAGACACTACAAGCTACCCATGCGGTACAGAACGTTGTACTCCTGGTCAACAGGCCAGGTCACCATTTTCCATAATGCAAAGCCACATCATCAGTGCATGCATCAGGAAACTGGAGTTGAAAAAAGTAAAGTTTGTGCTGATATTTAAGAAATTTTTCTCCCCTACACAAATTGATGATGGCTTGTGAATTCTGTCAGGGTGAGTTTCTACTGTAATCCGAATGACCGTGACGCGTTATGGCCAATATTAACACTTCAAAAATTTGTTTGCAGATAATAGTGAGTAGAACATCACATTATGTCACTTCATCTCGAATCAAATATCATGTTCGTTTTAAGTTAAAAAGGAACATTGAGTTCCATAACGTGGTAACTTGCTGATCACATACAGAGCGACATGAGTGAAGCAAGAGAGAAACCTAAATTTGACCAGTAATCAAAAATCAAAAAAAATTACAGATAACAAAAGGTAAAACAGATCAGATAATATCTGTGGAGTGAAATGGAGTTAATGTTTCAGGTGGATGACCAATCAATTAGAGACAGCCAATTTTTCTCTCTAATTCCAAGCAATAAAAATACATAGGACTCCAAATCAATTATTTACTAGTATTACTTTGGGATTAAGCCTTACTTGCTGAATGAATACTCTGTTGATCAATGAATTAATCAACACAATATATCCTTATCTTCTACCTCATTCTTGCCAATCCTTTTTCAATTCATATTTTTATTCATTTCAAACAAACTTTTGGCGGTCCAGAAATTTAGCATTTTCAGGATTAAACATAAACCAGGTTAAACATTGCATTACTTCATTGCTCTTTTGGAACAGACTGCTGGAAATTGCAACTTTGAGGCAATAGCAATTAAGCAAGTAGATGTAAACCATTCTCAATTTTCATCTCCCATTAAGGCAATGGGGATTGGGGAGAACGGAGGCTGGAGAACAACTATGTAATATAATTGTGCAATGGTTAAACAGTAACCCCACCCAGCAGCAACTGTAGGCAAAAAACAGGAAAATGAGATGATGCAACACCTTGCCTTATCGTACACTGAGCTTGAGCACAAGACTTGTACCCCCAGGTTCATGATTAGTTACTACCCCTTCACCATCAGACCCCTAAACAACACTCAGTAGGCACTTACAAGCAGGGAAAACATCAATCTGTAAAGGCAGAGGTTCTTCGCCCTTACTGCTAAAGGTGTATCTTTTTTGAATGTGCTGTGGCTGGTCCGAGGCGCCAATTCAAACCCCTGTCGGGGAAGGATAATCAGTGGAGTGCAGCACTCCGCCGCCTGACATGCAAGCGGCTGGTTAGGGGTGGGCTTATGATGCCATCAGCAACCCATCTCCCCACTCACCCCTCTCCCTCCATTGCACCCCTCAAGACAGGGGCAAGAGTGGGCACCAGTGAAACAGCGGGAGGTGGCCGATGAGGGCTGTGACAGCCACACCGGCCTTTGGGGCCGCTCTCTGCAGCTCAAAACGTAGCAGAGCAATGGCTGATTTCCCTACCCATAATCCCCCACACAGCTGGAACTGTTCTGGGAATCACAAGCATGGGGAATTATGGGTAGGGAAGACAGCCATTGCTCTGCCATGTATTTATGACAGGTGGCGCTGTGGCACCAGTCACCCCACCTCTATCAGCTCCGGAAGGCACTACTAGGAGCCTCTAGATATGAATGGGATGCTGGAGTAGCCTTTTAGAGCTGTTGACTGAAAGGTAAGTTTTAAGTTTTCAATCTGCTCTTGTAGCCAGCGTCCAGGCGGAGGCCTGACATGAAATAGCCTAGAGACTAAATAAATATTTATTTTTTTCTGTTTTTGCACAATATATTTACATTTTTTCTTTGTTTACATTTCTCTCTTTTGTGTAAATCTTTTTCTTGAGTACAGTTGACACTACCGATAAGAAATCCTGCTTGGCCTGCAGGAAAAAAGAGAATCTCATGGTTGTATGTGATGTCATATATGTGCTCTGACAATAAATTTAAACTTGAACTTGAGTTCTGAAATTTATTAAGCCAAGATTCTAAACTTAACAGTAAATACACCTGTACCCCTGTTCCAAATCTCACTGCTGCTCGTGTATCATCTTACAAAATGTTCACGTATTATACTGATTTTGCTTTTTGCTTGTGCAGAAATCGATGCAGATTATTGCTGTTAAAATCAATATTATTTTCAAATTTCAAATGCCTATTTACAATCCTACATAATAAAGTGGCAATTGAAACAAAGCCAAGACAATGTATATTTGGAAGGATTCATTCAGAGAAATTTTCCAGAAACTTTCTCCAAATTAAGATAGTATCATAAGTATCACAGCATGAGTTAATAAAAATGTCAATGAACACTAATAATTAAGGCTTTACTGGGTGGATAGCAAATAAAAGTTAGCAAGCACAGGAGTAAGGGTTAAATTAGACTTGGTCTTAATATGTAAGCAGAATTTTGGATAAGTTTGGGCTCAGTGAGAATGTAAGATGAAAGGTTGATCCAGAGACTGCTGCAACAGTTCAGTGAACATGTAGCTCAACACTAACTTGATATGCAAAGTTTCAAAGCTCAGACCAGAATAGCTTTTTTTAAAAATATAGAACACAAACAACTTCTTATGGATATCCTCAGAAGCTGGCTTCCCAAGACAAGAAATTTGAGATTTATTTACCTACAAAATTAATGCCATGCTTTGGCATTGAAAAGACCATCCCTAACTTCATAAAACTGAACAATCCACTACTGTGCAGTATGATTAACGCAGCTGTTAGCACACTGCTGTTACAGCGCCAGCAACCATTCCAGTGCTGTAAGGAGTTTGTACGTTCACCCTGTATCTGCAAAGGTTTCCGCCGGTGTTCCTGTTTCCTCCCACCCTTCACAACAAAAAGTACCGGATTGTAGGTCAATTGGGTGTAATGTGGCGGCACGGGCTCGAGGGTCGAAATGGCCTGTTACCATGCTGTATTTCCAATTTTTTTTTTAATTATGTTTTTGAAACCCATAAATAAGGTTATAATTAGAATTTCTTCATCACCTCTTCCAAGAAATCAGTTATTTTGTTTAACATTTTAATAGTGATTGTAAGGTCAGAATGTTCTGATTGAAGTTCATTAACTAAAAACTTTGGTATCACAGCAAAATTTTCAGATTTTGTATGTTTCAAACTGCAAATACTAATTAGTCTTTTTTTTCCTTATTATATTGCACTGAAAACATCTTCACTTTCCTTTCTTGTTCATTACAAAGTTCAAATTTATTGTCAGAACACATACATGACATCACAAGCAACCCTGAGATTCTTTTTCCTGCGGAACAGGCCAAATTTTAATTACTGGTAAACACAAATATGCTACAAAGTTAACTTGAAAATCTAGGATGTTTGGCATGAACTAGTCCACTAACAACACTTCAGAACAAAGATTTTGCTTCCTGAACACTTTTGGGTGTACTGTATTTTATGGATTTTTGGCTGTAGACCTTAAAATGTTCCTATCAGTTTTTTTTTATAAAAAAGATTTCTGGTGATTTGTGATTTCTGGTTATATTCTAAAACCATGAAGTGAAACACATCATTGAAAAATCATTTTCTGCATTCACACTTGGACTTCTTCTCTGCTGATCTTGGTGCAGTCAGTGACGACAGTGGTGAATGGCAGAACATTGCGACCATGGAAAAGTGGTATCAGGACAACTGGAATCCATCGATGCTGGCTGACTATTGTTGGACACTGACACAAGAGGCATCAGATGCTGAGTACAAATGAAAATCAGCAGCAAAACATTTTTAGGTCAGTTGAACTAACGCAATGTGTCAGGATCATTCTGCAATTAAACTGGGTAAATGCAATGAAAGTTCATTTAATTTTTCTCTAACTTCCTATGTGATACAGCAAATGTGAAATTATCTTTGTGTTCAGCTTGACGTTGTCTACCATAATCCCCAATTTTTTTTCAAGGAAGCAAACCTTTTGAAAATAAATATTGTCCAGTGTAATTAATCATATAAACAGCAGGGTCTGAAATACTTTTTGACTTCTTGCTGTTGAAAAGTCAAACATGATAAAAAGGAATGGATCAACTCACATCGCAATAACCACGGTGTTTTATTGGAACATGGACAATATACACACAGTCGCTGAAGAATATTTAATTTCAACATTTGGCAGAAAATTAAACATTTAAAATTAAGATGTTAAGTAGCATCCAGGGAAATGGAAGGAATAGATTAGAGCTAATTGTTATCAATGATACTATGGACATGATGAGTCAATAGCTGTTTAAAATATGAGCATGAGAAGACTTCTTTCTTATTCTTTTTTGGTAGGAAAACAGTGCAAATTGTTAACTAAAATGAACAACCCAATATTCAAAAATCACCAATATTCTTCAGTAAAAGTGTGTACGCAGGGATCTCTTGTAGGTTTCCAAAACCAGATATGGGGCAATTTCAGGCAGACAAGTGTGAGGTGTTGCCTTTTGGAAGGACAAACCAAGAAAACACAGTTGCCATAGTGGTTAGCACAAGACCTTTACAGAGTGATCTGGGACTCCCTAAAAGTTGGTGTCACAGGTAGATAGGGTATAAAGAGAACTTTTGATATATTGGCCTTCATAAATCAAAGTATTGAGTAGAGGAGTTGAGATGTTATAGTCAAGTTGTACAAAACATTGATGAGGCCAAATTTGGAGTATCATGTGCTGTTTTGCTTACCTACCTACAGGAAGGATATCAATATGATAAGAGTATAGAGAAGATTTACGAGGAAAGGTTAAATAGGTTAGGACTCTGTTTCCCTGGAGCGTAGAATAAGGAGAGATTTGATAGAGGTGTTTAAAATGATTAAATATAAGTTGGCTTTTTCCTCTGGGGATAGGGGAGATAGAAATCAAAGATGAAAGGAGAAAGGTTTAGGGGGAACTTTTTCCACACAGAGAGAGGTGGGAGAGTGGAACGCACTGCCATCTGAAATGGTGAATGCGGGCTCAATTTTAACATTTAAGAAGAATTTGGACAGGTACATGGATAGGAGGAGTATGGAGGCCTGGGTGCAGGTCAGTGGAATGGCAGAAAAGTAGTTTGCCACTGACTAGAAGAGCCGAAGGACCTGTTTCTGTGTTGTAATGTTCAATAAACTTGCTCCACAGCATACAATGTCGGGAAATCAATATTACGAAGAGCTTCGGATGGGATCATCCTGCACCTGGCCCCTTGACCAACCACCTTGAATTTCTCAACACACACCTCTAAGGTATGGATAAGCTGACCATATATTGTCACTCTTCACTCTCTACTCATCAAGTATCTGACAGGGTGCAATTGTTTCCCAGTCTTAAGGTATCATACCTTGAAAACCCCTCAATGACAGGAAAGTTTAAAAACTATTCAAAATAATCTCAAAACACAAAATGACGACTATAAAATAATTATTTTAAATTTTTAAACACACAAGTGCTTAGCCTCCCCCAGCCTCCATACACAGGGCCAATAGCCCCTGTCAAAAAAACTGATGTGTGTATGCCAACATTCTCTCGTGTAAAACCCGGATGCAACGTGCCTCCAGATCTTCCTTTCCTCAAATGACTTTTACATCCACAGGCACATCCTTCTGCACATCACAGCCAGTTCATTTTTCACTTTGATACACAAAGTCCAAGACACCTGGAAGCATGACCAGCTGAATGAAAGCTAGCATTTCCATGGCTGTCAACAAATCCAATTCTGCACTTCATTTTTACCATGGGGGGGGGGGGGAGGGGGGGAATTGGGCAATTATGGTGAACTATGGCTTTTATCACTTTTTGAAATGGTGAACTGATTGGTTCAAAGGTTAATTATATTTATTTAAAAATGCATGAATACTCCATTTATTCTTTTTGTTTTCAGCTGGTCTCGGGGGATGATTTCAAGGCATGGCCTGTATTTATTTGGTATGTACTGAGACTTAACGTTGTGAGCCTCAATGGGAAAAGTTGACAGGATATTTAATCATCAATAGAATCATCATTGAGTCAAGTCCTGCACTTCAGCTCCAGACACATTAAAGCCATTTTGCTGAACAGTGATGAAGTGGAAACCAAATTCTGTTCCAAGATCAACAAAAAAAATCTATTTGAATCAACCATTTGAGAAAAGATTGATTTTTGTTTGAAGCTCATGTCCAAAATGGGCATTGTGCCCAAGAGGAAATTTGTTGCTAGTTGGGATTAGAGCTGTGTTCTACAATTTATTTCTTCAGGTTTAGCAACTTTGTGCTCATGAATTTCAGCAGCCTGAAAAATCAAGCAACTGGTTTTCATTTATGTCCTGATAGTTGCACCTTCTTGCCAGCTTGAGACCTCCCCCCCACCAATATTTATGTGGAAGATAAAAGGAATTGAAAGATTGAAGGAATTCTTTATCGGTCACATACCTAAAAATAACCAATGATTTATTACGATCCAACACTCAGTGTATCCAATAGTCAATACCATGTAAAAGTCGACCCCTTATTTTTAGCTCCAAAATCTGGCAATTTTGGCCCTGGCCCATCGGAGCTCTCGACGCCCCAACCGTGGGCTCTCGCCTAAGCCCCAGTAGCCCTCCCATCCGAGCTCCTGGAACCCTGGCCGCCTACCACCGAGCTCTCATGCCCCGACCACCTCCCAAGCTCCCTGCACCCCAGCCACCCTCCCAACCGAGCTCCTGGTTGCGGACTCTTGCCTAGGCCCTAGCTGCCCGCCCATCCATCCGAGCTCCCAATGCCCCAAACTCGTACTTACCACCTGGTCGCGGCCGTCCGCCTGAGCTCTCGCAGGTACTTGCCATGGTCAAAAGTAGTATGCATTAAATAGCCAATCCTCTAAAGTTTACCTTAAAAATTGCTCCACAAAATAGCTTTGGCTTGGCTTCACGGACGAAGATTTATAGAGGGGTATGTCCACGTCTGCTGCAGGCTCATTGGTGACTGACAAGTCCGATGCGGGACAGGCAGGCACGGTTGCAGCGGTTGCAAGGGAAAATTGGTGGGTTGGGGTTGGGTGTTGAGTTTTTCCTCTTTTGTCAGTGAGGTGGGCTCTTTGGTCTTCTTCAAAGGAGGTTGCTGCCCGCCGAACTGTGAGGCGCCAAGATGCACGGTTGGAGGCGATATCAGCCCACTGGCGGTGGTCAATGTGGCAGGCACCAAGAGATTTCTTTAAGCAGTCCTTGTACCTCTTCTTTGGTGAACCTCTGTCTCGGTGGCCAGTGGAGAGCTCGCCATACAACACGATCTTAGGAAGGCGATAGTCCTCCATTCTGGAGACATGACCCACCCAGCGCAGTTGGATCTTCAGCAGCATGGATTGCTCCAGAGCCAACAAAAAGGAAGACCCGTAGCTGGGATCCATGACTATTACTTTGACTTGGAGATAGTGGGATGAGTCAAAGGAGAAGTTTGTTTGCAGTATGCTGGTCTTTCCAGCACTGAAGTGCACTTTTTATTCATACCAAATCTATAAAGTGGAACTTTATATACAGTATACATTCAGAGCCAGCTCGTCAGCGCTTGACGTCCTGTTTTGCAGAAACTGCCAAAATGTTTGGCCTGGAAGTCAGCCTGAAGAAAACGGAGGTCCTCCATCAGCCAGCTCCCCACCATGACTACCAGCCCCCCCACATCTCCATCGGGCACACAAAACTCAAAACGGTCAACCAGTTTACCTATCTCGGCTGCACCATTTCATCAGATGCAAGGATTGACAACGAGATAGACAACAGACTCGCCAAGGCAAATAGCGCCTTTGGAAGACTACACAAAAGAGTCTGGAAAAACAACCAACTGAAAAACCTCACAAAGATAAGCGTATACAGAGCCGTTGTCATACCCACACTCCTGTTTGGCTCCGAATCATGGGTCCTCTACCGGCATTACCTACGGCTCCTAGAACGCTTCCACCAGCGTTGTCTCCGCTCCATCCTCAACATTCATTGGAGCGACTTCATTCCTAACATTGAAGTACTCGAGATGGCAGAGGCCGACAGCATCGAGTCCACGCTGCTGAAGATCCAGCTGCGCTGGGTGGGTCACGTCTCCAGAATGGAGGACCATCGCCTTCCCAAGATCGTGTTATATGGCGAGCTCTCCACTGGCCACCGTGACAGAGGTGCACCAAAGAAGAGGTACAAGGACTGCCTAAAGAAATCTCTTGGTGCCTGCCACATTGACCACCGCCAGTGGGCTGATATCGCCTCAAACCGTGCATCTTGGCGCCTCACAGTTCGGCGGGCAGCAACCTCCTTCGAAGAAGGCCGCAGAGCCCGCCTCACTGACAAAAGACAAAGGAGGAAAAACCCAACACCCAACCTCAACCAACCAATTTACCGCTGCAACCGTGTCTGCCTGTCCCGCATCGGACTTGTCAGCCAAAATCGAGCCTGCAGCTGACGTGGACATTTACCCCCTCCATAAATCTTCGTCCGCAAAGCCAAGCCAAAGAAAGAACAAAATATGTTTAAAAACCAAAGCAGCTTCTCTACCAATTTTTCAGATCAATTTATCCTGAGAGTTTTGCCAAAAGATGGCATTTGTAGTTAATAATTACCGCATCTTTTGGTATAACTTGAACCTATCTGACATAATTTAGCTTTTCACCTTTTCAATGCACTCTCTTTCTTAAAAAAAACTCAGGTTTCAGAAACTCGCTTCAGATCAAATATAAAGTTTTGTATGAAAATATTATGGATCTTCCTAACCAAATTTCAATTCTATAACCTCCTTACAGCATGATTAATAGCCACATTTGCAATAAATGTTGAATGAATATGTCAGATCCATAAAATTAAGAAAAATGTAGTTTTGCTCTCAGGTGTTCCACTTTATAGATTAGGTATGAATAAAAAGTGCACTTCAGTGCTGGAAAGACCAGCATACTGCAAACAAACTTCTCCTTTGATTCATCACACTATCTCCAAGTCAAAGTGATAGTCATGGGTCCCAGCTACAGGTCTTCCTTTTTGTTGGCTCTGGAGCAATCCATGCCACAAGCCTACATAGGCAAAGGCTCCTCAGCTCTTCCTCCGCAACATTGGTGCTGCCTCCTGCACCCATGATGAGCTCATCAACTTTATTCACTTTGCTGCTAACTTTCACCCCGGCCTCAAATTCCCTTGTTCATCTCTGGCAAATTCTTTCCCTTTCTCGATCTCCATCTTCATCTTGGGAGACAAACTCTCTACTGACATTTTCTACAAACCCACCAACTCCCACAGTAACCTAGACTACTCCTCTTCACAACTTCTCCCTGCAAGGATTCTATTCCTTTCTCTCAATTCCACTGCCTCCATTGCATCTGATCTCAGGATGAGGTCTTTCATTCCAGATTAGCAAAGATATCCTCCTTCACAAACATGACTTCCCCTTTACCACCATCAACTCAGCCCTTACCTGCACCGCGATCATCTGCACATCTGCTTTGGTCCACTCTATCCCAGGTGAAACAAGGACAGGTTTCCTCTAGTCGTCACCTACTACCTCAACAGCCTCCACATCCAACAAATCATCCTCTGCCGTTTTTGCCACGCAACTCATCTTCTCCTCCTGCAAGGTCAGCTTCCTCCGTGCCTCGCTCATCTATTGACTCCTTCCCCTTGTGACTGCAGCAAACATGACATGCACCCACACCTCCCCCTTCACTACCATTTAGGGCCACAAATAATCCTTCCAGGTGAAACAACAATTCACTTGTGAATCTTCAGGGGTCATCTCCTGTATCTGCTGCTCCTGTTGTGGCCTCTTTTACATCAAAGAGTGGATACAGACTGGAAGATCAATTAGTTGAGCACCTTTGCACTGTCCGCTGGAATAGCAGGGACTTCCAATGACCAACCATTTCAATTCCTTGCTCACTCCCATGCTGACATGTCTGTCCAGTCTAAGGACACCCACAAATTGGAGGAACAACAGCTAATATTCTATCTTAACACTCTTGAACTAGATGGTATTAGCATGGACTTCACCGGTTTCCATTAGGAAACCCCCCCCCATCTCTCTTTTTCCCTATCCCTCGATCTCCTTTCCTCTTGCTCACAACCCCGTTCCATCATTCGGAGAGCTAATTCTTCCATCCCCTGGTCATTTCCCAACATTTTTCTCTTCTGCCCTCCCGTCCATATCTAGCTTGGACCTCTAGCCTGTGGGCCTGTGCTCCTCCCTTGTCTCTTTCCCCATTTTATTTAGGTGTGCCTGCTTTTTGCTTATACCTTGAAGATTTCAAACCCAAAACTTTGGTTACGTATCTTTGCTACATAAGGAACTCTGCGTGACCTGCTGAGCTTCTCCAGCACTTTTGTGTTTTGGACTATAGTAACAGCGTCTGTAGACTTTCCTGTTTAGAAACAATCTTGCTTTCCATTTCTCCTCCTTTCCCCCCTTAATTTCTAAATGATTAATATCCATCCTACTCTACTTTGACACACTTTGCATCTGTTGAAATGTTAACTTCGATTTTGCACTCATTCTAGGCAGTGGGGTTTGAACCTAGAACTAACTCAAAAACAAGTGTTCGACCATTCATGAAACATACAGAAGTAGACATTCAATTTAAATGCCCTGGTGAATTGTTTTCCTCCACAAAATGAAAATGGAGCTCCAATCGTGCTTACCACTACTAATAGGTACATTGACTGCCAAGTACTTTCCCATTCATCACCAGCAGTGTGAGCAGAATTTGGAGAGAGAGGTGTAAAACTTTGCATTACAGTTAATTTTCCCTTTCAAAACCTATGATGGAAATACCATTTAATATTCACATTGCTTCTTTATTTAATCGCATCAGGGTAAATTTCTACTTCTTTCTCCCATGTCCTCTGATCAATCTTCCCTTTAAGTTCATCTCAGTTGGCTGCTTTATCCACTGGCACTTTGTCCCAGGAATTAACTGGGCTAGGAACCAGTGGAAAAAGAAAACTGTCAGCACGCCAGCATAAAATTATGTCATTTCATACTGGGAATTAACCTCCTTGACCCCTACTCATATCCCCAACATCAGCTGACGCTGGCATGCTGATAAAACCAGTGGAAAAGGGGCAGCAGAAAATCATCAGTTTCCAGTTGAAGCTAGAATACTCCGATCCCCAGGGGTGAGTTATGCCCCAGTTAAGGGTGGCCCAGTGGAAATGGCACAAAGGGGTTCCTATCCTGGGATACTGCAGAGCCAATTAACTGGGATGCCAGTGGAAAAGGAGCTTATGCTATAATTCACATTCTAACTATGCCTCAGAATAGAGTTTTAGCTGGATTATATTTGGATATATACTAGCAACCATTTTGTTCTTATGTCCCTGAATTATGTCACTCCATGCATGTGGAACTATATCAAATTTGAAGGACTTCAAAGTGATCACCATTCTTCTCCCCCACCCCTCCTCCTCAAAGTCAAGAGCATAAGCCTATTCAATCTTCCTTGCTGGGCAAAACCTCTCAGGTGTTGACCAATGGCATATTTTTTGTGCCTTGTATTCCCTTATGTATTGCAAAAATAAAATTATTTCCATAATGGCAAATATTGCACAGCTTAGACTTTGTACCTTTTTTTCTATTATAAAATTTTGATTTTTTTTTTGGTTGGAGATGGGAGGTCATGGGATTTTAAAAAATTGTTCAGCAAAATCCACTCATTTCAATTATTTTTGGCAAGAAGATGCATCAATTCTTTTGGTCAGTGCAAACCTATTGAGAACTTTTCCAGGCAATGTATCATATTCACTCTTGGACAAATTTTGAAATCAATATGCAGCATTCTGAGTACAAAAGGGATATTCTGAGGTTAAATTTACTGCCAATAGTTTTATCTGTTAAAAAAAAAACATTTTTCCAATTAAGCTTTTGGAGGCCTTTGCCAAGTTTGTAAGCAAGTTATAATTTAGATATTCAAGTCCTATGTGTAAAAAAATTTTATGTAAATTTCATACATCTCTGCTTTTCAATTCTATCCTTCTAGGAATAAACTAAAGTTGTTTTTTTAAGAAGGGAACCTAGATTTCCTGCATTAGCGATGTTTTTCTGGACTCAAAAGATCATTTTTTTCTTTGATCCCAGTTAGTTATTTTCCAAAGGGTTTGTGACCTCTCACGCAAGTTATACTTTAAAAAAAAATTATATCAATCAAAATACATACAAAAATTTCCCTCTTAAATACACACAGTGGCATTTTTTCCCTTTTTTTCCCCTTCCCACCCCCTCCAAACCCATTAAACGTTCAATGTATACAATACAATAAAACCATTAAACAATGTCATCACACAATTAAATTAAACAAGAAAATTGTGTCATCTACTTTTACATACTGGATCAAGTCATTTTGACTTCTTATCATTTTAGGTGGTGGAGGTCTGCGGTAGGCCCTCTCTGTTGTGTTCCATGTACAGTTCCCAAATATGTTCAAATAATGTGACTTTATTTTTTTTAAATTATATGTTATTTTTTCAAATGGAATACATTTATTCATTTCCATATACCATTGCTGTACTCTCAGGCTCTCTTCTGATTTCCAAGTTGACATTATACATTTTTTTGCTACCACTAAGGTTATCGTATAAATCATTTTTGCGCTTCATCTAGTTTGAGGCCTAATTCTTTACTTCAATACATATACTTATACCTTATACGTTTGTAATGTTTCGTATTTTATGTTTTTGTCCGCCAATTCTCTTCTTTTTGTTACATCTTCCCTTGTTGCTAGTTCTTTTTCTGTACTTACTATCTCCCTTTCCAACCGTTCTATTTCCCGATTGTAGTCCTTTTTCATCTTAGTTACATAACTTATTATCTGCCCTCTAATGAAGGTTTTCATTGCATCCCATAATATAAATTTGTCTTTCACTGATTCCGTATTTATTTCAAAGTACATTTTAATTTGGCGTTCAATAAATTCTCTAAATTCCTGTCTTTTAAGTAGCATGGAATTTAACCTCCATCTATATGTTCTTGGTGGGATGTCATCCAGCTCTATTGCTAATAACAGGGGTGAATGATCAGATAGCAATCTAGCTTTATATTCAGTTTTTCTAACTCTCCCTTGAATATGGGCTGACAACAAAAACATATCAATCCTTGAGTATGTTTTTTGCCTACTCGAATAATATGAGTATTCCTTCTCCCCTGGGTGCTGCCTCCTCCATATATCCATAAGTTTCATTTCCTGCATTGATTTTACCATAAATTTGGCCACTTTATTCTTTTTGCTAGTCTTTTGTCCAGTTTTATCCAACTTTGGTCCAAATTAAGGTTAAAATCCCCTCCTATCAATATATTCTCCTGCGTATCTACAATCTTTAAAAAAATCTTGCATAAACTTTTGATCCTCTTCATTAGGTGCATATATATTGATCAAATTCGAGAATTCTGAATATATCTGACACTTTATCATTACATACCTCCCTGTTGGATCTATTATTTCCTCCTCTATTTTGATTGGTATATTTTTATTGATTAATATAGCTACACCTCTGGCTTTTGAATTATATGATGCTGCCGCTACAAGCCCTACCCAGTCTCTCCTTAATTTATTATGTTCCACTTCAGTTAGATGCGTTTCCTGTGCAAATACTATGTCTATTTTTTCTTTTTTTCAGGAAATTTAATAGCCTTTTTCATTTAATTTGGTTATGCATTCCATTAATATTTATAGTCATATATTTCAACATGGCCATCTCATATTCTGTTTACACCTTGTTTCTGCTTCCTCACCACCATCTTCCCTCTTTTCCCCATTTTCATCTCTCAGTTTTCCCTTTTTGAACTCAATGTATGACAACATTTCTAAAACATAAAATACTTCAACAACTCCCACATCTAAAATTCCCTTCACCCAAGTGTTTCCCCCTTCTCTGAGTTGCCCCCTGTCTCTTGCTGGGCAACCACAACTCCCCTCTCCATTTGGATTGCGAACCTGCTCGCGAGAATCAACTGATTTCGCAGTGACTGTTATTCTCTCCCACCCAACCCCCTCCAGAAAAGACTTTTATTTTCACATATAACAAAGCTCACCCTCTTTTTTTTCCCTCTTACTTCCTTTCTTTAGTTTTTACTGATACATTATTTTTACATCTTTATATGTAGTTTGTCATCATTCTTTGTTCTTGTTACTATCTTAACATAAATTTATAGCCTTTTTTCCATAGGATCGATTTTGCTGTGTAAAACTCCTTCCTCTTCTTTAGGAGTTCAAAACTTATGTCTGGGTAAAAAAAATATTTTTTGACCCTTGTATTCCAATGGTTTTTTGTCTTCTCAAATTTTATTCCTTGCCCGCTCCAGTATATTTTTTATTGTCGTATATTTCAAAAATTTTACTAAAACGGATCTTGGTTTTTGTTGTGGCTGTGGTTTCGGGGCTAGTGTTCTGTGTGCCCTTTTTATTTCTATTCCTTCCTGTATTTCTGACATTCCCAGGACCTTTGGGATCATTCTTTTATAAATTCTTTCATATTTGTGCCTTCTTCATCTTCCTTTCGGGCCACTATCTCTACCTTGTTTCGCCTACGATAGTTTTCCATTATATCCATCTTCTGAGCTAACAACTCTTGTGACTCTAACTTTTTTGTCACTGTCTTCCAATTTTCTTCTTAAGTCGTTCACTTCCATTTCTACAGCCATTTCTCATTCTTCCACATTTTCTAATCTTTTCCCTATTTCTGTCATGACCAGCTCTATTCTGCTCACTTTTTCTTCTGTACTTTTCATTTCACTAAATTCTAATGTCAACCATTTTTTTAATGCTCTCATTTGTTCTTGAAATTTTTTTAAATCTACATAATGTCCATCTATTTTACCTTCTATTCCTCTTTGCAGAGCTTGGTCGTCTTCTTCCTCTTCTTCTGTGTCTGCACCTGTGTTTGTGTCTTCTACTTCTCTTCTTTGTATCTGTGTCTCTTCTGACTTTCTTGTTGAGCTGCTTGCCTCACTTTGCTGGGTGTTTTTTTTGCATGGCTTCTTGCTGTTGGTCCTCTTTTTCTGGGCTAGTTATCTGTTGGGCCTCCTGTTGCTGTTCTTCTTTCCTATCACTCCCTTTCCTGTTGCTTTCTTCTTCCAGCTGAGAGCCCTGATGTCGGGCATCTCTCAGCTGGTCGCGCTGTGTTAGTTCGCTCCTCAGCTGGGCCCCTCTCCCGTTGGTGTTCTCCTTTTCCTTAGTGTGCGCAGTTGCGTACTGCAGTCCAGCAGTTGGGAGGTCGCAACTCTGCGGGGTCGTCACCAACCTTGGGGAGCGGGCTCTTTTCTCCATGACGGCTCCTTGTTTCTTCATGCAGGTAAGGCCTTCTCCTTTCTCTTCCGGTGTCTTTTCTTTTTTTCCCCATTGCTTTTACTTTTTACTTCTTGGGTCCCATTTTCTTTCTTTTCTCCACAACTTATCTTTTATTTGTTGTGTTTTGTGTTTCTTGAACTGTGTGTTTTCTTCACTTTATTTCTTCTTTTCTGGAGAGGGCTGGTATTCTCCTACTGGCCACTACTCCATCACGTGATTCCCCTCACGCAAGTTATCCTTGATGGCTACCTTTGCCATAGCCATATCACAATTGCAAAATTCTTCCATCTACTTTCCTGAACCCATCATGGAGAAATCGTATACACTTCATCTCTAGACTTTGGATTGCTAAATTCAGCAATATCCAGATATCTTCCTGTATCTGTCACAATCTGCTCTGTTAGTAATAGCAACCAAACCAATGTCCTCCACAACTTCTGAAACTGTGCTTCTGAATGCCAAGTCCAAATAGTCATTAATAATATTTGAACATCTATCCTCATGTAACATCACTTCACAACTTGTGCCAAGCTGTCATACTAACTTTAATCCCAAGTTTTGTGACCAACTTGTCCATACAACTACTCACTTGTTTTTACATTATGGCCTTAGTTATGCACTTGCTATACCTGAAGAACTCTTGACAAAACACCATTTCAAATGCTATATCTTAACTATCAGATTGGGAAGTGATTTTTTTTTAAAAGAAACCATCGTTTGTTTGTTTCATGTTTTTAATAACCAGTGCATTTTTAATCAACAATTTTCCATAATGATTTTGAAAATTATTAGAAATTAAAGCTTTAAAAAAACCCATTAAATTCCTTATTGCTGCAACAGTGCACAAAGCTCTCCTTACTGTTTTGCCTTCAGCAAAGGTCTTCAAGTTAATTATGTCACCGAGTTTTCCAGTTTGCTCTAAGGAACAGAGCAAGTTTAGCAATAGAAACCATGACATTTTATCAGCTTCAAGTGCATCCTTCCACAACCCATAATTTATTTGTCCACATATATATTTTCAAAAGTAGCATAGTCATCATTTAACCTCGTCTTCCCCAAAATTCTGATGGCTACCTGTTGAGAAATCATATACGCTTCATCTCAAGGCCTTGGATTATTAACGGTTCACAATATCATGGAGATATTTTACCTCACGAACATCTGTCTGCTTTTAGAAATTGGAAAATTGCTTCATTAACTAGCAACTTTTGAGACCCTTCTTTCAGCATTCAGTATCAATCTCTCTGCTTCATAAATACAGGATGAGTTTTAACCTCCAGAAATTGATGAGTCAGACATGATGCAATCTTAAAGAAACACCAAAGCTGCAGCTGCTGGAATCTTGTGCAGACAAATGACCGCAGGAAGAACTCAGCAGGTCAGATAGCATTCGTGGGTAGATAAAGGGTTTAGACAAAATGTTGATTGAACATTTCTACCTATTGATGCTGCCTGACCTTTTGAGTTAAATACAGGAAGAAGGTCAGTCAGCCAATATAGTTCTAAATTCACCAATGAGATCTCTTCAAATACATTAACTTTGTAATACATTTTATTAATTTTTAATTATATTTTATTAAATCATTTGTGGTCATGTTTTGTTCTATATGATGCGTGTGATGTGTTGAGAATGCACTGCGTTACAAGCCCAAAGGACCCCAAAACCCAGCAGCAATAGACATTCACCAAGACAAGTGGTTTTTATAAAACAAGTTATTTTTAATCAACTTTAAACATGAAAATAGAATCAAACTTTAACTTATCTCTATACTTAACTAACCCAAATTAACCTCCTAATTCTAAACGCATGTGTAGGTAATGTGTGTGTAAATTTAAGAAAGGTTTTTTGGTACACAGTTCAATCTCACTTCTCCTTCTTTCAAGTTCTCTGGATGCAGGAAATTCTTATACTGCGCACAGAATTTAACATGCATAAAGTTCACCAGGCTTTGGTGCTCGTAAGGTAAATGTTTACAGCTCAGGAAGGTTCTTGTAGGGTTTGCAGAGAGAGACTTGTTGCTCCAGGATTTCCACAAATGAGATTCCACTATTAATCACTTCAATGTCTCGCTGATGAAACTTATCCCATCAGGGTATTCCAGATGGTAACCTCTTTCTTTCAGGCCACCACAGAGTTTCTTTCTTTTCTGCTTATTCCAAGAGAAACATCAAACAGATAGCACTTCCAGCCATCCACTGTCCTGGAACTTTGTTTCCAACCAGCTCTTCCTGGCTTAACACTGTTTAGCTCCTTTAGTGTCACACACACTAGCTGAGACAGCTTGTTAACTTCTCTTTCTTTCTCTCTCTCTCTCTCCCCAACTCCCAGAAAGGCCATGTGACTCTCTCACTTGCAAAATCCCCATCTTCTTTAACAAACAACACGAGTTCTTCTCCCTGGTCAAGATGTCTTAGATAAACAAAACCTAGGGGTGACCTTTCTGTGAGCACTTTGCAGAAAGGTACTTGTAGCTAGTTTATTTCCTCCAAAACAAAGGTCTTTTTCAATTTATGATGTCAGTTCAATTAGCATCTACTTGTGAAATATGCATCACATTCTCCAGATATCCTGCAATGTTATTGAATATGAATTCTTCAGTCTTTCAAACAAGATCCGTTTTAAAATGTGTGTATGTATGTAACCTACTGTAATCTTACCAAAATCCCAAATATTTATAATCCATTACAACAGTGATCCAAAAAAATTTATTTGGTTATAGATGACTGAGGGAAGCTTCAGAAAAAAAAGGATGTTGTCTTATAGCACTTTGCTGGAGAGCAGGCTTCCTGCCAGACCACAGGCACTGATAGCTTGTGGGAATCAGGACCAAGAGTCGATAATGGAGAAGCCTCACAGAAAGACAGTGGTTACCGAGAGGTTCCAACACTCAAAACCAGGGGTCAAGGAGATACAATGGAGAGCTAGCAACCTGATACGGGGCTCAAGCTTGACGTCTGGGGGCAGCTACATCTGAGGAGCTGGCATGATCCTGGACTACTCAGTCTCAGAAGGTTTTTTTCCCTCTGTTTACCCTTTGTTTTTTTGCAAAATGGGGCCAGACTCTTCTACTATTTAAATGGTATGCAAAAGGAAGCTTTCCATTTTCTCTTTCTCAGTATATATGACAATTATATATCTGAAAATCTAAGACTCCTGCTCCACAAGCTTACTTTCTTGCCTGGAATCTACTTCAGCCCAACTCTGCTCCCCTTCACTATGACTGATCACCAACATCTCCAGTCTTCTTATGGTGGCAAGCTCTAAAGCACTCTTCACCAGAGTTGATTTTAATCATGTCAATCAGCCTGGCAACATCTCACTATGGGAACATGTGTAGCAGGGCATAAAGAGTTTCAACATTTACCATAAATATGTGTATAATGCGTTCCGTGTATAATGTGACCCCCCCTAATTTTTGAGGGGAAATTTTTTTACCCCCGTGTATAATACGACCTCCCCCTCCCCTCACCCGCCTGAGTTGTGCTGCCATCTCTCATGATCCCCACTCCCCTCACCCACTCAAGTCACACTGTCGACTACCCCTTGCCCACCCGCCTGAGTCGCGCTGCCGACTACCGCTCGTCCGCCCAGCTGCCTGAGTCATGTTGCCAACTACTGCTCGCCTGCCCAAGTCGTGCTGGCGTCTACCGCTCGCCCACCCATCCGACTCACGCTGTCGACTACCGCTCGCCTGCCCAAGTCGCGCTGCCATCTCTCACGATCCCCACTCCCCTCACCCGCTCAAGTCACGCTGCCGACTATCCCTCACCCGCCTGCCTGAGTTGCGCTGCCGACTACCGCTCGTCTGCCTGGCTGCCTGTGTCACGCTGCCGACTATCCCTCACCCGCCTGCCTGAGTTGCGCTGCCGACTACCGCTCGTCCGCCTGGCTGCCTGAGTCACGCTGCCGACTACCACTCACCCGCCCGAGTTGCAGACATTTTTTCTTTAATCTTACTCTCGTGTATAATGCGACCCCCCCTATTTTTGAGGGGGGGGGGAAGACACTTCCGCACTATACTCGAATATTTACAGTAATTATCCCCTTTACCCCATCAACCAAATAATCAGAAAACTGACCAGCATTGCATATGGCACCAGGAAAACAAATCACTCTCAAAACCTCACCTACATTGAATAACATCAGGCAAGATATCAAAAAATATTCAACACAGCAAACAAACAAGGCTCCTCTCCAGTCTTCATGGCTGTATCCAGGCACTTTTGCTACTATCAGGAACAATGCAGGTATATGGGGGAATTGCAGACATATAGGACAAGTTCTCCTTGTTCCATTCCATGGTCACTGCTCCAACCAACAGTCACTGCAAAGTCTCCATGGTATCTATGGCCATTCTGGTGTTTCCTGAACTGAATCAAATGCCAGGAAGGAAGAGATGCAAGGTCAAACAAAAGCTGGTTAATTGCGTGGGGTATTCCCTCAATTGCTACAGAGAATTTTAAGATTAGATGTTATGGTCTCATGGTTTTACTCCCTATGGTCCAAGATTAACACATTCCTCACAACACCAACATTCTTACCCTACCTCTATTCAACTTTGGAGGCTTGGGATCACTCATGTTCACCGAGGCCACTATATCCAACATAAAAGGAGGGAAGAATATCCTCCATTGGGTACTGATGAGCCTGATGGTGATTTTTGACACGCTGCACTAGGATACATGCAAAGCCCCAATCTGTAAATGTCAAGTACACTATGTGGCAAGATACTACTCATTCACCACACAGAGAAAAATGAATCTTAAAATGGTGGCTGAGTAGGTGCTGCATGTATTAATAAACTCAGCTGCATCTCCTCCCATTCCCGACATGGACTAATCCCCTTAAAATTCAAACTCCCAGCAAGTAGTCAGCCTGAAAGTTCATGCACCACGAGGAAAGATGGTAAAGTAGATCTTAAAAGTCACAGCACATTTAAGTAGAAGCTTTCTTTTCTTTTTACATATTTTCATCTTTTATGTAATCTGTAGGAGAGAAGTGTGGAAGAAACCAAAACTTGACTGCTTCACAGGGAAGGTGGCCCATAAATATTAAGCAGACTCCGAGGGGGGGGGGGGGGGGGCATAGCCGGAAAAGGTTGAGAAAGGCTGCTTTAGATTGTCATTTCACATTTAGGTATTCTCGAGCTCTTCTGTTTATTTTATTCCATTCCCAAAAGGAAAATGAAAATACCATTAAAACTACTTTGCCTTTGTTGCACACTCAAACCTGCACAATTTTTGCCACTTCACTGCTAGGGGTGAAGGGGTGGGTGGAAGACAACAAATGAATATATACATCTTAGTTCTTTACATAAAGCCTTCCCTCACCATCAATTTAATGTCATGAACTGGAATTCATCTTCAATCACTAAGTTTACTCTTTTCTCAAACATTCCCAAAATCCTTAACTGGTTAGTTTAATTGAGTTTTAACAGTCTTCAACTATGCATCAGGAATGGGCATCTGTCAGGTCCAAATAAATTTATAATTATAGCTTGTTCTATTTATTTCTTATGTATTCTGTTTTTGTACATAACATGCCAAATTGGTTTCTACAGGCTCTCTTTGTGATCACTGAAGCAGTACTGTGATTAGACTAATAGCCAAAAGGCTTGGACTACTGATTTGGAGTGACATGAAGTGACCTGGAACTGCTTGATATCCATTTTACTTTGGAGAAAGTACATTTTCAATTTTGTAGTGCCGGAAATAAACAGTGCTAAGAACTCAAATTAGTTCACAAATTTATTTCTATTGGCTAGGGAATCTTGAAAAGGGGAATTTAATATTAATAGAGTCAGACTTCAGGAGTTAGTTGAGGAAACAATGGCAAAGAAACTGAAAATGGACAAAGATCACAGATCAGTCAGGATCTCGATGAATGGCAGAATAGGTAAGGCATGAAAATGCTCAACACAGTAACCGGTGTTAAGATAGATTAATATTTGTCACATATGCACAATAACTCAATCACATAATCTGTGCCAAAGCAATACAGCTTTGCAGATTCTTAAAATGCATTGTCAAACAGGAAAAAACTTTGAAATATAATGTTTAGGACACTACGTTTAGTTTTAAACGTGCAATAAAAGACACCGAAAAGTCAAATACACTTATCCAGTGAATTGGTCAGTTACACAAGCGAGGAAGATTTCAAGCTTTACGTCAAGTCTATGCCAAGCTAATTAGCTTTGTCATGCATGTGATATTTTTAGGTTCATTAGAACTGGAAAAAGTCCTTGAAGTCTGTGCAACAATAGGTTACCAGAATTATAATTAAACCAAATTAATAAACTAGAGGATGATCCAGAAATTAAAGTTCTAATCCAAAATGGAAACTGTGGAAATTATTTTGATTTCATTAGCTACTCTCTGAAACGGAGCTATTTCTCTGCTAGCATTTATATACCCAGACCCAGGGGACTACAACAGCAAATCCACATTACTACATTTCTCTTCTACTGGAATCTTGGCTGACATCCAGTGCACTGCTACAGCCTTATTCAACTCTTGGATCTGTAAAGACACCAATAAAACATTCCAAGTATTTTTCCAAATAGCATAATGGAATCATTACATTCAAAGGTTATTGCAGAAAATAAAAGCTCATGGCGTAGGAGGTAACATATTGGTATGGATTGGCTTAGTAACAACAAACAAAAAGATCATAAATGGGTGTTTTTCTCTTGGGCAAGTGATGTGGCTTGGATTGCTGGGGCTTTAAGATTTTATAATTTACACAAATGCCAATGCACAGTTGCTAGACTTGTTAATGACAAAGATGAGGTTAAAAAAAAAAGCAAGTTGCCCAATTATGAAGCCTGCAAAAGAGATGGAGAAGTGTTAATTGGGAGGTGAAGGGTGAGGCAAATCATGTATAATGTGCAAAATAGGCAAAGAAGCACATCAACGACATCCTAAGAGATTTCATATCTAAGATACAAATGTCTGGATGTCATTTACACAATTCACGAAACTCCAGTATGCAGGTCTCCAAAGTAATGAGGGGAGGTAATAGAATATTAACGAATAAGAACAAAGAAATTAATGAGCAAAACACAATCTACTGGAGGAACTCAGTGGGTCAAACAGCATCAGTGAGGAGAAAAAGAATTGTCAATGTTTCCGGTTCAAATCCTTCGTCTTGACTCAATTTTGATGAAGGGTTCCAGCCAAAACCTGATTATTTTATTCCACTGCTACCCAACCCACTGAATTCCTTCAGCAGATTGTGCTTCCCTCCACATTCGAACGTCTGCATCTCATGTCTCAAAGAAATTATGTTTCAGTAAAATAGGTTACTGGCAAGGCCACATCTGGAATATGGTTCATAATATTGCCTAGTTATTTAAGGAGAAGGATGTTGATGAATTCCAAGAAGTTCAAATGAGGTTTAATAGACTAATGGAATGGGCAGGTTGCTTTAAGAGGAAAGGTTGTATCCATTTCGAAAAGTGATTAAAGCATACAATATCCCAAGAGATTACAAAGCCCAATGTTTTCTAATGGTTGACAGGAATAGCAAACCAACATCCAAGGCAATGCAAAGAGATGAGTCTGCCATGAGACAGTGCAACCCTGTCAGCTGGAGTCACAAAGCAGTTTGGAAACCCCTGGATGAACTGAATTATCACGGTTGTGCCAATGAGGGAAACAATCTGGTCTAGTATGACCACAGAAATGATCGGCTTTGACATCCTGACAATCAAATAGTGTTAACTTTCACATACAAAAGGCAAGTGGAATCCACAAAACATCCAAGATTTAATGGCTTCAATCATAAAAACCTATCAGTTATAGAATGTTACAAGGGGACAGCGCTCAAATCATTCTGCACTTTCAGAATGAACAAGCGCCGTTCTGAACTATTCCAAAAGTATAAAGCAGTATATTCTAATCAAAACTGTGAGGAGTTGGAGATCAAAAGCCATCATTTATTAAAATTAAGTTGGTGAATAAAAATTCTGTAGCATTAAATACTCTCATGCAAACTACTTCCAAATACCTTTCCAGTGCAACATCAGTACACCATGTTTCTGATCTACTATTAAAGGCAAATTACATAATTGGCTACAAATTGCTGGTGTGGCTGACTCAATGAGAAATCCTCTAATCACTTCCGAAGTGCACTGTGTTGATATTCAGCACATTAATTCATCTACTTGGTTAAAACTCAGTTATTATATTGCATTTAGTGTTCTTACCAAAACTGACACAGATGAAAATGTGTTAACATTTTCCCATTAGCTGAAAAGTCATGATTGCTATCCCAAATCAAGAAATTACAAAATGACCTCCCAGAACAAAATGCTGGACTTGCAACCATACCTCCTCCTTCACCAACATTAAGGGCCTAAACAGTTCTTCCTAGAGAAGCAACACTTCACTTGTGAGTCTCCAGAGGTCATCCTTCCTGTTTCTGTTGTGGTGTCCTCAAATCAGAGAGACTGGACACACACTAGGATATCATTTCATTGAGCATCTTCACTCTGTCTGTTGCAATAACAAGGTTCTCTCTGTACCCAACCATTTGAATTCCACACACCGTTCTCACATCAACATGTCTATTGATGGCCTCATGCACTGCCAAACTGAAACTACTGGCAAGTTGGACCAACAACACTTAATATTCTGTTAGGGCTCTCTCCAACTAGACAGCATTAACATCGACTTCTTCAGCTTCCGTTAAATCACTCACCCAAGTTTCTCTCTTTCTCTGTCCCTCTCTTCTTGCCTCCATCTCCCTACCTCCTTCCCTTAACTCAACTCAGAAAGCTACACCCTCCCCCATCACTTCCATCCTCTCACCAGTACCTTCTCTGACTTCTTGCCAGTTAGCTTGGGCTCCTCAACCTGTCCACTCTTCCCTCCTCTCCCCAACTTTTTCATTCAGATGACTGCCTGCTTTTTTGCTTACATCTTGAAGGACTCTGGCCTGAAATTTGGTTACCTTTTACTTCCTATAGATACTGTGTGACCTGCTGAGATTCTCCAACACTTTTGTGGTACACTAGCCTGCTGGATACTTCCGATTTCACTGTTTTGCACATAATATCTCTTCCCCTTCCTGTTCTTAATTCTTTTGAGTGACATCTCCTCCAGTCAGATCAGCAAAATCGCTTTAATCACTGCCAGCACCAACATCCATTTCATTTTGTCAAGCTTGCCAATCAGAAATCTGGACCAATACCTTCTTGCTTAACCCATCATTAATATTCCCTTTGTTATCTCCACCTATGCACCTTCTCAGGGAGACTAGTCATTGGGTCTTGCAATCGCCTCATTGTTCATCATCCCCGCTGTTACCACCATTTCCGAAAAGGATTCTGATTCCATCAGTAGGACAGTAATCAACAGCTGGAGCGATGGGGGAACAAATGATAGTCTGATAAGCTCCCACTATGTTCTTTTCACTTCTAGGCTTTTTCCACTGAGGTTAAGTGAGATACAGACAGTCTACGGGTTAAGATTTGTATGTAAGTCAGAACAAGTGCATATGATCTTTCTTTAGCGTCAGTTAGTCAAATGTTTATATTAGTATGTAGTATATATTTTGGAGATGTGGGGGGGCACACAAAACTCAAAACGGTCAACCAGTTTACCCACCTCGGCTGTACCATTTCATTGGATGCAAGGATCGACAACGAGATAGACAACAGACTCGCCAAGGTAAATAGCGCCTTTGGAAGACTACACAGATTCTGGAAAAACAACCAACTGAAAAACCTCACAAAGATTAGCGTATACAGAGCCGTTGTCATACCCACACTCCTGTTCGGCTCCAAATCATGGGTCCTCTACCGGCATCACCTACGGCTCCTAGAAGGCTTCAACCAGCGTGGTCTCCACTCCATCCTCAACATTCATTGGAGCGACTTCATCCCTATCATCAAAGTACTCGAGATGGCAGAGGCTGACAGCATCAAATCCACGCTGCTGAAGATCCAACTGCGCTGGGTAGGTCACGTCTCCAGAATGGAGGACCGTCGCCTTCCCAAGATTGTGTTATATGGCGAGCTCTCCACTGGCCACCGTGACAGAGGTGCACCAAGGAAAAGGTACAAGGACTGCCTAAAGAAATCTCTTGGTGCCTGCCACATTGACCACCGCCAGTGGGCTGATATCGCCTCAAACCGTGCATCTTGGCGCCTCACAGTTCGGCAGGCAGCAACCTACTTTGAAGAAGGCCGCAGAGCCCACCTCACTGACAAAAGACAAAGGAGGAAAATCCCAACACCCAACCCCAACCAACCAATTTTCCCTTGCAACCGCTGCAACCGTGTCTGCCTGTCCCGCATCGGACTTGTCAGCCACAAACGAGCCTGCAGCAGACATGGACATACCCCTCCATAAATCTTCGTCTGCGAAGCCAAGCCAAAGAAAGAAAAAGAAAATATATTTTACCTTTATATGCATAAAAAAGACTTCCCGATACACTAAAACATTTTAAACATAATAACACAGTACATAATAAAAGTAACTATCTATGGTCATAAGATCATGATTAAAGGTTAACACAAAGAAGATATAATGGAGAGATGGCTACACTACTCTCTCATGATGCTGGTGATGGCAATACCCCTGTCCTAACTGCCCTCCCGTATCTTCATTCCTTTCGATCCGTGCCCGGCTTCTTCATTTGCACCCTCCTCCCTCTTTCACTCCCCTGTACTTCCCTGCTCCCTCATTCCCTCCCTGCTGAGTGATGGCACCATCATGCGAGAGTATCCTATAGCATAACCACACTCAAACCAGAAGTTCACAGCATTCTACTTCCGGTCGGCTTCTTGGTACGCAACTATGAGTTGTTCGTAGATTGGGCATTTTCAACCCAGGGACTGCCTGCACAAACCAGAGGACACGGGTTAAGGGTTAAAGGGGAAAGGGTTAAGGGGAACTTATTCACACAGAGAGCTGTGGGAGTGTAGAACAAGCTGCCAACTAAAGTGGTGAACGTGGGCCCAATTTTAACATTTAAGAAAAATTGGGACAGGTACATGGATGGGTGGGGTATAGAAGGCTATGGACTGGGTGCAGGTTAGTGGGACTAGGCAGAAAAATAGTTTGGCACAGACTAGAAGGGCTCAAGGGTCTGTTTTCTGTGCTGTAATGTTTAATGGTTCTATTTCTTAATACAAAGCCTCTTTTGCAACGGGTCAGATAATCTGACCCACACTTGCTCTCAGGATTTGTGCTTCCCTCTCAGCCACTCTTTGTAGCTTGCCAGTACCCACACAATCCAGAATTTGCCCAAATTCGGACTTTTCAAACTCCACAATGTAGTAAAAGATGTATATTAAAATTTACTCAAAACATTCCACAGACAGGATTGATGAATTTGATTTAAATGTACTAATAGTACAAGTTTAAATTGCTTCACCCACTTAAACAAATGCAGTGAATTAAAGCTTTGAGATAATTCGCATCGGTCAATTTTGCAATTCTTTGTCTTGTTTCAACTCAGCAGAATTGTTGAAGCTCATCTTGCAATTCAATAACTTACTATAACTATAAATAACACTGCTGGAGGTCAATTTACAGGTGGACAGCCTTCAGTTGAGGCTCAGCTTTTATTATACATTTTCCACAACACAAACAATATACCAGTTCTATGCACATTTCAAATTGTTGACCAACAGATTCTCATTGAGCTGGTTACAATCAATTATTTTAAACAAGGTAAGTAGTAACAACAATCTCCAACATATGGCTCTTTTCTATTCATAGTGAATCTTTTGTTTGGACTGTAGGAATTCAGAATGCTAATGTAGAGAGCGATACGAAAAGCAGCAAAAAGAGTATTTGAAAGATACAGGAATGGAAGTAATGAAGAGGGGGAAATTGAAAAAAAAATTTCAAAAATGCTATGTGCCAAATGCTGTTCAACTGGTGGCTCTAGGACAGGGGTGTCAAACTCAAATTCACGGAGGACCAAAATTAAAAACTTGGACTAAGTCAAGGGCCGAACTAAATATTTATTGAAAATTTTCAACAACATCTGCATGTTTTCTCTTCTTTCAACATATGTAATGTTAAACTTTTTCTTATTAAAATAAATGTTTAATAATAGTTTTGGATAAACTCTTTCCAGAAGCATTAACAAATGAGAAATAAAATATTCAATAAATAATATTTCTCTATAGAGGATTTGTCAAATGTTGCTAGTGTGCTGTCGAATAGTAAAATCTGAGGGCTATTGAGAATGTGGGAGAATAACATGATTCCTGAAACAATCAAATGGGTGACTGATTGTGGGCATGAACTCTAACAGGGTTATTTGCCATGCCCTTTTTACATTGGTACAGATATCCTTTGATTTACACACTTTTCAAGTTTTATGCCTAATGAGCTTGTATCCAGGTGCAGGACCATTTTTAACCAGGAATATATTTATCACTGTGACATGAAACTATTGGAAGATCGTTTTATCCTGAGATTAAAGTTCATAATACTTACTCAGGCCTGTGTGCGGGAGGGCGGGGTTTGTGGGCGATCGGGTTGGACAAAGACAGTGCGGGGGCATCAGCTCTCGCTGCAGGGCAGCATCTCAGCGGATCAGCGGCCCCGTCACCGTGAGTCGCGGGTCTGCCTGCGGCAGGGAGGAGGAGTTGGCAACGGTCCTGGCAAGGTCAGGCCCCCCCTGAGTTTCTGCCGGACCCCCCTTGACCTGCTGAGTTTCTCCCGGACCTCCCTTGACCTGCTGAGTTTCTTCCGGACACCCCTTGACCTGCTGAGTTTCTCCTGGAGCCCCCCTTGACCTGCTGAGTTTCTCCCGGACCCCTACCCCTTGACCTGCTGAGTTTCTCTCGGAACCCCCTTGACCTGCTGAGTTTCTCCCGGACCCCCCTTGACCTGCTGAGTTTCTCCTGGACCTCCCTTGACCTGCTGAGTTTCTTCCGGACCCCCCTTGACCTGCTGAGTTTCTCCCGGACCCCCCTTGACCTGCTGAGTTTCTCCCGGACCCCCCCTTGACCTGCTGAGTTTCTCCCAGACCCCCCCTTGACCTGCTGAGTTTCTCCCGGACCCCCCCTTGACCTGCTGAGTTTCTCCCGGACCCCTCCCCCTTGACCTGCTGAGTTTCTCTCGGACCCCCCCTTTGACCTGCTGAGTTTCTCCCGGACCCCGCTTGACCTGCTGAGTTTTTCCGGACCTCCCTTGACCTGCTGAGTTTCTCCCGGACCCCCCTTGACCTGCTGAGTTTCTCCCGGACCCCCTTTTCTTTCCGTGCCGGTGACCCAGGACCTTTCCAGGGCAGTCTCCGCGCTCAGGACCACGCTGGGATCCCGGTCAGTGGTGGAGGAGCAGGTGAGCGCGGCTAATCCCGATCCAGCCCACGCCACTCCCGAGATTGGCGGGGGGTTCCACCCTACCTGCCCGACCAGCCTCGCTCTCCACGTGTACTCCGGGCACCCGCCGCTGGTCCGGTGGGAAGGCGCAGGGCGGCCGGCGCCCCCATCGCCTGGCAGGGAGCCCCAATCTTCCCTCCGGCGTCCCGACTCCATCTGCAGCTCCAAGAAACGCTGTGCCACTGGGGTTCCGGGCGCTGGGAAGCGGCCTTGGCTTCCCCTGACACCAGCCAGGCCGCGCTGCGGTGGGGGGTGGGCGGGGGGACACGACAGCGTGTTTATAAAACCACCCACCACTACTTTTCAAGGACCAGGATTTTTCTCTCTCTCTCTCTCTCTCTCTCTCTCTCTCACCCTGGGACACAGCGGTTACTGTGCATGCGCTATACTGGCGCGGCGGCCAGCGGGCCACCTCTAATACATTTTTGATATGATTTTGCGGGCCAAATATAATTATACTGCGGGTCAAATTTGGCCCGCGGGCCAGAGTTTGACATGTGTACTCTAGGGGGTTAACAAATTAGATTGTAACACAAGTTTAACGGTCAATTAGGCAGATTTTCTATCTGTGTGTAGGCCAATTAGTGGGTCGAATTTTTTTTAAAAACTGCACTGGTAGGCAAACCACCTTGGAGGTGGATTGTCTACCCGTGTACACACGCCACGTAATTGGTGCTGGTCAATTTGTAAGCAATCATGGCTGCCCAGGTAGAAAATGATGTCAGCGCCTGCATGCAATGGCTGTCTTACTTACCCATAATCCCCTACACCGCTGGAATGCCAGAGCTGTTGTCATTAATATACATTCTTCAAGTACATTAAAATAGCTGATTATCATCATTTTACCATTTCTAGTTTACTAAATACACATTTCTAATATGGGACAATGGTCACTATATTTTAGAAATGCTTCAGTGGTTATTAAATGCTTTGTTTGGATCATTCAAAAGAAAAAAACATGAAAAAAGCCACTTAAAAACCTCTTCCCGCTGATCCAAGAACAAAAGATGTAAATTGTAGTCTTGTTTTTCGACACAGTCACTGTATGTTAATATAGTGTTTCCATCAAGTATTCCAAAGGCGGCCATAATTAAGATGCTGCTTCGAGGTTTTTGTTACATCAATATTCCCATGAAGTCTAATACCTAGGTATCGGATTGCTTGTGTTTGCCATTTAAATGGTGATTCTTTTTTAAACTTGGTGTAATCCGCACTATTCATTGGCATCACTTCACTTTTATTTGCGTTGATCTTGTACCCCAATATTTCCCCATATTCCTTCAATTTCTGTTAAGTATACTATGATCTCATCTGCAAATAACTGATTTTATATTCCTTCTCTTTTATTTTTATCCCTTTTATTTTATTTTCTGTTCTTATCAGCCAATGGTTCTATTGCTAAAGTGAACAGTGTGGGAGATGGTGGACATCCCTGCCTAGTTGACTTGCTTAATTTAAATTAGTTCGATATATATCCATTTACTGTCACCTTCGCCATTGGACCCTTATATAATGCTTTAATCCAATTAATATATTTCTCTGGTAGATTGAACCTCTAATACTTTGAATAAATAATTCCATTCTACCCTGTCAAAGGCAACAGCCACTGTTGACGTCTTATTTCCTTATATTGCCTGGATTAAGTTAATGAACTTACAGACATTGTCCATTGTTTGTCTTTTCTTAATAAATTTGATCTAGTTTTACTATCTTTGGTACACAGTCGGCCAATCTGTTTGCTAATAGTTTTGCTATTATCTTATAATCTGAATTAAGTAGAGATATTGGTCTATACGATGCTGGTGTTAGTGGATCTTTTTCCATCTTTGTTATTACTGTAATTATTGCTGTTTTACATGAATCTGGCAAGTTTTGTGTTTCTTCTATCTGGTTCATTCCTAGGTATTAGACTAGATAATAACCTAGGCCATCAATACAAATTAAATTATCAGACATTAATGAAGAAATTACATGATGACTTAGAACATTGGAAAGATTTACCACTAACACTGATAGGAAGGGTAAATTGCATTAAAATGAATATCTGCCCAAGGATACAATACCTATTTCAATCGTTACCAATTCACTTAACAGAGAAATTCTTCAATGAGCTAAAGAAAATAATAAGGAAATTCTTATGGAAAGGGGGGGGAAACCGAGGATAGCGCTAGATAAATTAACAGAATGGTACAAACAAGGGGGCTTACAGCTCCCAAAATTCAAGAATTATTATAGAGCAGCACAATTAAGATATCTATCAGATTTTTTATCAAACAAGGGAAAAACAAGATTGGACCAGGATAGATAAAATAGGGGAGAAGGTACCAGAACATATACTTTATAAGTGGGATGAAAAACTGGTGCAATATAGAGTTCACTAGTACTGCACCATCTGCTCAACATTTAGAAGATTCACGTAGAAAGGAAAAAAACAAATTACCCACTACCAAAATTATTATTGACGCAAAATCAACTAATCCCTTTCACAATAGATAACCTTTCCTTTAGAGAATGGGAGAGAAAAGGAATTAAAAGAATAGAAAATTGTTTTTTGAGAATAATTTATTATCATTTGAACAAATGAAGTACAAATATGGAATAACTCACGGTACAATGTTTGCATACCACCAACTGAAAACCTACTTAGACAAATTGGGAAGCAGACTGAGATTACTAGAAGGAAGCAACTTTGAATATGTGATTACAGACACAATGATAATTAAAAGATTTATAACAAAAATGTACATCAAGCTGCAAGAGAAAGAAAATGATGAAATAAGCTGTAAACCCAAACAAAAGTGGGAACAAGATCTAAACATAAAGATAAAAACTGAAATATGGGAAAAGCTATGCTCCGGAACTATGAGAAATATAAGAAACACTAGGTTACACATGATACAATATAATTGGTTACACAGGCTACATATCACACCCCAAAAGTTAAATAAATGGGATCCAACATTATCAGATAGATGTTTTCGCTGTAAGAAGGAAATGGGAACAACATGGGCATGTGAAAAAGTGAAAAAGTTTTAGGAAGATCTAAATCAGGTATTAAATAAAATCACAAAAAGCAACATACCAAAAAATCCAGATATTTTTCTTCTAAGTAATATAAGTAAAGAATTAGGCCTCAAAGTGGATCAAGCACAAAAAAAAAAGATTTATTATGATAGCCTTAGCTGTAGCAAAAAAATGTATAATGTCAACTTGGAAATCAGAAGAGAGCCTGAGAGTACAGCAATGCTACATGGAAATGAATAAATGTATTCCATTGGAAAAAATAACATAATTTAAAAAATAAAGTCACATTATTTGAACAAATTTGGCAACCGTACATGGAACACAACAGAGGGGGCTTCTGCGTACCTCCACCCCCTAAAATGATAGAATGAGAAGACAAAATGACCTGATCCAGTATGTAAAAGAAGATGATACAATTTTCTTGTTTATTTTCATTGTGTGATGACATTGTTTAATGGTTTTATTGTATTGTATATGTTGAACGTTTAATGGGTTTAGAGGGGGATGGGAAGGAGGGAGGAAAGGGAGGGGGGAAAAGAGGAGAAAATGACACTGTGTATATTCAAGAGGGAAATGTTTGTGTGTATTTTGGTTAATATGGTTCACAGTGTGAAAAATAAAAAAAATGTTTTTAAAATATTTCCATGAAGAAAACTTGGGTCATTCAAATGAAACAATGGTACTTTTCAAGGCATCTGCATCATTGTCCTCAATTGCCCTTCATTAATTTGGCTCCCTCTTAAGAGACAACACCAAAAGTAATAATTTATGAACTGTTTTGATAAGTTTGAAGGATTAAAAGTATCAATAAATTCAAGTTCTTGCTTTCAAAACAACACCCTTGAAGAAAATGTTCCACGTGAGGTCCAATTTCGACTCCTCCAGATTCAAATCTTTCATTAATGTTCATTTTTAAAAATAATGGAATTGATTTCAATTATACTGATTAACAGAGGATTGCCTTAATTCTTCCTCTCAGTATTGTCAGTAATTTCCCCTCATTTTCCCAAGAAATGCACTTGCTTAAAATAGTTTAAAAAGGCTAATGCTTCTTATTACATTGACAGTAATCTACACTTTTATTTGCCTTTATAAATATTTTAATCCCTACAAAAAAAAATGAAAATCACTAGCTGAAAGTAATTCAAGCCAAGCATGCAATGCAAAATTGTATTTTTAAAACTGGATTGTCATCATTTGTGCCAAAATGCTTTTCCCTTACTTCTCAGATTATGTTCAACTCTCAAGAAAATATTTCAATCAATTCCACCATAATGACAGTTAGCCACTTAAATACTTTCCTTTCCTTAACTCTCTTTAACGTTAAGGCCCACGTTTTCATTAACATATCAATGTAGTTAAATAAAATATACTGGGTTAGACCAATAGTCACACTAATTGACAAGCCACAACAAAGAGTGAAACTACCTCATCACTTTATGGCTTTGCAATTATTCCAATATTCAGGTCAGTGAAGGTTGCAAAGTAACCAATTGTTCTGAGAATTTTTCTCCAAAGTAACAAGAAATTTGGCATACAAGTTTTAGTAAGGTTTAACTTCCACAAATTTTAGAAAATTGCTCAATACCTATAATATCATGTAAATTAACCTGCTAAATAGTGACCAGAAAGATTTCTTTTCAACTTTTCTAATATTGAACTATAGCAGCTAAACATTAAGGTCATTTATCTGGCGATCAAACCAAGCCAATCAAAGTTAAACATACGTCATACGAGACAGATCTGTAGTGTGGTAAACAGGATACAAAAATCTCCTTTTAACCTACAAAATTACTGGGGCAGTAAACTTCTATAGATATGGTTAAAAAAAAATCACTGCTATTTTTCTTGCTTATTAAAGTAAAAACTGAGTATTTCATTGACAATAAAGTACTTTAGGATATTCAAAGGTTTTTAAGAGAATATATAAGTGTAATTTATTTTTTTTCCTTTTCACACCTGGGAAATTTTTAAACTTTAGATTTCTGGTTTCTCATCTGAATATTTTTTAAATATTTCTCTTTTCAGTTGGTAAGCAGCATGAATCACATACATTTAAGAAAATTACATCTATATTTCTTGTAACGAGTTATGAATGAGTGAAATGCATTCATCCTAACAGTCATTCTTCTAATAGAAATTACTCATCAGCAAATAATATTCCTTGAAATCAAGGGTTTTTTTTGCTTGAAATAGAAACCAAATAGGTCAAAAATTCCATTATAGTTATATTAGATACCTAATGTTTACTACTTCTAGTAATCTGAATGAGCACATACTCAGAAAAAAATTATCATGCAATGTTCTCATCTGACTAGTTACAATGAACTTACTGAAGAGGTCACTTCAAGCTGCCTAAAGCTAATAATTGGATTTCATTATTCTTCTATCCTCATATTTGTTTCATTCTGATGTGTTTTCTTTTCTGAAAAGGTAGAATACTGAGTGCTTAAGAGAAGTAATAGCATTTCCAATAAATGCCACAAAAATCACAATTCCAAAAAACATAGCTTGCATTTACATGGGCAGAAAACTACACACAACCTTCAAGTTAGTAGCAAAATTGCAATACTCTGAATACCCATATCTGAAATGGAAAATTAAATGACAAAGAAAAATTAATACAGCAAAATCACCATTATCCAACACCTACAGGGATCGCAGAGGAAATACGGTATTGTAGTCTTTAATTATGTGAAGTTCACCATGTAATTCCCGTAAATTACATAATTTAAATTCGAACGCCAATCACTGCCGCTGTAACAGCGTTGTGCCAACACCGATGCTAACTGTGTCATAACTAACCTACCCCTCCCCTAAGTTTACAGATTAAAGCCGTACTAATTTAACTACTACTAATAATGACGTGGACTATTGCTAGGCAAGGATAGGGAGGCACTTTGAGAGAGCCACACCAGCAGCGAGCAGCACCGGCCGGCTCTTCATCTTGGGCACCGCCATTTTATTCAAACACAACTTTATTGAAACTTTATTTAAATAGCTGATATGGGCAGAACATGACTAGAGCACTCTGCTGGCTGAATGGTTGCTCCCAAGGGGTTGTGTGTTGCTTCTGAAAACATTTGCTTTTATAATTTTAAACTTTTATTTAAAACTTTATTTATTCTTATTTACTGAAATGTTTGTTTATTTCCTCGGATTCTTTTTGCTGGTTATTTGAGTTTATAACTTAATGACTGCCGAATAAGAACACCGTAGATGGATCTTTCAGAATGACAGATGGAATTTTTTTTGACTACTTTATTTTAAGCCAGAAGGAATTTAAGTACAGAAGACCCGAGAAGAAAAATTGGCAGCACCAGCTTTAGCACCAATACTCTTTTAAGACACTTCCTAAATATTGACATTGCTTTGTACACAGGGAAATCTGGTGAAAATATTCTTTGCTGCAATTTCAGCTTTGACAAATGATCTGCCTAAGATGAGCACAGGAACACTTTGGCAACAGTTGCAAGGAGGAAATTCTGCTCCAATGACAGCTGGCAATTACACAGTAATCGAGGTTGATAGCTGGCAGTTGTATCCATTCCTATTTTGAAATTAGTTGTAGCACTAATAAAAGCAAATTGGCCATTAACGGTGCTCAGTTTCAGTATACAATCCAAATTATAATTGCTCAAATCTGTCGCACAAGGCTACTAACTGTACTCAATCTAGAACAAACCTTCGTCCTGAAAGAACAACTAAATGCTTGGATTCCACATCAGAGGCAAACTTAAGGGTGCAGAAATGATAAGTATTTCTGCTTGCTGTTGCAAGATAATTTCAACATGGTACAATTTCCCTTTTAAAAATAATCTAAAGGCTAGATTCATAGGTTCTGTCATTATATTGAAGATTTATTCTTAAAACTAACCATTCAGAATTAGTCTCCTGTTTTTTTAAAAGAGTATCTTCTGGTTGAAAACAATTGATCCCCAAAAATTACCACTTAAATCTTGGATATTTCTTTTGCCAATGTACGAGGTGGAAAGAGGTAGAAAATACAGCTATTTTGAGTTGTTTTACTGGAATTAGGAAGTTAGGTAATTTGCTTCAAGAGGCCACCATCATACCAGTACAGTAATTAAAAAAATTACGGAGTGCTTTGAAATGCTGGTCATGGCTCACGTCAACTCTAGCCTGTCGGCCAGCCTTGACCCGCTGATTTGCCCATCAGCCAAACAGATCAATACAGCAGATCCCATCTCCCTTGGCCCGAGAAAACCTGGAAGCCAAAGACACACATGTTGGGACTACTGTTCATACACTACCTCTTTGCCTTCAATTTCATAGTCCTTAGTAAATTCAATCACATACTTCAAATTCTGGGCCTCAGGGCCACCCCCCCACCCCCCGCAACTGAATCCTTGATTCCCTGTCTAACAGCCCACAATAAGTGAAGACGAGCAGCATCGCCAATGATACGGTGACTCTCAACACTGCCACTCACGGATGTGCGTGCAGCCCACCGCTGGACTCCTGCTACACCCAATAAAGCCACATACTGTTCCAACTCCATTTTCAAATTTGCTGGTGACAACCGTAGCAGGCCAAATATCAAATAATGACGAGAGAGAATAAAAGAAAGTACAAAAGTCCCAATCTCACAAAAACAAAGGAGATGATTGTCAACTTCAGGAGGAGGCAGAGTCCACATCCCTATGCATATTAATGGCTCTAAAGTTGAATGAGTAGATAGCTTCAATTTCTTAGGAAAAAACATCCAACCTGGGTCAAGCAAAGCAACGCAATGATCAAGCAGCATACCAATGCCTCTACTTTCTTGGAAGACAAAGAAAATTCAGTATATACAACCCGCCCCATATTCTATAAATTCAGCTCTCTACACACATTTCTGTAATGTTAGAGATAAACTGTTGGTCTGTCCACAGAAGAACCCTTCTCACCCTACAAGATATTTGTGACAAGTAAATTTAAATTTAAACATTTATAAATAACCAAGGAGCGATTTTAAGTTTGAGATACAGTTTAATAATGCTCACAACTCCAAGTTGGGATGAGTTGTGCTGCTGAGGAATGGGATAGAGACATAGCAGGAGGTGATGAGAAAGACTGTACCCAGGCAACCATGCAGCATCTCCTGCTCTTCCCCAGCAATGTGCTACACTTCCCGCAAATGTTCTGTATCCTGTGGAATCAATCAACTTATTTTAGGATGTGTACAAAAAGCATTTCCATAAAAAATGCATTTTCCCCATACGTGCACACACTGAGATCAGATTACATCAAAAACAGAAAATTGCATTGGCATTATATTGCTAACTCAATGTTTCACAGTTTTAAAAATAGAATAATAGTCAGAAAAAGACAAGCAAGAGAGTAGTCTCTTCCTCTCACCCTCCCCCCCACCCCCCTCGAATCACTGAGTGTCCAGCGCTCCAGCAGCCTCCACAGCCACAGAGTGCAGTCCAAACCATCAGAAACCCAAGCATCAGATCCAAATCTCCAACATGATTAGGAAGCCTTCAGCACCTTTGCGCATCACGATTCCAATACCCGTGTACTATTACTGACTGTCTCTCACATAGAGGTACTTGTGCAAGCATGTCTGCCGAAGTGGTATAACAGTTGGTGCGCAGGTTCCACTGGCCAGACTAAGATAGTATTGAGTCTGTTAATAAAATTGATATGCCATCAATAAGAGTTCAGACAAGTGTATGGAATAATACTTCGCTTTTACTTGATACCCCTTCAGCCAGTCTCCAGCAGTCTTTGATTGAAGTCTGCAGCAACCTCTCCCCGCTGTCTGTTTAAGCCCTTCAGCCGCAGAACCCCCTCACTAGTCTGCCGCCATGCTCTCTGTCCCGTGGGTTGACACCCCTGCTTCTCCTTCTCAAACAGGGGATGATCTCCTGTTTTCTGGTGCTCCAGTCCTCTGCTTCCCTAGACTCCGAAACCCCTTGTAGTTATTGCTGATCATAGGCTACGCCATCTTGGGTGAAGACCACGTGGTTGTAGGATTAAATAAAACCACTGTCCACTCCTTTAATAGGCTGTTTAAAGCCTGTACGGAGTTGATGGCAGTCAAACTGGGAGGTTGGATCCCAAGGGAGCACTGTTTCTTCTCTTCCCACTCTCCTTGGGTCCACACCAGCAGCATCACTGCCATTATAGCAGCTCCAGCAGGGCCGCCATGTTGCATTCACTTTAAGGGCTGTTTTAAACCGTATGCCAAAAGTATCCTATCGACTTGTGTTACGAGCCCAGAGGGCCCCAAAACCCAGCAGCAATAGATATTCACCAAGATAAATGGTTACTTAAACAAAAGTTGCTTTTAATTATCTTTAAACATGAAAATAGAATCACACTTCAACTTATCAGCATCGACTTAACTAAACTAACTTAACCCCCTTCTAATTCTAAGCGCACGTATGTAGAGTGCGTCGAAAGAATCAAAGGCTTGTTGATCCAAACCAAGGCTTTTATTAACTAGAAGACTGGAACGTATCACATGTAGGTTGACCAGTCCAGAATGATCTGGTCTGGCTCGGAGCAACCCTTTAAGACCTGCCAGTAGGTGATTGACTCTCAGCCAATCACAATCATCCTACACTTTCTTTCTTTCTTTGGCTTGGCTTCACGGACGAAAATTTATGGAGGGGTAAATGTCCACATCAGCTGCAGGCTCGTTTGTGGCTGACAAGTCCGATGCGGGACAGGCAGACACAATCATCCTACACTACAATCTGTACATATACACATTGGTGATAGAATCTGTACTATCACAACGTGTGTGTATTGTGTCTAAGTTCAGAAAAGTTCTTTGATTCACAGTCCAATCTCACTTCTCATTGCTCCAAGTTTACTGGTTGTAGGCAATTCTTATACTGTGCACAGAATTTAACATTTACGAAGTTCACCAGGATTTGGTGCTTGAAAGGTAAATGGTTACTGCTCAGGAAGATTCTTGTCAGTTTTCAGAGAGATTTGTTGTTTGCTGGACACCCACAACTGATTCCTTTTAATGTCTTGCTGACAAAACTTGCCCCCTCAGGGTTCTCCAGATGATAACCTCTTTCTTTCAGATCACCACAGAATTCCTTTTTGTTTCTCTTATTTCAAGTGAAACATTAGGCAGCCAGTCCTCACCTCTTGCATGAATCACAAGGGCTTTGAGTCAGCTGAACTAAGCACTCAGAACTGTCTTCAAAATGAGGTTTTTGCACAAGCTTGCCAGCTGGTCCTGTTCTAGTCCCAGCTGTTGCTGCTGACTGTAAAACTGCAGAATCGATCTCTCTCTCTGAGAGGAGCCTGTTTGACTCTCTCTCTCTGCTTGCAAAAACAATATGACCCTCTTAGAACTGTGACAGATTATGTTGTGTTTGTATTGTATGTAGTTATGTTTTGGGGAGATAAATTGGGGCAGGTTTTTTTTAGTGTAGGTCACATACAAACACCAAAACAGATCTCATTTAAAATATTGGAGTTCTGCTCAAGCCAAACAGGGCAGCTTATGGGGGCCTTTGCAAAATTTTTGGGGAGTGCCCAAGAGACTTCCCTAATGGATTGTTGTTTTGAAAAGCAACAGATGAAAGAGATTGGAGGAGTAGTTTGAAGGCGCAGGCTGACTGGAGTGCAGCTTGTGTTTATAAGGGGATTGTATGGTTTTGCAAGCAGAGAGAGTCAAACAGGTTTTTTTCCTGAGTGAGAGAGAGGGGAAGAATTCAGTTATACAGTCAGCTGCAGCAGCTGGGACTGGCTCAGGACAAGCTGGTAAGCTTGTGGAAAAACCTCATTTTGAAGACAGGTTGTGAGTGCTTAGTTCAACCTGGTCAAAGCCCTTGTGGTTTATACAAGAGGAGAGGACTGGCTGCCTAATGTTTCACTTGAAATAAGGGAAACAAAAAGAAACTCTGGTGACCTAAAAGAAAGAAGTTATCTGGAGAACCCTGAAGGGGCAAGTTTCTTCGGCAAGTCACTGAAGTGGCTGATTAAAAAGATATCAGTTATGGGTGTCCAGCAAACAACAAATCTCTCTCTGAAAACCAAAAAGAACCTTCCTGAGCAGTAACCATTTACCTTTCAAGCATCAAAGCCTGGTGAACTTTATAATTGTTAAATCCTGTGCATAGTATAAGAATTGCCTGATACCAGTAAACTTGGAGGAATGAAAAGTGAGATTGGACTATGAACCAAATAACTTTTCTGAACTTACACACATTACATATATTTGCATTTAGAATTAGAAAGGGGTTAAGTTAGGTTAGTTAAGTCAATAGTGATAAGTTAAACTGTGATTCTGTTTTCAAGTTTAAAGATGATTAAAAGCAACTTTTGTTTAAGTAACCATTTGTCTTGGTGAATATCTATTGCTGCTGGGTTTTGGGGTCCTCTGGGCTCATAACAGAACAGCACTCCTAGACAGCCTGCAGCTCCGAATCTACTCCTCCTAGTTCTTTCATCTGTTGTTTTTCAAAACAACAATCCATTAGTGATGTCTCTTGGGTACTCTCCAAAGCTTTTGCAAAGGCTCTTGGAGCCAAAATGTCTAGCCTGAGCAGAGCTCCAGTATTTTAAAATGAGATCTGTTTTGAAGTGTTTTTATGTGACCTGCCTCAATTTATCTCCCCAAAACATATCTATAATCTGTCACACTTGAATGCCCTTTCTGTTGTCCAGTGACAAACTATTTCATATTTGTCATTCTAATATTGCTAAAATTTAAAATTGATTACTATGTGGTATAAAAGTACAATTTGACAAGATTCTAATGTTTCCAAAATTATAATGAAAGTAGTTAATATGACAAAGAAGCCAACATTAACCTAAACAATAGGAAACAAATTCAAACATTCAAATGCCCAACACATGTTGAGGCTTCAATGCACATAAAAACAAACTCAACTTTTTTTTCCAGCAAACTATCAAATTATAGGATAACTAGTGAAATAGGGCAGATACATTAATGCACAGCATTCAAAATGTTTTATTTTGTCTTTAGACAGTTGCCGTGGCCCCTTATTTTTTTCCAAAATTATGCAATTAAATGTTAAAATAGCAAAATAGAAAAAAATTTGAGTGACAAAGCTATCTTCAAATAATAAACTAGGTGAACAGCTGAAAGAAATCTATCTGAGTGGAGCAGGAAATGAGTAAAGTGTTGACACACATTTTGAAAATTTATCCATGCAAGTTAGTTAAAAAAAAATTCTCCAGCCCAAATTTAGTGTCTCTAACTAATGTTTAAAATAGCGACAAAACCAAACTGGAATTTCCCTTGAAAAAAAATTCAACCAAAGAGATTAGCAATTTTTACAACTCAGAAAATATACCCACACTTTTTCAAAACATAAAATGCACTTGGCTATACAAATATCAGAAAACAAACTTTGTGCAAGAGTGCAATGATGAGGACACAACAATATGGTTTAACCAAGCACCAAGTTTCTTTACTTATGAATGCAGTACTAGCAGCAAACTACAAAACATTTTTAAACACAAAATTCATAACTGCAGAGTGAAATGGGAGAGGCCAACACATTGTTTAAGGGTAACATTCAACTTCCAGGAATGCAATTGTTTTCAAACAAACAAACACTTCAGGAATCCAAATAGACTCATAATCCCTTCTCCTCTCCTCTCCGCCTTCTTCAGGGGCCGCTTCCGCCGTGAATCCCTTGTCCACTCCTCCCTCCCCACCAAATGTCCTCCAAGAACCTACCTCTGTGACTACAGGAGATGCTGTACTTGCGCCCACACCACCTCCTGGGCCCCAAATAGGCCTTTCAAGTGAAGCAACATTTTACTTGTGAACCTACAGGGAGTTATCTACAGGGAGTGCTCCCATTGAGGTCTCCTCTACATCAGAGAATTTGGGCCCAGACTGGGAGATCACTTTGTTGAGCACCTCAGCTCTGTCTGCTGTAATAGTGTGGATTTCCCAGTGGCCCCCATTTCAATTACCCATCCCATTCCCTTATTGACATGTCTGTCTATGGACTCATGTACTGCCACACTGAAACCACCCACAAATTGGGGAACAACATCCCACCTTCAGACTGGGCAGCTCCAATCAGATGACATTAAGATTGAATTCTCTAGCTTTGTTAACCCCCCCCCACCCCCCCGTTGCCTCCCCCCCCAGCTCTGTCTCTCCCTTTTTCCTGTCTCCTTTCACACAAACATAATAAATTCTCACCTCTCCCCTTATCATATCCAATTAACACCTTCTGTTGGTCTTTATTCCTCCCTCAACCAGCATTGTCAAAATTCTGAGATTCCCTGCCCTTGGCTCATTCTGCTTATTCCTTGAAAGGCTCAGGCTCGAAACATTAGCAATTTATCTTTGTTAAATCCTATGGACTTTGAATGACCAGTTGAGTACCTCCAGCATTTTGGTGTGTTTTTACTACAATCACAGTGCCTGCACACTTTTGTGTTTCAGTGTATTCACCACTTATCTTCACCAAGAGCAAGTTACAATAGTTGTGAGATGCACGTAATAAATTAAAATTAATTGGTATTTGTAAATGAAAGAAAAGATGAAGCTGAGCCCTTGGCTTATCGCAATACTGACTTTGATACAAATCAGAAGTTTGATGATCTTTTAAAGATGAAAATTTTAAATAAATGAGAAATAATCTTTTCACAGAAAGAGGCTTGATTAAGACTGAGTCTCAAGAATTCGGCAGTCAACTGAAGACCCTTGAATCTGATCCCCCATCCTAAAAGCTAAAACTATAAATGGAACAAAGCCTTTTCAAATATTGGATAATAAAGATCAAATAATAAAGATCAAAAGAACAATACATTGTTTATCTTTTTACCTCAAAATATATTTGAAACTTCCTTGGTTTCACTCTGTGCCTATGTTATTTCACAACTGATGAACTCGGAACTCAGCATGGCTAAAGCATGAGAAAAAATTAAGAGGACAGCTAAGATTTGGGCTGAATCATAAAAATCGGGATTTATTGTCATAACAAGTCATGAAATTTGGTGTTGTACAGCAGCATCATAGAGCAAACATTCATATTATAACCATCTTACATTACGACAAAAAAGAAAAATAACAGTGCACGAAAAGTAGGGCAGCGTCTTTGGGTCATTGATTATTCAGGAATCTAATGGCAGCGGGGAAGAAGCTGTCCTTGTGCCGTTGAGTGCTCATCTTTAGGCTCCTGTATCTTTTTCCTCGATGGTAACAGAGTGAAGAGACCATGGCCTGGGTGGTGGGGTCTTTGAGGATAGAGGCTGCTTTTTTAAGACATTGACTCATGTAGTTGTCCTCGATGGAGTGAAGTCTGGTGCTTGAGATATCACAAGTAGATAACAACCCGCTGGAGTTTATTCTTGTCCTGAAGGTTGGCACCTCCATACCAGGCAGTTACCAAACCAGATGTTTGACATTGATCATGTTCTATGATAACAAAGAAGTTATGCAATTTCATCATCTTATTTACACCTTGAATTGGCTGCAATAACCTCATCCATCTTTTTGAGGTGCAGCAGGGTCCCAACATTACTTCATGGCTAATACTGTAACTGTCAAAAGTCCAACTTATTCTTTCATAAAAAAGTACTATATCTTATACTGCCTTTTAATCCTAATTGTATACACCCTTTATATTGTATGCTGTTTTAAACATTATAAACTTTGGAATCTGTGGATGCATTAAACAGACAGCCACATATTGACCTTCCAGGTTGTGATATTCAACTCACACAATCATAATTGAACAGCAATAAGATGGATCCTATTGCAAATAAACATTTATGAAATTATCAGATAGTTTTTTCATGGAAAATTCCAATCAGATTGCAATCTTATTTGTTTGCAAAGCTAACTGGTGACCTAACAATGAGCAAAATCAAACATGTGCAAACAAATACTACAAACAACAGGGCCTCAACTTGTGTACAGCCAAAAGTTAAGTCATGCATTCCTATCACCCATATCACAAAGCATTTTTAATCGCTGATCAAAAGCTTTGATCATTGCCACTAATGGAATAAAGAAAATGCATAACAAACTTCGGGTAATTACAATAATATAGGAGGCTCCATTTCAGTCCATCAGAACAATCCCTTCAGCCCAATTCACCTTCATCATATACACATGATGCCCCTATCACTTACTTTCATACACCAGATACCTCTTGATTTTTAAAAAAAATCTTTACAGAAGCCAAATTAACTGATCAGCTCATCTTTGGTAAGTGAGAGAAAATTGGAACACCAATCAGAAACCCATGCAATCATGTAAAACCTTGTAAACTCCACACAGGTAACATCAAGAAGTGGTAACTGTGGCACCACTGCACTGCTTGTTGCAAAGCTCCACATGGAGGATTTGGCCATGGCAACATCGGATATAGCCAAGGCTATGGGACAAGACAATATCCCAGCTGCAGAAATTAAGACTGTTTCAGAACCAGCTATGCCTCCAACCAAGTTGCACTCGAACAGTTACAATTCCAAGGTCTACTCAACAAATCAGAAAATTGTCCAGGCATCAGCTCAAGGGAAATTAAGAATGGACAACAAATGATGCTCTCATCAGCAAAAAAGTGAAGTGGAACCAAAATAAAATGATATTTGAACACTAAAGATTGATCAAGGCTCTACTCTTAAATAAAGGTCTGCCTAGGTATGTAATTCAAACCTTAGACACTACTAACCCTCTCCTGAGCCCAGAGCTTGAATATATTGTTTTCTTTCCATTAAATACTGTTCTAGTATAAGGGGCATGTGGTAACTAAATCTGGATAGAATATTAATTAATTGATAAGGCACAAATCTACCTGACGCAATACGTATAACCAATCCAATCCAACCTCAAATGATCTAGGTTAGGAAGCTCACTTTAACTTCAAATCAAGCTGTGGGATAATTTCAATGTGCACTTGTGGAATTCTGTTACAAAACCTCAGCGATCTTTCTTCTCAAAGATGGCTGCAATTAAACTTTCCATGTTTCACGTTAGGATATTTCTAAATAATTGTGTGAAAGTCAATCAACCTGTCTACAAGCTTTCTAGCTCTTGACCCTTGGAAATTAGCACAAAATACATTATTGGAAAGCAAAAAGAAATGTTGAATGAGAAAAATTTTAAAAATTGTTGCAAAAGTTATTTTTGTTAATGCTTCCCCCATCCCTTCCCCAGTATTGAAGCCAATCCAACTCATCTTACAAGATAGATTTTGATGGTCTGTCAGCATTAGAACATTTATTACTTCAAAAGACTACAAATGTAATGTCTAATTGAGATGGAAGATTAAATATATATGCAACAATTGCATAGAGCAAGTGAGAGTGAGATTCCGACATGAAGTACATTTGTGACAAAACCACAAAGTTTAATCAGTCTTTTTAACAACCAATTAATAAATTGATCAACGCCTCATGCACTGCCAAACCATGGCCACCCGCAAATTGGAGGAACAACACCTAATATTCCATTTGGGCACTCTCCAACCAGATGGCATCAACATTGACTTATAAAATTTTATTTATTTTTTTCTCTCTCTCCCTCTCCCTATTCTCTGTCTCCAGCTCACCACCTTCTTCCCTCTCTATTCAGAGAACTACACCAATCATATCCCATTTTTTTTTCTTATCTGCCCTCCCACCCGTATACACCCATAACTTCTTGTGTCTGGGCCTGTACTCCCCACCCCTACCATTTTATTAGGCACCTGCCTGCTTTTTCCTCACACCTTGAAGGGTTCAGGCCTATAAAGTTGGTTATTTATCTTTGCTACACAAAGAATACTGCATGTCATACTGTGTTTCTCCAGCGCTTTTATGTATTGAACTACAATGACAGCATCTGCAGACTTTCTTGTTTAACTACAGTTTGATCAAGTTTACAAAATCTACAACTGGTTTCAGATTCAATGAAAATGATCAAAGATCGCCAAGACAAAAGGTTAGAATTAAATCTTTGTATGTAAAAATAAAATCACTCTGTGCAATTGTCCACTATTTCAGAGCACATGCCACCATTCAAAATGACAGTACAGCAACAGGATGTTGGGAGTTGAATCAGATAGCAGTCGCGACTATTGCAGATACTAGTAATCTCAGTAAAGGGACATGTGTGTATTTTCTATCCTAAGGACGTCTATTCTTCTGTCCAAAAATAGATCTAATAGTAATGAAACTACTCACTGTCATCTAACATCAAGCATCTCATAACAGGAGGTCTGCCAGGGTTTTTTTTAAATGACAAGCAAATGCTCACTCCCTAGAACTCCTGAACAATTGACATACAGCACAGAGGGAGCTCTGTTGGGCTAATTGGATGCTAGAGGTCGTGTTCATTCAGAAATAATTGAACATTATTTCAAAGCTGGCAGTAATTCAAGAAGTTACGCACTCAGAAGAAACACAATTTGCTATCCATCCTAGATACAAATGAAAGTGTAATAAGAATTCTGCACAGATGTTAATTTTAGGAATCATATTTGGGATGGATTTTACACATTTAGAGTGTTTCCTGATGCTTTCCAAACTAGTTTCCATTTTCTTTACCGTCTGTGAAATTGGTTTCCAGTCTATATGGAAACCAAAATCCTGCCAGGAATTTGCCACAAGGTCTAACCATATAGGATTTGGTTCTCTTATGTGAATGCAAAATGTTAAGAGATTTTCTCTCTCTAATTTTAAGTAACCCCCACCTCTATCTGGTTCCATTTCTTTAACTACTCCCATTCTTAATTATCTCTAACCTTGGCTGCCCCAAACCCAGTGGCCTCTCCCTCTACCTGACCTATACCCTACCACCTCTTAGCCACTCCCAGCTTTTCCACTCTTGATAAGGATGACATCTTCCCTTCCCACTTTAAATGACTCCTCATTCATGCCCATGGATGTTGCCTGACACACCAAGTTCCTCCAGTAGCTCATTGAAGGGCGGTAGATTATGGAATCTGATATGGATGGTGATGTACAAATCCAGGTGGTGAGCAGATAGATGCAGTAGGTGGAGGTGGTAGGGAAAAAGTGGAAGGAGCATGTGGATTTGGGCCATGTTTTTTGGTAGGAATCTATAGATTGGCACAACATTGAGGGCCGTAGGGCCTGAGCTGTAGTGTTCTATGTTCTATAGTGGTATGTGGGAGAGTGTCAAGAAACAAGGTTACAATGGGGCTGGAGGTCCACTCCTCCCCCAAAAATTTTTATTCAAGCCATTTATCATTTAAACTCTCAGCACTGAACCTGAAATGTCAACCATCACTTTCCCTCCATAGATGCTGTCTGACCGGCTGTCTAATGTCAACAAAGACATGGGATGAAAATGAAGTGCAGCAGTACCAGTGAATAACAATGAGAAAATGATGCCAGAATAAAAGGAATGAAAAATATCAGCTCTATTTGGAATGTGTATTCTGAACATCTGGAAATATAATAGATTTTATTTTTAAAAGGACTATTTTTAGAAAGACTCGTTATTTTTGCTTCTGCCTTAAATACATTCTTAAGGCAGTCCAATTCAGAATCTTGACTCAAAATGTTGACCATACCTCTGCCTCCACACAAACTGCCTAGCCCACTGATTTCTCCATCAGTGTTTTATTTTCTCCAAATTACAACACCAACAGTTTCGCATCTCTGTGTTAATCACATACTTTTCAACATTTAGCACTCAATATTTAAAAACTCTAGTGTTCCTGTTCTGATTTGTTACCTGAGAAAATTATTCAACCACCTTCACAACTGCTGGTAGTGGACTTTAGAGATGTATTTGAATGGAAGATTAATACTGAAATTATGTTATAATTAGGCATGATTATAGGCAATGATTCCCCTCCCCCCCCACAGGGAGTGGGCAGAGATCAACACCATCCACTTTTACTTCACTACTTCTGCTAAAACTTCTGACATGAATATTACTATGGCACAAACATTTAGGAGATGCAGTTGACGTTGTGTATTCCCTTCATTCAAACTGCAACACGAACTGACAATTCAAGGGGTCAAACTGCTTTTTATCAATGATGCCAAGGATATCTCAGAGATCTTCAGCACATCTATTGTAGCCTCCAGTCAGAAAGCAACTAGACTGATGTGTTCCTTGATGATTATTTGTGTCATCATCAGTTCATTGTAGTGCACAAATGTGACAGTATGTCCCAGTCTTGTTCCCCTGACCTGGTACATCAGTAGATCAAGTGCCTCCCATTCTACCTGCTGAGGGAATTCTGGACAAAGTGTACATTCCGCCACAGGCGGATACCAGGCTAGCACTGGAGGGACTGAGCACTGTGATCATATCAGCCACGAGACAGCACATCCTGATGCCTTCCCGATCATTCTAGGGACTTCAATCAGGCCAACCTGATAAACGTGAGACCAGAGGAGCCAACACATTCAACCACTGCTTCATCGCCATATCACGACCACATTTCAGCAAGTCTGATCACTTGGCTGTACTTCTACTCCCAGAATACAAAGACTGAAGACCACAGCATCAGTAGTGAAGAGGGCATAAGTATGGTTGAAGGAGGTGTAGGACTGCTTTGAATTGGTGGACTGGACCATATTCATCATTAGACTTGAAAGAATAGGCAACATGCTTCACCGAGTTCATCAAGTCCTGCATGGACAAGTGTGTGCCCACACGCACATACTGGGTGTTCCCCAACCAGAAGCCTTGGGTGAATTAGAAGATTTGCAAGCTGCTGAAGATGAAACCAAGGGTGTTCAAGGCCAGGGATCCAGATCTCTACAAGAAGTTCAGGTACGATCTGTGGAAGGCCATCTCTGCAACAAAGAGGCAATTCTGGAGGAAGCTAGAGACAGATACACGCCAGCTATGGAGGGAGTGCAGGTCATTACAGCTTACAAAGCGAGGGCGAGCACCTGATGAACTGAACACCTATGCCTGCTTTGAGGAGAATCCAATGTGCCTTCAAGAATCCCTGCAAAGGCTGAAGACCTGTGAGATCTGTCCCTGAGGTCAATGTCAGGATATCATTCAAAAGGGTGAACATTCGCAAGGCGTCAGGCCCTGTGGCGTACCTGCAGGGTACTGAAAATCAGTAGCAACCAACTAGCTGAAGTGTTCAGACATTTTCAACCTCTCATTGCAGTGTTCACACCAGCACCTTATCCCAATAATTAACTGCCAATCTACCGGTTAAGAGTCCAGTATGAAAGCTCTTTAATGGGCAAGCAGACGTCATTAGATGCCAGGGATGATACTACCTAGGCAGGTATTATCATCTCTGGCAGGTATTTCTGGGACAAATTGGTAACATGCTGATGACATTTTTTGCACAAGTGCAGGAATGTGAAGGAAACAAAAGATTAAAAGGGTATAAACTTTGCCAACCTGTACAAACCTTTATAAATTTCTAAAGGACTGTGGAAAAGACGCAACGGGGAAGAGGGGAAAAGAGAGGGAGAGAGCGCACTTGCAATGGCAGATCTGCCCTCCCAGAATTCTATTTCTTTCCCTGCCACATGGAATTCTGGGAGGGCAGATCTGCCATTGCTCCTTCCCACAGTCTTTATAAATTATGCTCTATTGCCACTAAGACTTTCCTATGGTGTTCATAAATTGTGCAGCTATACTTTCCCATGGTCTTTTATAAATTTATAAAGGTTTATATAGGTCGGCATAACAACAGGAGCTGAAAGGCTCATACTATGCTGTACATAAAGCTTAATTATGTAATAATTAGGCATGATTAAATTTGTTTAAATACGATATAATACATTTAGCAGGTCCACCATCGCTTGATGCGTCACTCAGATGTCACTGGTGGAGGATAGGATCCCCTATCCTGTGGATGCCTTGTGATGAGAGTGAAAGGACACAGAGAACTGGTTAACAGTATGAAAGGCAAAAACAGCTTCTATAACCAGTTCATTGAATGGTCAATCTACTGATTAGCCAGTGTGAAAAGGGTAGGGTATATCATCCTGGGGCCATCTGACACCAGCGTGCCAGTTAGTCCAGTGTTAAAGGGGCATGCTCACACCAAGACACAAGAGAAACTTGTCCGTGAACTACTCTTTGCAGACGATGCCGCTTTAGTTGCCCATTCAGAGCCAGCTCTTCAGCGCTTGACGTCCTGCTTTGCGGAAACTGCCAAAGTGTTTGGCCTGGAAGTCAGCCTGAAGAAAACTGAGGTCCTCCATCAGCCAGCTCCCCACCATGACTACCAGCCCCCCCACATCTCCATCGGGCACACAAAACTCAAAACGGTCAACCAGTTTACCTATCTCGGCTGCACCATATCATCAGATGCAAGGATCGACAATGAGATAGACAACAGACTCGCCAAGGCAAATAGTGCCTTTGGAAGACTACACAAAAGAGTCTGGAAAAACAACCAACTGAAAAACCTCACAAAGATAAGCGTATACAGAGCCGTTGTCATACCCACACTCCTGTTTGGCTCCGAATCATGGGTCCTCTACCGGCATCACCTACGGCTCCTAGAACGCTTCCACCAGCGTTGTCTCCGCTCCATCCTCAACATCCATTGGAGCGCTTTCATCCCTAACGTCGAAGTACTCGAGATGGCAGAGGTCGACAGCATCGAGTCCACGCTGCTGAAGATCCAGCTGCACTGGGTGGGTCACGTCTCCAGAATGGAGGACCATCGCCTTCCCAAGATCGTGTTATATGGCGAGCTCTCCACTGGCCACCGTGACAGAGGTGCACCAAAGAAAAGGTACAAGGACTGCCTAAAGAAATCTCTTGGTGCCTGCCACATTGACCACCGCCAGTGGGCTGATCTCGCCTCAAACCGTGCATCTTGGCGCCTCACAGTTTGGCGGGCAGCAACCTCCTTTGAAGAAGACCGCAGAGCCCACCTCACTGACAAAAGGCAAAGGAGGAAAAACTCAACACCCAACCCCAACCAACCATTTTTCCCCTGCAGCCGCTGCAACCGTGTCTGCCTGTCCCGCATCGGACTTGTCAGCCACAAACGAGCCTGCAGCTGACGTGGACTTTTACCCCCTCCATAAATCTTCGTCCGCGAAGCCAAGCCAAAGAAGAAGAAAGAAAGAAAGGGGCATGGGCATTCTGGGACAAATTAGTAAGTATGGGTGCCCCTCTACCCTGGGATGTCTGGTAGTGAGTGTGAAAGGATGTAGAGAACCGGTTAATAGTGGTTCAGTGTGAATGGCAAAATACAGTTCATTGAACGGCCATTTACTGATTAGCCAAGTGTGAAAGAGGCTAAATGATTATCACCCAGTAACATTAACATCTACTGTGATTAAATGTTTTGAGTGGTTAGTCATGGTCAGAATTAACACATACCTAAGCAAAGGACTGGATCTACTGTAATTCACCTATCGTCACAATCACTCCACAGCAAACACACTATCACTTCTCTCCATTCAGCTCTGGATCACCTTGGAAAGGGCAACTCGTACATAACAGCTGCTCTTCAACGACTACAGCTCAGCCTTCAATATTATTCTTCCCTCATTACTGATTAACAATCTCCAAACCTTGCACTTTCGGAACCCCTTTGCAACTGGACCCTCGACTACCTCATCAGAAGACCACAATCAATACGAATTGGAAACAACGTCTCCTCACTGACCATCCACACAGGTGCACCTCAAGGATGCGTGCTTAGCTCACTATCCACCCACAACTGTGTGGCCAGGAACAATTCCAATGCTATCTACATATTTTGTCAATGACATGAACCAGTCCTCAGAGGGCTCAGTACTGGAGGTCAAGAACTTCAAATTCCCGGGTGTCAACATCTCCATGTTGATGCTATCATGAAAAAAAGGCTTCCCAATGGCTATACTTTGAGGCATTTGAGCATATTCAGTTTATCACCGAAGATGCTCAAAACTTTCTACAGATGTACCGACCAGGAAGAACATTCTGGATGGTTGCATCACTATCTGGTATGAAGGTGCCAATACTTAGGTCAAGATAAAACTTCAGAGGATTCTTAACTCTGCCTTTGACATCATGGACACCAGACTTCACCCCATCAAGGATATCTACAAGCCTCTAACCTCTAACCTCAAGGACACCCACCACACAGGCCACGCCCCGACCATCAGGAAAAAGGTACGGGAGCTCGAACACGAGGACTCAAAAGCACAAAGATAGCTTCTTCCCTGCTTCCATCAGATTCCTGAATGATCAATGAACCAAAGGTATTGCACTTACATTGACTTTTTGTGCCCTATTTTTATTTATTTTTGTAAAGTAGTTTTTATATGAATGTTTACACTGTGATTCTGCTGTAAAACATATTTTGTGATGTGTTCATCACAATAAATGTTGATTCTGATTCACTTTTTCTACCTCTAAAGAAACACAAATTGAATATACAATATCCAGGCTTGACAAAAGTCTGAGAGTCACAACATCTTTGAAGGAAGTTGAACACTCCAGAAAATGCAAAAACACCATTGATTAAAAGAAAGCAGATTCCTTTTATTACCCTTAATGAATTTTGGTAATCAAAGATGATCATTAAAATGAAACATAGATTTCCTAATACAGAGCTTGACACACACACAGAATCAAGGTTTCCCCTACTTGGTTCCTCTTCATCAATTTCTAATTAATACACAAGACTTAGAAGATCACATGATTTTGCAAAGCAATTACAAAAGTATCCAGCAAAAAACAAGATGTAGAATGTGGTTTCTAATTTTCAGACAGAGAAGTTGCAACATAAGCTTCTTTCACACCTGCAAGTGATCCCAGGAATTAACCGCCAATCAGCCTTTAAAGTGTCTTGTGTGAAAGCAAAATCAGCTCAACACTGGTGTCAGATGACGTCAGCTCACACCAGGGATTGAAGGCTTCGACCCCTAGTGCAATCTCCAGCGTCTCCAGTCGTTGGCGTTGCCATCAGGCAAGTGTGAGACAGTTAATTGCATTGTGAAATTGAAATGACCCACGTTTTTGCGCGAGTTCAGGAACGTGAAGGAAGAAAAGATTAAAATGAAGGTATAAACTTTGCCATGGGAAAGTCGCAGCGGGAGAGAGAGAGAGAGAGGAAATAAATAGCAATAGCGGACAATTTTTAAACAGCGTGAGAAAATTGGTAGCGCTATTGCGCATAATTTATGAAAACCATGGGAAAAAGCAATGGAGGATCTGACTTCCCAGAATGCCGTGCAGCAGAGAAACTCCTCCATGAATGCTTCGTGCGTGCGGCCTTTTCTCTGCTGAATGGAATTCTGGGAGGGCAGGTCCGCCATGGCTTTTTCCCCCCACAGTATTTATAATTGAACACAATAGTGCTACAAACTTTCCCGTGCTATATAAATTGTGTCCTATAGCACTACAAACTTTCCCACCCTGTTTAAAAATTGTCCACTATTGCTATTTATTGCTATCACTTTCCGACAGTCCCTTATAAAGGTTTATCTAGGTCAGCACAACAACAGGGGCTGAAGGGCTCATAATGTGCTGTACATAAAGCTTAATTATGTTATAATTAGGCATTTTTAATTTTGTTCAAATATAAGATCAAAATACATTGATCAGGATTTAGGGCAGGTCCACCATCTCTCGATGTGTCATGACATCATCAGTAAAAGGTAGAACAGTCCTAACCCCAGGGATGACTCCTTGCAAGTGTGAAGCTGTTCAGAGTCCTAGTTACGAGTGGTCAAATGTGAAAAGCCAAACCCCCAGTCCAATCCCAGGACACTGAACGGCCAACTTAGTGGGGCGCAAGTGTGAAAGGGGCTATATAGTCCATTCAGTGGACAATTCACATTGGTGTTTACTTGCAAATGAGCCAAATCAATTATTTGCTCACAGAGAAAAAAAAGTATTTGAAATATCTACTTTAAAGCAAGATGATGGTGAAAAACTGAAGCCTTGAAAAGTGAAATGGGAAGAATGGCACATTACAAATGAACTGTTACTCCACACCAATGTTAGAAGTCAGCCCTTCACCAGCATTTTTACAAAGCAGTGGGACCAGGCTGCCTTTCTTCTCTTCCTCTCCTCCAAACTACACCTCAATAAAAACATTGAATACAAAGTTAGGTACATTTTTATTTATCACAGGATTAAAAAGAATGCTTTCTCAATGTCAGTGCCATTGATGACTGTTGATAATTTGGTTAAATTTGGAATGAGCATCAAGTTTCAGTCTAACTCAAGTCACTAGGGGTTGGAAAATATGAAGTGAAACACAAAAGTCTGCAGACATTGTGATTGTAGTCAAAACTCAGAAATGATGGATAACCTCAGCCGGTCTCGCAGTATCCACTGGAGGTAAAGATAATATTACCAATGTTTTGGGCCTGAGTCCTTCGTCAAGGTAGGGCTTGGGTCTGAAATGTCAGCAATGTATTTTTTAAACCACCTATGGATGCTGCGAGACTGGCTGAGTTCCTCAATCTTATTTGAATGCAAATATAACAATAGGACAAGTTTCAGAGTAGATAAATTGTGGCAAGGATGGTGACAGAAAATGATACATAGTCATTGGAATTTAGACAATAAGGCACCCTGAAGGAAATGCAAATGGTAAACATTTGGTTGTCACAATATTTAATGTAATTTAGGATTGAATTCAATTCTAACAATTGAATGGATTGATATGCAGCTATCCTATGCCATAGGTGCTCTGTGGTTAGCAGGGGATTACTTAAAGTCGTGAGAGAGAGAGTGAAATTAAAAGATTAAGAACCATTAATATAGACATTGTAGGTGATGAGATAGCTGACATAGTCAACATACACAGGGAACTGACAAAGATACAAGACTTACAAGATACTGTGTACAAATATCAAATGAAGTTCTGGGGTCAGCGGGGAGTGGTGAAAAATGTTGACAGATCCTTACATGTTCTTGAGACAATTCCACAGAGAGAGTAGAGAAATGCTTGTTGATACATTTTGCATAACTACAAAGCTAGCAATGAGAATCCCCATCATTCATCATGATTTTTGAAGAGTATTAAATTCAAAATCAGACTTCTACAAGACTTAAAAACCTTAAAACGTCCAACATGCATATGAAGGCTATTAATTATTTCTTCAAGTAAAAATGTAAATATGAAAAAAATGCACACATTTCCTGCATGATAAATTTCCAACTGTTATTGTCTACCAATGTATTTAAAAATCAGTTCAGAACAGCATGCATAGATTCCATAGTGTCAAAATCAAATGAAAGCAGTCCATCATGTGACCTAAATGAGAGCATTATACTCAAGGAAAAGAGTTTAAAAAGGAGCATTGCGCAGTTAGCTCATTAGCGGCAGAGCAGGTAGGGGAGAAGAGTTTATTAAAAAAAAAAGCATTTCATGGGTCCCGTCGGGTACTGTGAGAGCAGTATGAGAGGAGAGGCATTTCAAAAGCACTGGGAGAGGCAGGTGCTTGTTTAAATTTCTCCATTGGCTAATAAGCTGGAGCCAATAAAAGGATCACAAGCTCAAAAGGAGTGGCACAGTATAGGAGTGAGAATGTTGAGGATTTGGTTCCAGAGGCTGAGGTGCAAGAGTTGAGGCAAGGCAAGGACAGTTTTTTCCTAACACTTTCCTCTTTAAAAGAATGGCAACCAGGGCAGGGACATGATCCTCTTGCAGAATGTGGATAGTCAGGGAAGCTAGCAGTTTCCCTGATTACTTCATCTGAAAGAAGTACATCCAACTGCAGCTCCTCACAGATGGTGTTATGGAGTTGAATGAACTCTGGGATCATTTACGAGGCTAAGGGACTGATAGGGACACCATCATATCTTGGAGACAGGAGGAAGGTAACTCAGTGACAGGAGAGGTAATGCGAATAGGCAGGCAGAGCAGGGTATTCCAGTGGCCATTCTCCTCAGCAACAAGTATACCCTTTAGGTTCTGAAAGAAGTAGCAGTAGAGATTTTGGAGGCATTGGTAATGATTTTTCAGGAATCAATAAATTCTGGGATGGTCCTGGAGGACTAAAAAATTGCAAATGTCAGACCACTATTCCAGAAATGATGTAGGCAGCAGAAAGGAAATTATAGAATGGTTAGCCTGATGTCGTGGTTGGGAAGACATTGGAGTGAAGGATGTGGTTATGGAGTACTTGGAGGTACATGACAAGATAGGCCAAAGCCTACATGGTTTCCTCAAGGGAAAACCTTCCTTGACAAACCTATTCGATTTCTTTGAGAAGATGACAAGCAGGCAAGATTAAGGAGATACAGTTGACGTTGTGTATTTGGATTTTCAGAAGACTTTTGATAAGGTGCCACACAGGAGGCTACTTAACAAGATAAGAACCCATGGTTTAACAGAAAACATACTAGCATAGGTAGAGCATTGGCTGATTGGCAAGAAGCAGAGTCAGAATACAGGGATCATATTCTGATTGGCTGAATATAGCATGCACATCAGTTTTAGGGGCCTTACACAGACAGAAAAAAAGACGGTAATCAAAGCAGAGAAATCACAATTCAGAGATTTCACACTTAGTTTCCTTTTCCCTCCACTGCTGAGCCTATATGGATTTACACGATATTTCAAGTACAAAAGTATACACAAATTAAGACATCAAGACAGTAATGGGACAAATATTACAAGCCAAAGGAATTCAGAGGAGAATCATTAAGATAATCAATATTTTATTCAAAGAATTAAATTTTAGGAGTACAGACAGTTCCTGGGTTATGAATGAGATCCGTTCCTGTCTGTCTTTATCGAATTTGTAGTTAAGTGAGAACTTGCTGCACGTGCATTGGAAAGGCTTTGAGACTTTTCTTGCCCTAAAGTACAGGCTAACAGGCAGATTACATTGATTTTAATTGTCAACAGTAATGTAAATGACAACATGATCCAACTTAAAATGGCGGATGGCATTTTCCTTCTTCTGAACCGCTGAAGCCGCAAGTAGTCCGTAAGTACGAGTTGTCCGCAAGTTGGACATTCGTAAACCACGGTCTGCCTAAATCTTCCAAAGGAGAAAGTGGAAGAAAGGACCAAGAGGAATTCCAATCTTAGACCCTCCATAGTTAAAACTACTATTGTTGATGGTTCAAACATTAATATTGTCACTGAATATCTAAAAGCACTTTGCAATCAATGAAATACTAGAAGCAAAAGCTTTCATAATATGCAAAATACTGCAGGTGAGGGTGAAGGCATAAGAAACCAGAATTGGAAGAATATTATCTGCATAAATGGCAGGGTGCTGGAGAGAATGCACAAAAAGGTAGGATTGAAGAACCAGAAGTAAAAGTTGAGAAATGGCAAGGCTGCTGGACAATTTAAACGAATCTTACAATCTAAAAGCCATGAACTGCATCAGAAAAGATCCACAGCATCAAAGCCATACTTTGCCCTGAAATCGTTAAAGTTGTAATTCCAATATTTAACGGCAAAGGACTTAACCCAATTCAGTAAAGCCCCTGGTAGCCAACACCTATGGGGACTGGTAGATGCCAGGTATTTTCCAGGTGGTTGAGTGAGACTTATTCTTACAAAGTCTAACACGTGTATTTAACAATGAAGCCTTCAAAAGACAAAAATACTGTACTTCCACCAAACTTCATTTGCATGAATATATAAACCACAAAGCATTTTACTTTATTTTCAATCATATACTTTGAAAACATTTAACCATCGCTGCATCTGCAGGCTCCTCCCCCTCCACAGAGCCGCCCAAAAGATGAACAATAAAATTATAGATAATTAATCCCCCCCCTCCCCCAAGTTTACAGATAAAGCCTCTGACCAGGGGTGACTCATACTAAGCAGGGATAAGGAAACACTTTAAGAGAGTCACCCCAACAGCGAGCGGCATCAACCAGCTCTTCATCTTGGGTGAACCCATTGCTGTTTCACACAATTTTATTCAAACAGCTCCAATACGCAAAGCATGACCAAGGCACTCTGCTGGCAGAATATTTGCTCCCATCTTCACCAAAGGTTTGTGTTACTTCAGAGAACATTTACAATTTTAAACTTGCATATTTTTTTTAATTCTTTTTCTTTAAATACTTTCATTGATTTTCAGTAACAAGTTTGTATACAGTATAATTATTGAATGTATTATATTAAAAAAATAAACACTAGGAGAATAATCATACATATAAATTCCCAAAGAACAGCTATAATAAATGAATGGACATAATAAATTTATAAAATCAAAATCCCTGACCCTAAACAAGGTTGAAAGTTAATGTTAATGAAACAAAGTAGCTCACTCTGAAATGGGATAACACAGTGCTGAAGTTCTCTAACAATACTGAACCTAGAGATTATGGTAATAGTCCATGAATTGGCCCCATAACATTTGGAATTTAATGTTAGAATCATTAATTGCATATCTAATTTTTTTCCAAATTTAAATATGACATTACATCCCTTAGCCATTGTGCATGAATACGTGGGGTATTATCTTTTCACTTAATCAAAATAGCACATACAGCCAGTGTTACGAGCCCAGAGGACCCCAAAACCCAGCAGTAATGGATATTCACAAGACAAATGGTTACTTAAACAAGGGTTGCTTTTAATTATCTTTAAGCATGAAAACAGAATCACACTTTATCACTACTGACTTAACTAACCTAACTTAATCTCTTCAAATTCTAATCACACATGTATCTACTGTGTGCCCAATCTCACTTCTCATTCCTCCAAGTTCATTAGTTGTAGGCATTTCTTATACTGTGCACAGAATTTAACATTTATAAAGTTCACCAGGCTTTGGTGCTTGAAAAGTAAATGGTCACCGCTCAGGAAGGTTCTTGTCAGTTTTCAGAGAGAGATTCGTTGTACTTCAGTGTCTTGCCAAAGAAACACGCCCCCTCAGGGTTCTCCAGATGATAACCCCTTTCTTCAGATCACCACAGAGTTCCTTCTATTTTCTCTTCTTTCAAGTGAAACATTAGACAGCCAGTCCTCTCCACTTGCATGAGCCACAAGGGCTTTGACCAGGCTGAACCAAGCACTCACAACCAGTCTTCCAAATGGGGTTTTTCCACAAGCTTTCCAGCTTGTCCTGTTTCAGTCCCAGCTGCTGCTGCAGACGGTATCACTGCAGAATTGATCTCGATGTGTCTCTCTCTTTCTCAGAGCGAAAGCTTGTTTTACTCTCTCTGCTTGCAAAACCACATGACCTTCTTCGAACAGCAAGTTCCCCTCTAGACAATCTGCGACTCTGACACGTTCTTTCATCTGTTGCCTTTTTGTAAACAACAATCCATTAGTGAAGTCTCTTGGGCACTCTCCAAAGCTTTTGCAAAGACTCTTGGCACCGACACGTCTCGCATGAGCAGAGCTCGAGTAGTTTAAATAAGATCTGTTTAAAAGTGCTTGTATGTAACCTACACTAAAAAACCTGCCCCAATTTATCTCCCAAAAACATATCTATATTCTGTCACACTAGCTGAAGTGAAAGATAAAATGCGACATTTAATAAGGGTTAATAAAACATCATCTTCTCCAAGAATTCCAAGAAGAGCACCAAAAGAAAAAAAAACTAAGGACCTGAAAAGAAAAGGACATGTTGAGGTTTTTCTTTGCTTTTTAGTGTTTTCTTTAGAATGGAGTTGCCACCATTATTTCTTTACACTCCAGGTTTTGATAGGGGTCACGTACTGGGATTGAGATAAATATTTGGAATATATTCACTGAGGCGGGTGGGGACAAATTTGGCTTTGGGTATGAATAGGTACATGGACAGCTTTGTTTATTGTACTTTGTAAGTCTGTGAAAACTAAAATAAAATATCCAAAAAGACAATCACCAACATTTTAAAAACTTTCTCCAATATTTTTCCAAACTGGGGAATGTCCAAAACATATGAATTAAAGAAGCATTACCTATTTTACATTTATCGCAACAAGTGTTTATATCTGAGTAAAAAACGAGATAACTTGACTTTAAACTTGTGGGCCCTACGTACAATTTTGAATTGAAGCAGACAGTGGAGAGCACAAAGAGATGTAGTGTTATTCAGTTTGAAAACAAAGTGCCTCGTTAGACAGTGAAAGATTCAAATCCGGCTCGCTCCCAGGCATTCTTCATTTTAACTAAAGGAGCGTGTCTTAAACCAGTCAATTCATCATAAATAACAGATATTAACCCTTTACCAGAAGGTTATAATCTGAAAAATCTATCAAGAATATTCACCTCAGGAACTCTAGGAAAATGAGGGATCTGAGATTGAATAAAATGCCTGATCTGTAAATACAGTACAACTCCGATTATCTGAAACCCAGTAATGATAAACGAGAATATCTAAAATCATCATTTAACTAAATTTTTTTCAGAGCCGAACTGATCAGGGCCCTCGAGCCCCCAGCACAAGCGAAGCCTCAATGAGGAAGTGTTGGTGATTGGCAGTGGCCAGTAATTTTTGGGGTGAGAATTAAACATTATTATAATATTTAAAAGCCTTACCTTGTTGTTGTTTAAACATTGTTACAAGTGATTTGCTGTTGCTGCTGGGCTGTTTTTAAAAATGATTGGTTCTCCGAAAAAAAGTTTATCCGAAACGGGCCTGGTCCCGACCCTTTCGGATAATCGGAGTTGTACTGTATCTGAAAAAAAATGAGTGTTTGCAATTGTTCAAAAGATGCAAAACTGTTATCAATAAAAAGGTCTTTAAAACATTTAATACCCAATCTATACCAATCATTAAAACCAGAATCCTGCAAAGAAGGCTGAAAAAGGTGTGTGGACAAAATGGGATTTGCAAGCGAAGCCCTGAAATCCAAAATACCTTCTAAACTGCAACCATATTCTCAAACTGCATTGAACAACCGGATTGTCAGTTAGTTTATTTGAAGAAAGAGAGAGGGCCCAATAAGTGCCGAGATAGAAACATTTTTAATGGAATTTAATTCCATTTTTACCCAAGCGGGACAGTCAATTCGATGATGAAACTGCAACAAATATTGCAACGAATATTGACCGCTCAATAATAAAATTTAAATTTTAAAATAAAGTATTCCAAAAAAATCTAAAATTAGGAAGTGCCAAACTACCATTCCTTTTCGACTTCAGAGGATGAGCTTTATTTAAACGGGGACACCTTCCTTGCCATATTCAAGATGATATAAGCGAATTGAGTGAGTCAAAAAAACGTTTAAGTAATGAAGATGGGTATAGTCTGAAAAAGAGACAAAAATTTAGCTAGAATTTTCATTTTAATCTAATTTATACAACTAATTAAAGAGATAAAGGAGACCATTTCGTGAAAGACAGTTTCACATGCTTAAGTAAAGCAAAGAAATGCTCCCGTAAAAGATGCTTACGATTCTTCTCAATTGATCTTTCACAATCTTAAAAGGAAAATTAGAATATGCTAGATTAGAAATTGAAAGGGAGAAGTTCAGTCTTCTGCAGATTTAACTTCTACCCTGAAAACTGGCTAAATTTAAAAAGTTAAAATAGTATGGAAGGTAAAGAAATAGAAGGGTTTGATAAAAGATTTGCACAAAGTGAAACTTTGTGTTCAATTCCCTTCCTATTGATCCCTGAAATATCTCTGCACTCCCAAAATGCAATTGCTAGTGGCTCCAAGGCCAAATTTGGATTGCTTTAAGTGAGTGAGAATTGAAGCAGTAGGACTTGAATATAATAATTTAATCTATGTAAAAAAAACATGATTCAAAATTAAAATTTTCCAAGATTGTAAATAGATATCTCCGCTCCAACCAATCGAACGTTTTTCTGCATCTAACGAAAGAACACATTCCAGGACTGCAGTAGGAGGTGAATACAAAATATCCAATAAATGTATATTAAAATGACAATAATGATTTTTCATAAAACCAGTTTGATCTTCAGAAATAAGTAATGGTAAAATATTCTCCAGCCTACAAACCAAAACTTTTCATATCAACTTTGAATAAAGAAATTGATCTTAAGAGGAGCACTCAGCTGGGATCTTTTCTTTTTTCACTATGAGCCTTCATTCAAAGATCATGGAAGATTGCCCCATTTAAATGAATCAGTTACCATAGAACTTAATTGGAGTACAAGCAATTTAGAAAAGAATTTTTTTTTAAATTTACAGGATACCCATCAGGTTCTGAAGTTTTACTTGGCTGTAATGAGGAAATAGCAAAAACTATTTCATCTTATGAGATGGGCTCTTCCAAACTCAAACGATTATTTTTTTTCACTATGAATATAAAACTGACTTATGCACTTTAAAATCTGGTGATCAATAGGGTAGGTTGAAAGAAGATCAAATTTAGTTTTTAAGTTCAACTCTCCTTTTGTATAATTCCGGATCTTTAACCCTAACCCTAAAGTCATAGCAACCTTGTAAATATGCCCTAAACCAAAATACTCACCCTCCTTCCCTCCCACCAACCAAAATCAGAAGGTTGAAAGCTCAAAATAAAACATTTTAACCCCAACTATCTTCTGCTGTAGATTCTAATTATAGCTCCTTTTTTTAAAAAAAATTTAAAAATGTTTCTAACAATGTAAACTTGTACCTAAAGTTACAACCAAAGTGAAGGATGAAGAATTTACATTAAAGATTCACATTCAAGTCCCTAATGCATGTGTATTCCCATCATCTTTTACCATGGTCAGCTATAGGATAAAATGTGCATTTAATGCATTGATATCTGAAGTTTTTCTAAACAATAATTTTCCAAACTAAAACAAGAGTGCCATTAATACCAAAGAACAATAAATATACAAGACTCCGCCTACTCCCCATTTAGATTGGCAGGCTCAGTAGAACAAGTAGCCCAAAAAACATACATGGCAAATTTTAAAGTTCCCACACATAGCTTGGACTATACGCATATATGTAATAACATCTTACATACAACGTTAGTCTTATTTCCCACAGTCAACTAATAGCCTGAGCTCATAAGCGTATTCAATTCATGTGCTATTAAAAAGTGACTAACTAAAGTATCAAATACAAATCATTATTAAAATTAATGTATTGAACTTCATGCTCTTATCCAAAAAATTAAAATGTAGTAAGATTAATAAAAAAACCTTACATAACGATAACCCAGACAAACACATTACCCCTTCCAATTAACAAAAGGGAGAGAACAGCCAAACTTCATCCAATCAAGAAAACAAAAAGCTTTAGACACCAAATAACAGTTCATGCAAGACTTGATGTTGAAGTTGAATCTTCCAAGAATCTTCGTGCTTCTTCTACTGAATTCAAAAACTTGTTGTGATCTTCGAAGATTGTAATTCAGAGATATACTGGATATGACAAAGCGGTTTGAAACCGTTCTTATACAGTTCAGCCATGATTTCTTTGTATTCTCTATGTAGAATCATCATTTCAGGCAAAGATAGTCTATAAATCAGATCTGTTGTTCACTAAATTGAAGTTCCTTTCTGACGAGCTTCGTGAATTACTAATACTTTTATTTGGTAGCAATTAAACTGCTGAATAACCAAACATGGGCAGCAACCCAGAATCAAGAAGCGATGAGTTTTGTTTTAGAAGGAAAGAACTCCTTTCCAAAATCTTCCAAAAACATCTCTGAAAAGAAGTTGGTCAGTTTCGGTATTTTCAACCAAGCGTAATATTCTGCCTTCTGCTTCTGCTCTCCAAATCAATAACTTTCAAAGTTAATTTAGAGTTGTTAGCAGACAGTCCCGAGCAAAGTTCCTCTAATTTGTCCTCACGATCACTAACTATTTCCAAGTCTCACTCCACACAACCCAGACAAACATCAATTTCTGATAATGACTCCAAAAGTTTTTCAAGTGTTGATTTGACTTCTTGTTGACTTTCTTTTTACTGTTTCAGTTATCTACCATGCATGCTTGTTTAAAAGGTTAGAAATAGAGTCCATAGTCAAAGTGGCTGCCTCTTCCTTCTTTTCGTCGTTTTAAAAAAGGATTTTTATTCTTTATTTATTTTTATTGTTTATTTTAATTTATAAAATTTATTTTAATTTTATTTTACTTGATTTTTTTTGCCTGTGTCTGAGGTTGGCAATTGCTTGAATTTTGGATATCAGGGGTTTTATAGTATTTGAGTTCCATTTTATGGTTAATATTTAAAGGACGACAAGGTTGACGTAGCAGTTAGCGCAACGCCTTTACAGAGCCAGTGATCCGGAATGGACTAGGGTTCAAATACCTGTAAGGAGTTTGTGCATTCTTCCTGTGTCTGCATGGGTTTTCTCCGATGGCTCATTTCCTCCCACCGTTCAAAACTTACCAGGGCTGTAGGTTAATGGGGTGCAAATCGGGCGGCATGGACTCGTGGGCCAAAATGGCCTGTTACTGTGCTGTATGTCTAAATTTTAATTTAATTCATCTCTACAAAGAGAATAAGAAAAGTAATGCAATATACTGAATAGTTGACTTTGTAGGAAGCCTATTGGTCCCATGTGCAAACTATTCTTTTTTTAAATTTATTTATAGTTTTACAGACTCATTAGCCAAGTATTATAGGGGAGCAATCCTTTTACATGTTATTGTAAGCAGAGTCCCCTCTTTTTCCTTCCCCCCCCCCCCCCATCAATCCTTCACCTTCCCTCCCACAAGAAAATAACATCCACAACTGTTAAAGATGCAACCCATTTTCCACAAGCTTTATGGCTAACCTTCTGTGCATGCACACAATACATCTTAAACAAGGTGGTGATGCCACTGTGCTGAGAACAATTGTGTAATAAGGCAGGATAAATTTTGGAGGAACAGAGTACAATAATTCAATCCAGGATAACTCCATTGAAATTTTCAATGATCACTGAAATATTTTCATTTCGAGAACTATTTAAAAAAAAGCCTTCCACTTCAAGAAAATGATTTCTGAGATAGAATGTAAAACTCAAGCTAAGAGCCAAGGCTTTGCTTTGGTTTTCAAACATAGGTGTTTCCAAGTTTTAAACATAGAAATTAATCAGATAGTCTTTTCAAGTACAATCAGAAAGTGCTGGAAATAACTCAGCAGGTCAGCTAGCAATGGGCCAGGTGAGTCGTTGCTGTTCCTTCTGCTTTTATGTCACATTCCCAGCATCTGCCATTTGTTGATTTTCACTTATCAATAAATAATGCCAACTATTTTTTCAAGATGAGAATTCTGATGTGATTCTCAATTAGTAAAATATGGGGAAACAACTTCAGTGAAACTGTCTATAACATGGCAGATTATGTAAGAACAAAATGTAGACCAGATATTCAGCAAAGATAATGAAAACAAGAAGACTACAAATATCTAACATGTTATTTCATACAAGGAGGAATACAGAATGGAAGAGCAGTAAAAGGGGAAGAAATGTATTGTTTAGAGGCAAGCAGTGGAAAGTATTCAAGATCAGACAGTTGCCAAGCCATGCAACCACAATCAACCCTTTTGCAATTCAGATGAAGCCTTCAAAAATTCATGGCAAATAATTTTTTGGTGCCTTACGTCAGAACTTCAGTACACATATAATCAGGGATTATGGTGACCACTAAACAGCATCCTTTAACCTCCATCAGTCATGCATTAGGGAGGGAATGGAGTGGTGACAATACATTGAATGCATGTTAACCATGACAGATACACAATGCGTATTGTGGGGTGGCCAAACTGCAGCTCACGAGCCACATGCTGCTCTTTGACGTATAATGTGTGGGTCACGGAAATAAGTTGGCTGAGACAGGAATTGTATGAGCCAGTCCTCACAATGGTAGTTTTTGTGGGCGTGGCTTGTGATTGTTGCAGCTCTCAAACATCTGAAATTTTTCATATGTGGCTCGTATAGCAAGCAAATCTGGTCACCCCTGGTGCATAGTATCAAACTGTTACGGGGTGAATGCATATAATATGCTTGCGATCTCTGCAGAAAACAAGGTCTGTTTATTACCAGGAACACACACAATGCTGGAGGAACTTAGTAGGCTCGGCAGCAACTATGGAAGGTAAAAGGCGGTCAATGTTTAGGCAGAAACTCTTTGTCAGGACTGGAAAGAGGGAAGAATCTCAAATAAAGGTGGAAGGATGGGGGGGGAGGACCATGAGCTGGCAGATGAAAGATGAATATAGGTGAGAGGGTGAATAAATGGGGGAAAAAAGTTAATTATAAGAGGCAGAAGGCTAAAGAAGCTGTAGTCTGGTAGGAGGTCAGTAGATCCAGGAATGAAGGGGAGGGGGAGCTAGAGGAAGGAAAGAATGGATGACTGCCAGGTAAAGAGAAGGAAAAATGGGACAGAGTGAGATCAGGGGAAGAGTGGGGGGTGCATAGAAAACAAAGGGGGAAGGGCGTCAGAAATCTGAGAAATCGACATTGATGCTGTCCGTTTGGAGACTTAAGCGTGTTGTTTTAATTTGCATTAGCCCTCAAGTTTACAGTACAGTTCGCCATGGACAGATGCGTCAGTGCGGGAATGGGAATTGGAATTAAAAGTGGCTGGCCAATGGGAAATCCTGGTTGTTGTGGTGGTGGATGGAGCAAAAAGGTGCTTAATGAAGCAATCGTTCACAATCTGCGACTAGTCTTACCGAAAAAGGTCACACTAGATCCAATAAACAGCCCGAGTTGAGGCTCAAGCACTACTTCACTTGGAAGGTTCGGGGTTGTGAATGGTAGTGAGGGAGGAGGTGTACAGTAGATGGTACAGTTTCAGGAGATTGGGCGGGGGAAAAGGCGATTAGTGGAGAGGGATGATTGGACAAGGGAGTCAGGGAGATAGCATTGCCTGTGGAGAGGAGACGAGGTAGCTGGTGGTGAGATCCCAATGGAAGTGACAGAAATTATAGAGAATAACATGTTGAATGCAGAGGCTGGTGGGGTAGTAGGTGAGAATGAGGGGAACTCTTATCTCTAAAACACCAGGGAGGTTGGAAAATGGGGCAAGGGCAAATGTGCAGGAAATGAAGATGCGGGTGAGGGCTGCATTAATAGCAATGGCAAGAAACCAGGTTTACTGGAGAACATCTCAGATGTCCTGGAATAGAAAGCCTTGTTATGGGAACAAATGTGACAGAGGAACTGAGAGAATGGAATAGCATCCTTACATGTGGGAAGACATGTTTTACCAACCCACTGCTTCCTAATTACTCCAGGTAATTAGGAAGCAGTGGGTTGGTAAAACATGTCGGTAGATAGTCAGTCTCCCGAGATAGGGAGAGGGAGAGATCCAGAAAGGGGAGAGAAGCATTGGAGATGGACCAAATGAAATTGAGGGAAGTTAGCAGCAAAGCTGGGTGCTAGATGCTACACCAATGTAGTAACCAACAAGGCGGAGAAGTTGGGGAGCGTTACCCCTGTAGGCTTACAGCATGGATTGTACCATGCAGCCAACAAAAAGGTGGATGTTGCTGGAGTGCAAGCGAGTACCAAGAGCTTCAGAGGAGCTGAAAGTGAAGCTGTTGAGGATGAACACCAATACTCCCAGATGGAAGAGGGGATGGTAGAAATGATTTTTTTAAAATTTAGTCAAACAGCACTGTAATAGGCCCTTCCAGCCCGAATACCCAGAGGAAACCCACACAGACATGGGGAAGGGAGGGGGGGGGTGGGGAAAGAAACGTACAAACATTTTACAGACAGCACTGGGTTCGGACCCAGGTAACTCGCACTGGAACAGTGTTGCACTGATCATGCTGCCTTTAACTGTTTGGGTACATTATTAAGGAAGAAGTAGAGAGTCTAGAGGCCTTCCTCATGGGGGAAAATGGAACGATATAGGGACCAGATGGCCATAGTCAAAATAAGGTGGTCAGGGACAGTGAACTAAAGTTGTTAAAGTAATAGAGAGCATGTGATCCGCCATGGATGTATAGGTGGGATGGGATATTCAGACTTCATTTAGACCCTTCCCACCAACTATTATTTTCTGCAATTTCCACATATTTCCTTCCCTGATGGAGTTTTTAAAATTGGAGAGATGAGCTCCAATTCGAGACTTATTTTATTTGAATTTAAAATCCCTAATAGCCATGGTGGGTCACGTGCTCGTTACTCAGGTTCAAAGGTCCAGAACTCATCCTGCTGTTGCAGTATTACTAATCCCACATTCATTTCATGAATGACAATGAAATCACTGAATTATATGAAGAAATGAACTGAAGTTTACAGCCACAATTTGTGTTAACGATTAGAGCATAAGGAGTTAAGCCTAATTTGTGAAGTGAGGAAAGTTCAATATCACTATTGAATAAATCACAACAAGCTTTCATCTAAATATCCTCTTGGATTAGAATGATGTTAAAGAGGACAACAACATTAGAAATATGACCAGGCAGCCAAGACCATGGCCTTTTTTGTGTTCTGTAAGGAAACTGACAGAAGTTAGGAGGAGAAACAGAAGTTAACATATGTGATCATTGACCTTTCATCAGAAATAGGAAAAAATAAAAAGGCATAAGGGAAAGGAGGCAGAGTAAAGACTAGTCCAAGGAGAACGTCTACCATCAGGTGGAAGGAAAGTACAATTGAATGGTAAAAGTGGGTGAGTACAAGGTGAAAGAATATGGCAATAGGAGAAAAAAAGGTAATTAGACAAATCACCTGACCTGATGTTTACTCATCTTGTAGTTAGGCTGCCCAAGAAACATCGATGATCTTGCCAAACACTTGATCAAATTCACCACCAGTGGCAAATTTCACTCAATTGTTTATTATTTAATTTTAATATCTGTACTGTAATGATACAGTAAATCAACGCATTTCATGCCATGTTCATGACAATAAATTCTGATTCTAGATTCAATATTTGCTGAGTGGGGAAATCATGTATCAGAATCAGAATTTACTGTCATGAACAAGTCATTAAATTTGGTGTCTTGCAGCAGCCCTCATGGTGTAAACATACATGTTATAACCATACCAGGCAGTGATGCAACCAGCCAGAATGCTCTCCTGTAGAAGTTTACGAGAGTCTTTGATGACATACCGAATCTCCTCAGACACCTCACAAAGTATAGTTACTGGCGAGTCTTCTTTGTGATTGCATCAATGTAGAGGTTCCAGGACATATCCTAAGAGTTGTTTACACCTAGGAATTTGAAGTTCTTGACCCTCTCTACTACTGAGCTCTCGATGAAGACTGGGTTGCATTCCCCTCCTGAAGTCCACAATCATCTCCTTGGTTTTGCTGATATTGAGCGCAAGGTTGTTATCGTTTCACCATTCAACGAGTTGATTCATCTCCCTCCTGTACGCTTCCTCATTGCCGTTTGTGATTCTGCCGACAACTGTGATGTCATCAGCAAACTTGTAGATGGCATTGGAATTGTGCCTGGCCACACAGTCGTGGGTGTATAACAAGTTGAGCAGTGGGCTAAGCACGCATCCTTAGGGTACGCCTGTGTGAAGATCAGTAGGCGTTTATACACTGGGGCTGCTTGGGATCCGTGTATCCTACCTGTGTAGCAGGCTCCTGCAGCCCCTTACACACTGGTCCCTAAATTGCCTGGTCGCTTCGCAGGGAATCCCCTGTTCCCTGTGTTGGCCTCCAAAAGGTTAGTGGCAGGGCAGGCGTGGAATCGGGGTGGGTGGGAAAATGCTGTTGGGGCCGGGGTGAATGCCGATTTGGAATGCTGTCAGGGCTGGGGAAGGAACCGCTCTGGAGTTCCAGCAGTGTGGTGGATTATGGGTAAGGAAAACTGCCACTGCACACAAGCACTGATGTAATTTTCTGCCCAGGCAGTCATGATCACTTACAAATTAACCAGTAACAGCTACATGGTGCATGTACATGGGTAGACAATCCACGTCCGAGGTGGCTTGCCTACCCATGCAGTTTTTAAAAAAATGTAACTCACTAATTGGCCTGTACATGGGTAGATAACCCGCCAAATTGGCAGGCTAAACTCCTTTTTTAACAATCCAAGTTGTAAACCCCTAATGAAGAGACATTTCCAATTCGTACCGACTGTGGTCTTCCAATGAGAAAGTCAAGGATCCAGTTGCAGAGGGGGGTACAGATGCCTAGAGTTTGTAGCTATTGACCAGCACTGAGGGATAATGGTATTGAAGTCTATGAAGAGCAGTCTTATGTAAGAATTGCTGTTTTTGAGATGATCCAGAGCTGAGCAGAGAGCCAGCGATATTTGCATCTGCCATGGAGCAATTGCAAATTGAAAGGCAAATTGCAGTGGGTCTAGATCTTCACTTAGGTACATGTAATTTGTGGACTTGACCAGCCTCTCAAAGTATTTCATCACACTAGATAGTCGTTGAGATAGCCCTTGCTATTCTTCTTGGGTACTGGGATAATCGACGCCCTTTTGAAGCTGGTGAGAACCTTTGACTGCCTCAATGAGAGGATGATAATGTCCGTGAACACTCCGGCTAGTTGGTTGGTGCAGATTTTCAATAACCTGTTACGTATGCCATCAGAGCCTGACGCCTTGTAAGGATTCACCCTCTTGAATGATTCACCCTCAGAGACAGATATCACAGGATCCTCAGCCTTTTCAGGGATTTTAGTTGGCACTGTTTGGTTCTTCTCAAAGCAGGCATAAAAGGTGTTAATCTCATCAGGTTATGAAGCAACGTAGCCATCTATGGTGTTCATCCTCACTTTACAGGCTGTAATGGCCTGCACTTGCTGCCATAGCTGAATCATTTTCTTTCTTCTTAAATATGTTCCAGTCCACTGATTCAAAACAGTCCTGCAGACGCTCTGCCTCCCTCGACCATAGCTTTGCTGTCTTCAACGATGGTGCTGTGGTCTTCAGTCTCTGCTTGTACATCTGGAGTAGAAGTGCAGCCAGGTGATCAGAGTTGCTGAAGTATAATCATGATAAGGCTTGGTATGTGTTTTTCATGGTGGGGTAGCAGTGGTCGAGTGTGTTGGTTCCCCTGGTCTTGCCTGCGATGCATTGGTGGTACTTTATCAGAGACCTCTTCAGGTCGGCCTGATTGAAGTCTCCCATAATGATCAGGAAGGCATCAGGATGTGCTGTCTCATGGCTGTTTAATCACAGAACTCAGTCCCTCCACAGCCAGCCTAATGTTAGCCTGGGGCAGAATGCATACTACAACCAGGATGATGCAGCGAACTCCCTCGGCACATAGAATGGGTGACACTTGATCGCCAGATGTTCCAGGTCAGGAGAACAAGTCTGGGACATTACTGTCATGTCTGTGCACCATGATCAACTGATGATAACAGAGACACCGGTGTTCTCTCAGCATAATGGAGGGTACAGCCTTTGGGCTGCAGCAATGCCGGAATATTCGTGTTTAGCCATGTTTCTGTAAAGTACATCACACAGCACTCCCTCGTGTTGAAGTCTGATTTGGAGTTCATCAAGTTTATTCTCCAAGGACTGTACGTTGGCCAGGAGGTTGGGAGAAAGCAGAAGCCTCAGGTCCTGGCATCTCAGCTTGACCGGTACCTCCCCACTCTGCATCCACATGGTTGGGTCTTCTTTACCTGGCTCATGGGCCGGCTGCTTGAGCTGCTTAAAGGTCCTTCTGCCTAACTTAGGCCTTACTGACCACAACAACTTCCTTCATTTTATAGGTGATTGACAAGGAAAGTCCAAACAATGTTTCTCAGCTCTTTTACACACACACTTCAATGTTTTCTTTTGGCCTCAAAATACCCTTTTAATCACCTTATTATATTTAAATTGCATGCATCAAGTTCATTCAATAACTTAATTTTATAACATCCAAAGACAATTTGTGTTCTCCCTCAAAATGTCTATGCAAATAGATAAGATTTAAAACATAGAGAAGCAAAAATAAGGATCTTAATCAATCTAAAAATGTCAATGATATACTACACTTGCCAAGGATTTGATAATACCTAAAAAAATACAGCCCATATGTGCAAATTAGCAGAAGGATGTTTATCAAGAATGATTATACTTCAATTAGAATTCTATTTTTCATTAAATTCATATTGTAGATCAAGACCATTTAACTTGCCGTTGAAGTAGTTAATTTATACAAATTGCAACTTTTTTTGTATAATTGTCCTTGCCATCGCAGTGAAATTAACTTGGAATTTCCCATATTTGGTTAGTGAGCATTAAATCCTTCCAACATTGATTCTTGAATCAGGAATTTTAAGTCCCAATATGAAATATATTTAATATCATATTCAATGGAGCAAAATTAGATAAAATGAAGTGAGGAACAAGGTACTGTATATTTAATAAAGAGAAAGGCTTATACACTTCACCTTTCGGTAGGTTTGTGGTGAAAAAACAAGAGTATAAAATTTGTCAATGGAAGATCGTGTAGCAACAAATAAAGCCATGCCAATATATGGATCATAAGGCAATTCAGAGATCCAAACTATATGAGCAAAATTCTCCTATTATCAGTGTCAATATTATTTAACAAATTTACATGCTAATGTCAGCTGATAACATGCTATGTGACATCTCAACTTTTAATGTCATGGTGAATTAATGAAATTTTAGAGTTTGTAATATTAATACTTTATCAAGATAAGTAACATTGATGCATCAGGCCAACATATTAAAATTTACCAGCACACTACCAGGAATATGATTAACAGGGTGGTTCAGCAAACAAAATACACCAACGTACTTTGTCCTTCTCTGCTCCTCAAAAAACAATCTTTCAGACTTAGCCGACACCATCTTTTGCTTACAGTGAACACCATAAGTCAAGGTGCCATTACAATTACTGACCCTCCTTCATCCTGTCCCAGCAACTCATTTGCTTGGCAGTCCTGTCGTAATCAGCAACTCCTCGTGGCATAGAGCCCCCGGTGAGCTGGAAAGTACTTGCCTAACCCACGAAAAAATGGAGACTGATCATATCTAATCAATCCAGTTACATTGTGGACTCAGTAGTACAATGTCATTCTTCCAAATCTGGACTATCAGCACAGCATTTTGAATTGTGAAATACTATAATACTAATTCAAGAAGCCATACAATACGAAAACAATTGTGCAATGACTAAATGTGATCTGTGTTTGTAGCTTAAAAGCTGCTCCTCAAGTAACTCATAAATGAATTGCCATTTCTCTTGCCCATACTGTCTCAATTTAGTAAAGCAGTGAGACAATATTCCCAATGGTACGTTAAAATTTTTTAAACTTATTTTATACAATTAGCTCAATGGGGATTCTAAAGGATCCAGTCACTGATTATGTTATCTCACTAAACAAAAAAGATTTTCCTACATCTTAACCTGCAATTAGAATGTATACTTTAGTCTCAATGGAATGCAAACGTACACAACATGCTAAACAAGTACAGCAAATTGAACAGAATGAATGCATGGTGTACGTTCTTTCAATATCAAGAAAATGATCCTGCTCTTAAGAGGATTATCCAGAAAGCATATACTTATGCAACCCGTTTGACCCCCAACCCCCTTCCTCCCTCCCTCCATCATGTCATCCAGGCAACTGTGAATTCAGTCAGTTCGTAAAATGCCAGTTCTGCAGCGTCGAAATTCACAACAAAAAGTGCATGGAATGCAATGCAAAAGAACTCTGAGATTGCCCTAATCCCAGAAACTAAATACCTGGCCCAATATGCTCATTGCTCGGTTTACAAAGAAAGAGAAACCAGAACGATTGCAACAATTAGCCGGTGGTCAATCAGGCGTAAAAAGCATGGTTCCAATTATACATTCGTGAAAATGCAGAAGCTCCTTATTGATTATCCTGAGCAATTGTTTCCTCCATCTAATGCTCATCTTGCTGGCATCTGAGCGGCAGCCCACCATCACCAAAGGAGGGTGCCAGCGATTTGGGGGGTGGAGGGGGTGGGCTGTCATTGATCGGGTGCTCTGGGCCCAGGATCCAAGCAGCCCGGCTCTGAGTGGACCTTCATGCAGGCGCGGAAGCTGCGCTGCCCCGCTCGCACTCGGTGCCATCCCAGAGAGAGCGAAACAATGCGGAGGCCGGCGGCGGCGGCGGTCGGGACCACAGCGCCCTCCAGTCGCCGGCGGCGCAAAACATGCCCTCACCCGGCGCCCTCCTCTCTCTCTCTCCGGGCCCTGGCAAACTCCGAGGCCGAGGCCTACAACGAAAACAAGACCACCTCCACCCCCAGGCCACAGCAGCACGACCCGAGATCGCCGACCCTTCCGCGCCGGTGAAAGGAACGAGTGCCCCTGCCCCCCCCCCCCCCCCACTCCAATCCCGGCCGCCCCGCTGTGGGAAGGACATCGAAACTCACTCACCAGGAATACGCCTGCTCCGCCATGGCAGCTCCGGGCGCGAAGAGGGTGAGTGAGCGGGCGGGCGGCACAAAGCGGCGGCGGCGGCGGCGGCTGCAAACTCAGCCTCTCTTCCCTCCTCCCGCTTTCCTCGTCCTCCCTCCCTCCAGGGCGGCGGCGGGGGGGGGGGGGTGGGGTGGGGAGAGAATAAACTCGACCGGAGTAAAATGTTTTTGTAATAAAATGAGTCTTTAAAAAAAAGGGACCATGAAGATTTCCAGTCAATTCCTGGCCATCACGGTAACATGGCGGACGGGCGCCTTCATTGTGCACCGAGTGGGGGGGCAAGAAAAAAATCTTCCTCTCGCCTCCGACACCGAGCCGAGAACAGATGCTGTGAGATGCAAAAGGGGGTCAAATCTCCTCAAAAATCGCCGGCTTCCCTGGGAACGGTCTCCCTCTTAAAACGGGGGATTTTACTTTCTCTTCTTCAATTAAAAACAACACCTCCAGAAGACCTTCTCCGGTCGCCAACGTTGACGCCGCGCTGTGTTTGCACACACACACACAGGGCTCCCACTCACTCTCCTTTCACCAAGTCATGGTGGTGTCCCGCTGCCGCTCCCGCCCCCTTCTCACCCCGTGGGGGTGGCGCCCACAAAGCAGCAGCACCGCCCCTCCTCCTCCTCCACATCCCCAATCAATCAGATGTGATCGATGTAACTGTTTGAGAACCTCCCCCCCCCCTCCTCCTCCCCCCCTCCTCCTCCCCCCCTCCTCCTCCCCCCCTCCTCCTCCCCCCCTCCTCCTCCCCCCCTCCTCCTCCCCCCTCCTCCTCCCCCCCTCCTCCTCCCCCCCTCCTCCTCCCCCCCTCCTCCTCCCCCCCTCCTCCTCCCCCCCTCCTCCTCCCCCCCTCCTCCTCCCCCCCTCCTCCTCCCCCCCTCCTCCTCCCCCCCTCCTCCCCCCCCCTCCTCCCCCCCCCTCCTCCCCCCCCCCTCCTCCCCCCCCCCTCCTCCCCCCCCCCTCCTCCCCCCCCCTCCTCCCCCCCCTCCTCCCCCCCCCTCCTCCCCCCCTCCTCCTCCCCCCCTCCTCCTCCCCCCCTCCTCCTCCCCCCCTCCTCCTCCCCCCCTCCTCCTCCCCCCCTCCTCCTCCTCCCCCCCCACACCCCATTTGTTTTCACTGCGCTCCACACAAGCACATTGAACTGAGCCGCAGCCCCCTTCTTTCAAACTCCCCTCACTCGCGGTCGCTTTCCTTCCCTCTGCCCCCATCTTCAAATAAAGGGTTTCTGCAAGAAAAGGTGCCACTTGAGATCCTTTCAACCAGTGGTTTGCAGGTGGGAGCTGTGCCAAATGGTACCTCCAGAATAATTTGCATTTAACACACAAGGAGGCTATTCAGACCGTGTTGGTTAACCCTATATTCCATCTGGACATTCCAAGTTCTGCAGGTTGCATCTGCTCAGATTTATTGTCAGAGTACATACCACCCTGAGATTCATTTTCCTGTGGGCAAGGCAGAATTACTACTTTTTGATACTGTGGGGGGAAAAAACCGTATACAAGAAATAAAGAACTGTAAACCAACTGACTGTGCAATAGAAAGGAAAAAAATAATGAAGTTCAAAAGAGTCCTAAAGTGAGTCCATGAATGAGTTTGTTGTTGAGGAGTCCAATGGTGGAGGGATAGCAGCTACTCCTTAACCTGGTGGTGCAAGTCTTGTGGCACCTACAACTCTTTCCTGATGATCATGACTTTCAGTTCAATTCCAAGGAGGAGGGAATTTTTCATTTTCTTCTTTTTAACCCTTCTACTATTCATTTTTATTAAAGCTTTATGGTTTTTGATCCCTGTTCCAAGGATTATGTGTTCTTTGTATTTATTCTATCCAGTGTCTCTGCACCAAAGAAAAAAAATTCCAGTTTAACAAAATAAAAATGAGTTGCTGGAAGAACTCAGCAAGTCAGACAGCATCTATGGCGGGAAACAGAGAGTCAATGTTTCATGTTGAATCCTTTCATTGAAGGGTTTTTGCATGACATGCCTGAATAATCTGCAGAAGGAACTCGGCCATTTGAGCAGCATCTGTGGGGTTGAGGAGGTGTAGGAACTGTTGATATTTCAGTTCAAAACCATTCATCAAGCTGATCTTGAGGAGGGCAGATAGTCAGTATGAGGAAGATAGATTAGAACCATAGAACACTACAGCACAGAAAGCAGGCTTTTTGGCCCTTCTAGTCTGTGCTGAAACATCATTTCTATTATCTGCAGACTTCTTTGTAAGCGTCTTAAATTTAAGATTAGTTGATAGATGTAAATTACAAAAAGCAAGGGGTCTTTTTCTCTCCTGGTAACAGTATTCCAATCACAAGAACGTCCTTCATGATTTGTCGTTTCTTCCTGCCACTGAGCCAATTTCAGATCAAATTTCCCATTGTCCTTTGAATTCCTGCCAGGGTGCGTCACTGTGTGGTATGGGAATTGCTCAGCTCAAGAAACTGCAGAGTGTTATGAACACAGCTCAGGCCATCCCTTACCTCCATCGACTCCATCTATACCTCCAGCTGTCTTGGAAAAGCAGCTAACATATTAAAGGACCTATCCCACCCTACCAACGGTCTTGCCTTAAGGATGGTTTCTTTCCTGCCGTAATCAGATTCCTCAATGAATTTCACAACAGTAAAACTACATTGCCTTTGCTCTGTACCAACTGATCTCCATTTGTAAGTTTGCACTTCTGCACTGTCTTTCTTGCAGCACTATGTATGAAAGTCTAACTGGATTGCTCTCAAAACAAACTTTCTCCATCTTTCAATAAATTTGAACTCTGGATTCCATGGGTTTTTACTTTTTTTAAAAATTAGTTTGGGTTGTGGGATCTTTTCCAAAACCTTACTCAAGTCCATGTAGTCACCATCAAATGCATGCCTTCATTGACTGTCAAGTGAACCCAATCTAGCTTCTTTAAAATGCTTTTCATTTTCCTATTTTATTAGATAACTTAACTCTTTTCCAAATTTATTTTTACTTTTCAACTGTCAAAAGTTATTAAAACAATTACAATTCGGCAATTCTCTGTAGGGTGTGTCCATTTCCATTTCCAGTGTGGTCATTTACATTGTTCAGCAATCAATTATGACTCCCCAATTTATGGATACCATAGTATTTTATTACTCCTTCCAGGGGTAAAACTCATACACACTCTTCTTCTAGCTAAACAATAACCTTTAAGTGTAAAGTAGTATATAGATGTTTCTTGATAGAAAAGAATAAATGTCCTAACAGTAGGAGCTACTAAACATCACAATTTATTGCATTAGCTACAATTCTGAATATTTATTTATCAATCATTTTATGTTTATTATTTATTTTTCTGTCTCGTGGTGCATTAAGGTGTGAAAGCAGCAGCCCGTACATGGTGCTAATTGATCTTTCTTTTCATTGCAATCCTATACTCTGTAAATTGTGCTCTTTACATGGCTATATGAATGCTAGAGATAGCCTTTTGGTGTACGCACCTAAGAACCCTTTTCACTTTTCCAGGTATAATGTGACCAATAAACTTAAACCTTTTAGTTATTTAATTTATACTGTTGTTGCTCGTGTCTCTTCTTTTCTGAGGCTGCAGCAAGTAAGAATTTCAATGCATTTGTACATGTTACATGTTTATGACAATAAATTCTCCTATAACATCTCATATTTCATACTAGTAAAACAACTTGCTGACACTTCAACTTCTATTGGTAGTCTTTTGGCTTCCCAATAGATGGCACAGGTTTTCCATCGTTCACTATTGTGACTGACTGATTTTGTTGCAAGACCGTTAAGAGTTCATGGCACTTGCTGTTTGATTTTAATTTAGACATACAGCATGATAACAGGCCCTTCCAGCCCATAGCCCATGCCGCCAAATTACACCTAATTGACCTACAACCCCAGTACGTTTTGGAGCGTTCAAAGAAACGAACACCCGGAGGAAACCTATGTCTTCTTTCTTTGGCTTGGCTTCGCGGACGAAGATTTATGGAGGGGGTAAAAAGTCCACGTCAGCTGCAGGCTCGTTTGTGGCTGACCAGTCCGATTCGGGACAGGCAGACACGATTGCAGCGGTTGCAAGGGAAAATTGGTTGGTTGGGGTTGGGTGTTGGGTTTTTCCTCCTTTGCCTTTTGTCAGTGAGGTGGGCTCTGCGGTCTTCTTCAAAGGAGGCTGCTGCCCGCCAAACTGTGAGGCGCCAAGATGCACGGTTTGAGGCGTTATCAGCCCACTGGCGGTGGTCAATGTGGCAGGCACCAAGAGATTTCTTTAGGCAGTCCTTGTACCTTTTCTTTGGTGCACCTCTGTCACGGTGGCCAGTGGAGAGCTCGCCATATAATACGATCTTGGGAAGGCGATGGTCCTCCATTCTGGAGACGTGACCCATCCAGCGCAGCTGGATCTTCAGCAGCGTGGACTCGATGCTGTCGACCTCTGCCATCTCGAGTACCTCGACGTTAGGGGTGTGAGCGCTCCAATGGATGTTGAGGATGGAGCGGAGACAACGCTGGTGGAAGCGTTCTAGGAGCCGTAGGTGGTGCCGGTAGAGGACCCATGATTCGGAGCCGAACAGGAGTGTGGGTATGACAACGGCTCTGTATACGCTTATCTTTGTGAGGTTTTTCAGTTGGTTGTTTTTCCAGACTCTTTTGTGTTGTCTTCCAAAGGCGCTATTTGCCTTGGCGAGTCTGTTGTCTATCTCATTGTCGATCCTTGCATCTGATGAAATGGTGCAGCCTAGATAGGTAAACTGGTTGACCGTTTTGAGTTTTGTGTGCCCGATGGAGATGTGGGGGGGCTGGTAGTCATGGTGGGGAGCTGGCTGATGGAGGACCTCAGTTTTCTTCAGGCTGACTTCCAGGCCAAACATTTTGGCAGTTTCCGCAAAGCAGGACGTCAAGCGCTGAAGAGCTGGCTCTGAATGGGCAACTAAAGCGGCATCATCTGCAAAGAGTAGTTCACGGACAAGTTTCTCTTGTGTCTTGGTGTGAGCTTGCAGGCGCCTCAGATTGAAGAGACTGCCATCCGTGCGGTACCGGATGTAAACAGCGTCTTCATTGTTGGGGTCTTTCATGGCTTGGTTCAGCATCATGCTGAAGAAGATTGAAAAGAGGGTTGGTGCGAGAACACAGCCTTGCTTCACGCCATTGTTAATGGAGAAGGGTTCAGAGAGCTCATTGCTGTATCTGACCCGACCTTGTTGGTTTTCGTGCAGTTGGATAATCATGTTGAGGAACTTTGGGGGACATCCAATGCGCTCTAGTATTTGCCAAAGCCCTTTCCTGCTCACGGTGTCGAAGGCTTTGGTGAGGTCAACAAAGGTGATGTAGAGTCCTTTGTTTTGTTCTCTGCACTTTTCTTGGAGCTGTCTGAGGGCAAAGACCATGTCAGTGGTTCCTCTGTTTGCGCGAAAGCCGCACTGTGATTCTGGGAGAATATTCTCAGCGACACTAGGTATTATTCTATTTAGTAGAATCCTAGCGAAGATTTTGCCTGCAATGGAGAGCAACGTGATTCCCCTGTAGTTTGAGCAGTCTGATTTCTCGCCTTTGTTTTTGTACAGGGTGATGATGGTGGCATCACGAAGATCCTGAGGCAGTTTACCTTGGTCCCAACAAAGCTTGAAAAACTCATGCAGTTTGGCATGCAGAGTTTTGCCGCCAGCCTTCCAGACTTCTGTGGGGATTCCATCCATACCTGCTGCTTTGCCACTTTTCAGTTGTTCAATTGCCTTATATGTCTCATCCAGGGTGGGAACCTCATCCAGCTCTAGCCTTAGGGGCTGTTGAGGGAGCTGGAGCAGGGCGGAATCTTGGACTGAGCGGTTGGTACTGAAAAGAGATTGGAAGTGTTCTGACCATCGGTTGAGGATGGAGATCTTGTCGCTGAGGAGGACTTTGCCGTCTGAGCTGCGCAGCGGGCTTTGGACTTGGGGTGAGGGGCCGTACACAGCCTTTAGAGCCTCGTAGAAACCCCTGAAGTCGCCAATGTCCGCGCTGAGCTGTGTTCGTTTGGCGAGGCTAGTCCACCACTCATTTTGGATCTCCCGGTGTTTGCGCTGAAGATGGCTGCATGCGCGACGGAAGGCTTGTTTTTTCTCTGGACAGGACAGCTTTGTAAGGTGAGCCTGGTGGGCAGCTCGCTTCTTTGCCAGCAGCTCCTGGATTTCCTGGCTGTTTTCGTCAAACCAGTCCTTGTTTTTCCTGGAGGAGAAGCCCAGTACCTCTTCAGTGGATTGCAGTATGGTAGTCTTCAACTGATCCCAGAGGGTTTCAGGGGACGGGTCCGTGAGGCGGGTTGCAACGTCGAGCTTTGCTTTGAGGTTTGCCTGGAAGTTTCCTCTCGCTTCGTCTGACTGCAGTTTTCCAACATTGAACCTCTTTCTGGGGGCTTTATTGTTCCTGGGCTTTGGCTTGAAGTGAAGGTTGAGCTTGCAGCGAACCAGCCGGTGGTCAGTGTGGCATTCCGCGCTAGGCATGACCCTGGTGTGGAGCACATCTTGTTTGTCACTTTCTCGCACCAGGATGTAGTCCAGGAGGTGCCAGTGTTTGGATCGGGGATGCATCCAGGTGGTCTTAAGGCTGTCCCTCTGCTGAAAAAGGGTGTTTGTAATGACAAGCCGCTGTTCTGCGCAGAGCTCCAACAGGAGGCGCCCATTGTCGTTGCACTTGCCGACGCCATGCTTGCCCAGGATTCCTGGCAGCCTCCAAGAACGCGGCGTGGGCTACACACTCTACTGGTCTGGCAAGCCTTCGGATGAACGACGCCTATCTGGTGTAGGCTTCATGGTCAAGAGCTTCATTGCCTCCAAACTCGAAAACCTTCCGACAGGCTTCTCGGACCGAATCATGTCCATGCGACTCCCACTTCAAAACAAGCGTCACATCACCCTCATCAGTGTCTATGCTCCAACCCTCCAGGCGGAACCAGCAGAAAAGAACAAGTTCTACACCGACCTGCGCAACCTCATCCAACGTACCCCTACAGCCGACAAGGTTGTCATCCTGGGCGACTTCAACGCTCGTGTCGGCAAAGACTCAGAAACCTATGTAGACACAGGGAAAATGGACAAACTCCTTACAGACAGCGCCAGATTTGAACCTCAGTCATTGACACTGTAATAGCATGTGTTAACCACACCACTATTAGTTATTAGTGTTTAAAAGAAAAAGGTCCTCAATATGTGAATTGCAACTGTAATGTATTCACATATAAACTATGAGGAGCAAATATAACAGAGACTATGTAAAACACCATGCTAATAATTTCTTCAATAGTTTCAAAAATATATTTTTTACAACTTTCACAACTTCAAATTGTCAAATGCAATAAAAAAAGATTCAAATGATATAGTACCTTTAAACATTTTAAAAAGGTGCCATTTCCTCCACTGGAATAATATCAATCAAAATGTGACCACCTTGCTATACAGTAAAACCCCTGGTATCTGGCAACTGTGGGGATTAGTAGTTGCTGGATAAGTTAATTTTCCGGTTGCTTGAGTGGTGCATAGATCGGCAAATTAATGGCAAGGTGCGCCAATTTTGAACTTCCATACTTTTTGCCTATTTATTTTTTTGTTGGTTGCATGAGGGCTGCCAGTTGCTTGAATTCCAGGTAACAGGGATTTTATTATATAATGATAATGCAGATCACTAAAAGCTTGATTGAAGAAGTAGGTTTTAAGAAGCAACATAAAAGATTAAAGATTCATGGAAAGGATTAAAAAGAAAATTCCAGAATTTTACATGGTTTTTGAACTGCTTCCATTATTGTAACATGTGAAATATAATTAACCCCTTCATCCTTTTCTATCCTTGTCCAAACTTCCCTGCTGTAGAAGTTTTAGTCAGTTGAAATTTTAACGGTTCATTATCCAGGTAACTTTATTTCAACCTTAATGTGTTGTGATTTTTCAGTTATTTGCTCCCATATCGCCAGTTTATGGATACTGTAAGAGTTGCTGGATTAGGACCAAAAAGATCGGTTAAACTAGCAACAGAAAGTTAAGGATGGCATTTCACAATATTTTGACACTATTAGTAAAGAGAATTATTTTTCTGCGGCACCAATCAACCTTGAAAGATCCAGAAAGGAAATAATGAAACTAGATCAGACATTCTCAATCTTTTCTTGTCTCTGCGCTCCCCCTCCACCCCCCCCCCCCCCCACCCACGACTCTGATCAAAGTTTATGTGAAGCAGTCAAGTTTTGATTTCTTCCATACTTTTCTCCTCTTCTTTCTTTGGCTTGGCTTCGTGGACGAAGATTTATGGAGGGGTAATGTCCACGTCAGCTGCAGGCTCGTTTGTGGCTGACAAGTCCGATGCAGGACAGGCAGACACGGTTGCAGCGGTTGAGGGGAAAATTGGTTGGTTGGGGTTGGGTGTTGGGTTTATCCTCCTTTGTCTTTTGTCAGTGATAAAAACATTTATGTAACATGGAGTGAAAAGAGAACAAGGTTTTTACTTAAATGTGATGGGCCGTAGGGCCCTTTTAGGAATGACTACTCTAGAGACTCATGCTGCAGGTATTAAATTATTTCTAAATGTTAAGTTGTACATTTTGGACATTTTCTTGCTTTTCCTTTTGTTGTCACTGTTAATCTATTTTATTTTCCTGTTTCTCTTTCTGCACTTAATTCATTGTATTTCAACCTGGAACATGATGGTCTTTCTCTATAGCTAAGTTGTTATTGGTTATGGAGGTTAACAATTAATCCCATTGTTGTACTATGGTGCCAAATACTCCAGTGACTGCCCAACATGTTTATCAATTTGCACTTTCAACAATTTACATAGCATTTTTTTTGAGCTGAAGACCGAGGAAAGAGTTTCAACATGCAGGAATGCTGTGAGGGAGGCATTGTGCTTCAGTAAAATATGGCTTTGCACCATTACCTTTCATTTTACATTACAAATTGACTCTAATGAGGCAGATCTTCTGTTAAAAAGCCACTTGGATCTATTAGTTTCTAGGCACTCAACAGGATATAGAAGCACAGGATGTGGGCTCAAATGCTGCTTTCTGATCTCGATCAATGTTGGCCCAGGACACCTCTTCAGTGCTGATGGACTTCTTCAGATTCCGTGGGATATCTTGTTGCTGCACTGAAATCATTGGGAAGGAATGGCTGCCCATAGAATCAAAATTTAATGACATGAACATGTGTCATCAATTTCATTGTTTTGTGACAGCATTTATTTTGCTACTGCCATCAGTAGTTACATCATCAATGAAGATCAGTGCGCCAGTACATGCCCAGGCCATAACACCCCCACCACCAGATGAGGTGGTGTGGTTTGGAGCTTGGGCAGTTCCTTTACGTTTTCACAATTTGCTCTTGCCATCTCTCTGATACAAGTTCATCTTGGTCTCATCTGTCCACAAGACCTTTTTCTAGAATTCTGCAGGCTCTTAAATTCTTCTTGCCAAATTATAATTTGTCCATCTTGTTTCTGTGGCTAACTGGTTGTTGCAATATCGCCTCTGTATATCTGTTCATGAGGTCTTCTGTGGACAGTAGTCATTGACACATCCATATCTGCCTCTTGAAAGAGTGTTTTTGATCTGTCGGACAGGCCTTTGGGGATTTTTCTTCCTTATGATGTATTACGAGCTCCCATTTTAGAAAAATGGTATTATTATTGTAGGGATAGTATAGACAGGAGGGACTGAATGGTCACCTTTAACATTTAACATTTCACACAAGCACAACACAATCACAGCCCAGCGATAATTCAATACATTGGAAGAGCTGCGGGAAGGCTTGTCACAGACTGTTCCAGAATTTGATACATTTGCAAAGATACTATGATTTTGCAAGGGAGAAACATTCTGACTGCTGTAAAGACGGCTTTTTGTAACCAGTTCTTGTGGCTAGTCATTTTTGTGGAATTCAAAGCAAAGCATGCCCTATGAATGACTGGGTCGTTTTGGTGAATTGAGTTGTGCCAGGAGGGTCTTTTTGGGAAGCAAAGTGCTTCATTTTGATTGGGACTAACAATGGAGGTCTCTTGGAGAGACTGCTTCATTTTAAGTGTGACAAGAAGTGAAGTTAAACTTGGAGAGACTGGTGCCAAGGTCTTGGAAGCTTCGTTGAGGCTGCCCAGTTCGAGTCTTGCCTACAAAGGACCAGGAGTGATATGTCCACAGTTCATGTGGATGGACATTTCTTCAAAGGCAATACAAGAAGAATTCATGAGTCTGTAGCAGCCACAACTCCAGTCTTCCCATCACTTCAACATAAACCTGGACATCAAATTTGTGTTATATAATCAAGATAACGTGAACAGTTTTGTAACCATGTAAGAATACACCCTTCTCACTGTAGTAACTGTAGGGCACCACTGTGAGGCATATGTATAGTATGTGTGAACCGTTTTCTGAGATGGTGGAAGGCATCAGAAAGTAAAGACTCTTGTTATTTGCATCTTGAATCTCTAAGTTATTTAAGAAGCCTCCCAAATGACACAGAGACATAACATGGTGGCAGTCATATAAGAGAACAACAATAATGCCATACAATTGACTGTAAGTCACTGAAATATGAAGGGGAAGAATTGAAAAAACATTACTGTAAAAAAGGCTGGAGCAACAGCAGTTCACCCATTGATGGACTGGGAGGCTGAAGACATTGAATTGTTTAAAATGTTTCAGCAGAAGTGCAATTTAGCATTCAAAAGCTATTTTAAAAATGCAACAGAAGAGGAGAAGATCAGTTATGTACTTCTCTGAACAGGGGAGCGAAGCCTTGACTTATTTAATAGCTGAGAGCCTACAGAGATGGAGAAAAATGATCCAGAGCAGATATTGGTAACGTTTGCTTCTCACCTTGAACCCGGTCTAATCATAGAATTAAATGCTATGAATTTCAAGGCTTAATGCAAGAGACTAATGAAACTGTTGATAACTTCCTCACTAGACTAAAAATTGTTGCTGGAAAATGTAGATTTGAGGATACAGAGGACACATTACTTGATCAACTAATATGGCATCACCTGCACATGAACCAGCAACACAGAGCCCAATGTGATGAAGCAGAAAGCTTTAATCCCAGCAAAGCCTGCAACACCGGTATCAGGTGAGGTATCAAGTGAAGAGACCACAACCACTAATACCGAAACATCAACACAGCAGTTGTCAGGGGAAGCACAACGAGCTACATCACCTACATGTGAACCAGCAACACAGAGCCCAATAGTCACAGCCAAATCCACAAGTTGGTGAAGGAACACCCTGCTGCCAGTGCGATATCGATAAGAACTATTTAAAAATAAATTAGTGTACAAGTTCATTTACTTAGTTGTACTGGAAAGTAATTCATAAAGAACACTAATTTTTTTTTATCTTGAGAAGGAGGGATGTTATATAGTCAGAAAAATGTGAACTATTTTGTAACCGCGTAAGAATACACCCTTCTCACTGTAGTGCACCACTGTGGGACATATGTATATGTGAGTGAGTGAACAGCTTCCTGAGATGTTGGAAGGCATCAGTAAGTAAAATCTCTTTTGTATTTGAATCTTGCATCTCTAGGTTATTTAAGAAGCCTCCCAAGTAACAGCTTGAACACTGAATTTGAAAGACTGAATTTTGAAGTAACTTTCTAGATTTTGGCCTGGATTGTAATGGTTTGGGTATTATTACACACTCACACTCACACTAACGACACCTGCACATAGCTGGGGATAAATTTAGTGATAAGGATAGTTTAAAACTTAAGACTATGGTTTAAGAGTTAGAAATAAAATTAGTGTTTTAAAAATAAAAATGTCTTGTTCATTGTCTTTTGCTGCTTGTTACACGATTTGTAACAGATGTGAATTCTGTCATCAACAGTGGAGATCTTCCTTGGCCTACCAGTCCCTTTGTGATTTCTGAGCTCAACAGTACACTCTTTATTTTTAAATGATGTTCCAAACTGTTGATTTTGGTAATTCTAAGGTCTGGAGGTGACTCTTGCTGTTTTATACTTGTTTTTCAGCCTTATAATGGCTTCTTTGATTTTCATTGGCACAACTCTGGTCTTTTTGTTGAAAAATGGCAACTACTGACTTCAAAGGTGATCAAAAGCTTAGAAGCAAGCCCAGATCTCATATCTGTACCAAATGAAGCAATTAAACATTCCTGAGTAATCACAAACACCTGTGAAACAAAATGTCTGAAACATTATAGTGCCCTGAAATGGGCTGTCAACTCTGGACTTGACCTTTCTCTGTCACTTCATCTTCTCTTTGGTCCTTTGACTGTGGCCTCTTAGATGAATCTTTGATGATGATCGAAAATGAACAGCAGAGCCTTCAGCCACCTCTGTCATCACATCTGTCATGTACACCAAGAAAAACATTGTTCAGTTCTGTAAAACTATTACAGATCTTTATTTCCAATGTCATGTTTGGTAAATCAGTCACTAATCTGTTTATCTTTGAGCTAGGCTTCATCTTCAGTAACTTATCCATCATGGATACTGTTTACTTCCAGTCCAACATCATTGGTTGGCTCTGCCTATGGCTCAGGCCCAATGCTGCCAAAACCATCCTTTCCATTTTTCTACCTCATGAAATTTACAAATAGTCCTTGGTATCCTTCTAAACTTTAGTCACCCAAACTTGAAACTGCATTAAATGATGTGCCCTGCACTTTTCTTACAACTAATCACATTCCATTACAGTCTGCAAAACTTGCTGAGCTTCTTTGGTTCTGTATTACTGTGACATACACAGACAAGGTGTCCATTCTGAACTAGTGGTTGGAACATTTCCAGATTCTCTTCAATTCCAACCGCATGGTCTAAGACTCACCAATTTATCATTTACCACAATAGCCAGAAAAAAACAGAACTGGACAAGATTCCAATCCTAGATGGGACTTTTAAGGCCGTAGATCAGCTGAAAAGTGGTAAGGCAACAGAAGTCAATGGAATCCACCAGAGGTTTGGAAGCATGAAGCCAAGTGTTACATGCCAAACTCTTTGAGTTCTTTGTCTGCTGCTGGGAACAAGGCAAACTACCACAGGATCTCTGTGATGCAGTCATCATCACCCTGTACAAGAACAAGGGAGAAAAGTCCGCCTGCTCCAACTACTGGGGGATAATTCTGCTCTCCATTGCAGGAAAAATCATTGCAAGGGTACTCCTGAACAGTACTCATTGCAGAAGAACACCTCCCAGAGAGTCAATGTGGCTTCAGAGTCAACAGGAGCACCATTGACACTGTTCTCAGGCAGCTCCAAGAGAAGTGTAGGGAACAGAACAAGCGACTGTACGTGACTTTTGTCGGTCTTACCAAAGCATTCGAAACTGAACAGGAAAAGTTTGTGGCAAATCGTGGAATGACTGGTATGCCCTCCCAAAGTTCCTCAGCATGATCATCCAGCTATGTGAAGATCAGCGTGGCCAAGTCAGACACAACAATGACGACCTCTCAGAGCCATTCTCAATAGGCAGCGGTGTAATCAAGGCTGCGTCCTTGTACTGACTCTCTTTCCCACCTTCTTCAGCATGATGCTCCAAAGGGCCACAGAAGAACTTGATGATGAGGATGGTGTCTTCATCCGATATCGCACCAATGGCAGCCTGTTCAACCTGAGGCAACTACATTCCCACACCAAGACATCAGAGCAAATCATTTGAGAGCTACCCTTTGCCATTGACACTGCTCTTGTTACCCATACAGAGACAGCCTTGCAGTGTATAACGTCCTGGTTTGCAAAGGCGGCCAAGCTCTTCAGACTGGAAGTCAGCTTGCAGAAGACAGAAGTTCTCCATCAGCCCGCACCTCAGGAAGAGTTCCACCCTCCCCGCACTACCATTGACGAGACTGAGCTAAAGACAGTCCATCACTTCAGTTACCTGGGGTGCACCATCTCGTCAGATGTGAAAATCGATAGAGGTTGACAACAGACGGCCAAAGGCAAACAGCGCATTTGGCAGGCTGTACAAATGAGTCTGGAACAACAAGCATCTGAGGAAAGCACAAATGTCAATGTGGACAGAGCAGTTGTACTGACCACCTTCCTGTACACCTCAAAGTCATGGGTCACCTACCATCACCACCTACAACTCCTTGAGCGCTTCCACGAATGCTACCTCTGCACCATCTTTAACATCTACTGGAATGACTTTGTCACCAACAGTGAAGCCTTCAAACAGGCATTGAGACCATAGTGGTGAAGACGCAGCTACTCTGGGCATGGAGGATCATTACGTGCCCAAGATTGCTGTATGATTCTACAGGCCACTGTGACAGAGGGGCTCCGAAAAAGAAGTACAAGGACTCCCTGAAGAAATCCCTTGGTGCCTGTCACATTGACCATCACCAGTGGCCTGCTGTAGCCCCCAATCGCATGACCTGGCAACACATCATTCTTCTCCTTCGAGAGCACATGCAGGGGTGGCCTTGAAGACAAAAGGAGACAGAGGAAAAAGCATGACACAGCAGCACCAAACCCAGAACAGAATTTCCCTTGCAGCCATTGTGGCCGGGCATGTCTGTCCTACATTGGCCTCATCATCCACCAGCGACCCTGCAGCTGATGTGGACAGCCCCCTTCCTAAATCTTCATTTGTGAAGTCATGCCATGAGAGACTATGACATCTGATTAGCTCTGTATTACTATGACATCCTATTGAACATTTTTCTCTTTATTTACAAATGATCTATGGCACATTTGGAAACTCTTCATGTGCTGCATCCAAGCGCATTTACTTTTTCCCTACGAGTTTAACCTACTCAACATATCTGCTGCTTCTCCTATTACATTTGTAACATCCCACTTTACATTTGGTGGCAGAGCCTTAAATTGTTTCATTTTTTTTCTCCTGAATCCACAACCTGAATACAGTAAAACCCCTGGTATCCGGAATTCAAACAACCAGCAGCCTTAAGCAACTGACAAAAAAAAAGAAAAGAAATTTTAAAACTGAAAATAAATAAGAATAAAATATTAGGTTCAAAATATGCAAGTTTGATTGTAAAAGTAAATGTTCTCTGAAGTAACACATAAACTTTTAGTGAAGATGGGAGTAAATATCCAGCCAGTGTCGGGCCTTGGTCGTGCTTTGCTCATAGCAGTTGTTTGAATAAAGTTGTGTGAAACTGCAATGGTGTCTCCCAGGATGAAGAGCTGATTGATGCCGCTCGCCTTTTGGGTAACTGAGTAACTCTCTTAAAGTGTCTCCTTATCAAGACACAACTAAAAGAAGAGAATTGGCAGATAAAAAAAATAAAATAGGAAACACTACAAACATATAAGGTGGAGAAGAACTTAATGAAGACAAAACAGAAATATTATGAACTAGGAGAAAAAACGCACAAAATTCTAGCATGGCAGCTTAAGACAGAGCAAACTAAGAGAATGGTATTGGCATCAAGGAAAAAAGACAAACAAATCACATATAATCCAACGGAGATTAATGAAAACTTCAGAGAATTCTACGAACAATTATACCAAACTGAAAACGAAGGGAAAGAAGACAAAATAGATGAATTTTTAACCAAAATTGAACTACCGAAATTACAAATAGAGAAACAAAATAAATTAACAGAACCATTTAAATAGTAGAAATACAAGAGATAATAAAAAAACTACCGAATGATAAAACACCAGGAGAGGATGGATTCCCAATAGAATTCTATAAAACATTTAAAGATTTATTAATTCCTCCCCTCCTGGAAGTAATCGACCAGATTGATAAAACACAAAGCTTACCAGATTCATGCAAAACAGCAATAATTACAGTAATACCAAAGACAGGGAAAGATCCACTCGCATCAGCGTCATATAGACCAATATCTTTATTTAACACAGATTATAAGATAATAGCTAAACTATTAGCAAACAGATTAGCCGACTATGTACCAAAAATAGTAAATCTAGACCAAACTGGATTTATTAAAAAAAGACGAACAACAGACAATATTTGTAAATTTATTAACTTAATTCATGCAGTAGAAGGAAATAAAGCTCCAACAGTAGCGGTTGCTTTAGACGCAGAGAAGGCCTTTGACAGAGTAGAATGGAATTATTTATTCAAAGTACTACAAAAATTCAGTTTACCAGAGAAATATATTAATTGGATTAAAGCATTATATAAGGGGCCATTGGCGAAAGTGACAGTAAATGGATATATATCAAAACAATTTAACTTAAGCAGATCAACAAGGCAGGGATGCCCACTATCGCCCTTATTGTTCGCGTTAGCCATAGAACCACTAGCAGAACTGATAAGAACAGAAAACAAAATAAAAGGGATAAAAATAAAAGACAAGGAATATAAAATCAATTTATTTGCAGATGACGTTATAGTATACTTAACAGAACCAGAAATATCAATAAAAGAATTACATAAGAAATTGAAGGAATATGGAGAAGTGTCGGGATACAAGATTAACGCAAATAAAAGTGAAGCAATGCCAATGAATAATGCGGATTTCTCAAAATTTAAGAAAGTATCACCATTCAGATGGCAAATGCAAGCAATACGATACCTAGGTATACAAATAAATAAAAACCTTGGCCATCTATATAAACTCAATTATTATCCACTAATGAAAAAATTACAGGACGACTTAGAGCATTGGAAAGACTTACCACTAACACTAATAGGAAGGATAAACTGTATTAAAATGAACATTTTCCCAAGGATACAATACCTATTTCAGGCATTGCCAATACACTTGACGGAGAAATTCTTCAAGGAGTTAAAGAAAATAATATGAAAATTTTTATGGAAAGGGGGGAAACCGAGGATAGCACTAGATAAATTAACAGAATGTTATAAACAAGGAGGCTTACAACTGCCAAACTTTAAAAATTATTATAGAGCCGCACAATTAAGATACCTATCAGATTTTTATCAAACAAGGGAAAAGCCAGATTGGACTAGATTAGAACTAGATAAAATAGGGGAGAAGATACCCGAACATATATTATATAAATGGGATGAAAAATTGGTACAACGTATTACATCATCTGCTCAATATTTGGAAGAAGATTCATGTGGAAAGGAATAAAACAAATTACCAACTACCAAAACTAATACTGACGCAAAATCAGCTAATCCCTTTTACAGTAGATAACCTTCCCTTTAGAGAATGGGAGAAAAAAGGGATTAAAAGAATAGAAAATTGCTTTTCAGGAAATAAATTATTATCCTTTGAACAAATGAAGGATAAATATAATATAACTCACGATACAGTGTTGGCATACTACCAACTGAAATCCTACTTGAAGGACAAATTGGGAAGCAGTCTGAGGTTACCAGAGGGAAGTAATTTTGAATATGTGATTACAGACACAATGATAATCAAAAAATTTATAACAAACATGTATATTAAACTACAAGAAAAGGAGAATGAGGAAACAAACGGTAAAACTAAACAAAAATGGGAACAAGATCTAAACATAAAGATAAAGAATGAAACATGGGAGAAGTTATGCTCCGGAACTATGAGAAATACAATAAACATGAGGTTATGTATGATACAATATAACTGGATACACAGGCTATATATTACACCTCAAAAGTTAAATAAATGGGACCCAACAGTATCTGACAGATGTTTTCGCTGTAAAAAGGAAATGGGAACAACAATTCATGCAATCTGGACATGTGAGAAAGTGAAAAAATTTTGGGATGATCTAAACCAGATATTAAATAAAATCACAAAAAGCAATATACCAAAAAACCCAGAGATCTTCCTCCTAAGAAACATAAAAAACAAAGAATTTGGACTTGATTTGGATGGTGCACAAAAAAGATTTGTTAGGATAGCCCTAGCTGTAGCAAAAAAATATATTATATCAGCCTGGAAATTAGAAGATAACTTGAGAATACAACAATGGTATATAGAAATGAATAAATGTATTCCATTAGAAAAAATAACATATAATTTAAGAAATAATATTACAATATTTGAACAAATATGGGAGCCATACATGAATCACAATAGAGAAAACCTACCGGGGACATCTACCACCTAAAATGACAGAAGGAGAACGGAATGAAAAGAATTGACTCAGTGGAATTTCTTGTTTATTTTTATTGAGTGACAACATTGTTTGACGGGTTTAATGTATCTTAGATTCTGAACTTTAAATGAATGGGAGGGGAGGTAGGGAGGGTGGGATGGGAAGAGGTGGGGTGGGGGGAGAAAACGGCACTATATATTTGAAAAGGAAAATGTATGTATCTTGATCAATGTGGTTTATACTGTGAAAAATAAAAAAAAAATTTTTTAAAGTGTCTCCTTATCCCTGCTTAGAAAGAGTCACCCCAGTCAGAGACTTTATCTGTAAATGTGGAAGAGGGAGGGTTAATTTTCTGTAATGCTATTGTTGTCTTTTGGGTGGCTCTATGAGGGGGTGGAACCTGCAGATGCAATGACAGTTAGATGTTTTCAAAGAATGTGATTGAAAATAAAGTAAAATGCTCCAAGGTTTATATATTAATGCAAGTGAAGTTTGTTCAGTGGAAGTATCGTATTTTTGTCTTTTAAACTGTTTATTCTTAATGCAGATGCATTAGGTAGGCATTGTAGGATGAAGTCTCAAACAACTGGAAAATAAACTTATCCAGTATCTACCAATCCCTATAGATGCCAGATACCAGGAGTTTTAGTAAACATTTAATGTTTGTCCCAAACTTCCAGATCATTCTCTTTCCCTTCGTCTCATATCAATTCACTATGTACTTTTCTCCAATGCAAAATGATACTGAAAAATTTAGTGGACAGTATTATAAGCTCTAAATATTTTTTTTAAACCTAAAAACTCTGGACATACTCAGCAGGTCAGGCAGTATTTGGAAAGAGAAATAAAGTTGATGTTGCTGGTTATTAGGCAGGTTGGATAATGTACTGTCAATATTGTGTATTTGGATTTCCAAAAGACATTTGGTATTGTATCTCATGAAAAGTTATGGCATGAGATTACGGAATAAGGTTGTCCATTTAAGATGGAGATCGTGCCAAACTTGATGAGCTTCACGAGGAAGAGAGAAATAGAGGAATTCCATCTCTCAAATAGTTATGAATATGTGCAAAACCTTAGTAGCATACCAGACTCTCATGGCTATCTCAGAAGAGAAATTAATGCAGTCAAGATCACAAGAAAGAAGACATTTGGGAAGCTAAATGGTCTAAGGGTATCTAAGTCACTCAGACCAGATGAATGCACCCTTTGGGTTCTGAACGAGGTAGGTGTAAAGATTGAGAAGGTATTGGTAATAATCTTCCAGGAGTCAGTGGAATCTGGCATGTTTCCGGTGGACTGGATGATAGCAAATATCACTATGTTGTTTAAGAAGGGAGCTAGGCAGTAGAAAGGAAATTATAGACCTATTAGCCTGACCTCAGTGGTTGTGAAACTGGTGGAGTCAATTATCAAGGATGATATTACAGAATACCTAGAAGAGCATAAAAAGGTAGGCTGAGTCGGCATGGTTTCCTTAAAGGAAATTAAGCCTGACAAACTTGTTGCAATTTTTTTAAGAGATACAAGTAGGATAGGCAGGGGAGATGCAGTGAATGTTATGTATTTGGACTTTCAAAAGGCCTCAACAAGGTGCCACACATAAGGCTGCTAAACAAGATGAGAGTCCATGGAATTTCAGGAAGGATACTAGCATGGCTAGAGCATAGACTGGTCAGCAAGAAATAGAGTGTAGGAATAAAGGGATCATATTCTGGTTGGTTACCAAATACCAGTGGTGTTCTACAGGGGTCAGTGTTGGGGACACTTCTTTTTACGTTGTAGATAAATGAATTAGATTATGGAATAGATGGCTTTGTGTCTGAATTTGCAAATGATACTAAAATAGGTAGTAAGGGAGGTGATGCTGAGGATACCAAAAGGCTGCAGAGTGACTTGGATAGATTAGGAGAATGGTGAAGGGTATAATACGGTGTTGGAATGTGCATGATCATACATGCACTTTAGTAGAAGAAATAGATGGGTAGATTATTATTTAGATGGGGAGAAAATTCAAGATTCTGAGGTGCAAATGAACTTGGGAGTCTTTGTGAGGGATGCCCTAAAGGTTAACCTCCAGGTCGATACACTATCAATAATACCAAAAGTCTAGAGTTGAAGGACGACAGGCTTTTGATACCATAACTCTTGGACCATGCTCCTGTTCTGGCCTGATCCCAGGACTCATACTGAGGGAGGGACTTGGCTTAACTGCCTTTATTAGGGGATTCCAGGGGGTGGAGTCACCGAGGGAAGACGGACCAGCAATATGCATGAACCGAACATATACACAGTGCTGGTAACCAAGTAACAGTTATACAGCAGTGTATCATCACACAGGTTGAGTCAGGGGTGAAGAAGGCGAATGCATTGTTGGCATTCTTATCTAGAGGGATAGCAGACAAGAGCAAGGATGTAGTGTTGAGACTGTAAATTACCAGTGGGACTTCACTTGGAGTACTCTGTATAGTTTTGGGCGCCGTATTTCTTTCTTTCTTTCTTTGGCTTGGCTTCGCGGACGAAGATTTATGGAGGGGGTAAAAAGTCCACGTCAGCTGCAGACTCGTTTGTGGCTGACAAGTCCGATGCGGGACAGGCAGACACGATTGCAGCGGTTGCAGGGGAAAATTGGTTGGTTGGGGATGGGTGTTGGGTTTTTCCTCCTTTGCCTTTTGTCAGTGAGGTAGGCTCTGCGGTCTTCTTCAAAGGAGGTTGCTGCCCGCCAAACTGTGAGGCGCCAAGATGCACGGTTTGAGGCGATATCAGCCCACTGGCGGTGGTCAATGTGGCAGGCACCAAGAGATTTCTTTAGGCAGTCCTTGTACCTTTTCTTTGGTGCACCTCTGTCACGGTGGCCAGTGGAGAGCTCGCCATATAACACGATCTTGGGAAGGCGATGGTCCTCCATTCTGGAGACGTGACCCATCCAGCGCAGCTGGATCTTTAGCAGCGTGGACTCGATGCTGTCGACCTCTGCCATCTCGAGTACTTCGACGTTAGGGATGTAAGCGCTCCAATGGATGTTGAGGATGGAGAGGAGACAACGCTGGTGGAAGCGTTCTAGGAGCCGTAGGTGGTGCCGGTAGAGGACCCATGATTCGGAGCCGAACAGGAGTGTGGGTATGACAACGGCTCTGTATACGCTTATCTTTGTGAGGTTTTTCAGTTGGTTGTTTTTCCAGACTCTTTTGTGTAGTCTTCCAAAGGCGCTATTTGCCTTGGCGAGTCTGTTGTCTATCTCATTGTCGATCCTTGCATCTGATGAAATGGTGCAGCCGAGATAGGTAAACTGGTTGACCGTTTTGAGTTTTGTGTGCCCGATGGAGATGTGGGGGGGCTGGTAATCATGGTGGGGAGCTGGCTGATGGAGGACCTCAGTTTTCTTCAGGCTGACTTCCAGGCCAAACATTTTGGCAGTTTCCGCAAAGCAGGACGTCAAGCGCTGAAGAGCTGGCTCTGAATGGGCAACTAAAGCGGCATCGTCTGCAAAGAGTAGTTCACGGACAAGTTTCTCTTGTGTCTTGGTGTGAGCTTGCAGGCGCCTCAGATTGAAGAGACGGCCATCCGTGCGGTACCGGATGTAAACAGCGTCTTCATTGTTGGTGGCCGTATTTAAGAAAAGATGAACTAGCGTTGGAGAGGGTTCAGAGAAGAATTACTAGAACTATACCAGGAATGAAAGGGTTAGTATATGAGGAATGATTGTCGGCTCTTGGAATGTACTCGTTGGAGTCCAAAAGGATGAGGGGGAACTTTTACAGAGGCATTTCAAATACTGAAAACCTTGCCAGAGCAGATGTGGCAAGGATGTTTCCCATGGTAAGGGATTCTAGGACAAGAGGGCATAATTTCAAGATAAAAGGTGTCAACTTAAAACAAGATACAGAAAGATTTCTTTAGTCAGAGGGTATTGAGTCTGTGAAACTTGTTGCCACAGGCGACTGTGGGTTGGGTGTATTTAAAGTAGAGATTGATAGGTATTTGATTAGTCAGGGCATCTACGGTTACGGGGAGAAAGCTAGGAGTGGAGCTGAGTGGGAGGATGGATCAGCTCATGATTAGAAAGGCAGAGCAGACTCAAGGGGCACGCGTGCGTACGCATGTGTGTGTGTGTGTGTGTGTGTGTGTTTGCATTTGTTGTTAAATCTTATAAAAATATATTTTTTAAATACAGTACAATATTTATTATAGGGTAATATATGGTAACCTATGGCCATATCCTCCTTTGGAATGGCCACCTGTGATTGAATATATGTAGATCACACACACACACACACACACACACACACACACACACACACACACACACACACACACACACACACACACACACACACACACACACTAATCTAAATCTGTTCTCCTTTTTCTGCAAACTGTTGTCTAAAAATAGACTTTTCTTGCTATAGTGTCCTCCTTGACAATTGTGGCAATTCTACCTTGTGGAGCTACACAGTTACCTATAGAAAAAAATAATCTCTTTTTTGTAAATCTGTTTTGATTTCTTGAAGTGCCTGATAATAGAATAATACCTAATGTCGCCGAAAATGTTCTCCCAGAATCACAGTGCGGCTTTCGCGCAAACAGGGGAACTACTGACATGGTCTTTGCCCTCAGACAGCTCCAAGAAAAGTGCAGAGAACAAAACAAAGGACTCTACATCACCTTTGTTGACCTCACCAAAGCCTTCGACACCGTGAGCAGGAAAGGGCTTTGGCAAATACTAGAGCGCATCGGATGCCCCCCAAAGTTCCTCAACATGTTTATCCAACTGCACAAAAACCAACAAGGTCGGGTCAGATACAGCAATGAGCTCTCTGAACCTTTCTCCATTAACAATGGTGTGAAGCAAGGCTGCGTTCTCACACCAACCCTCTTTTCAATCTTCTTCAGCATGATGCTGAAACAAGCCATGAAAGACCTCAACAATGAAGACGCTGTTTACATCCGGTACCGCACGGATGGCAGTCTCTTCAATCTGAGGCGCCTGCAAGCTCACACCAAGACACAAGAGCAACTTGTCCGTGAACTACTCTTTGCAGACGATGCCGCTTTAGTTGCCCATTCAGAGCCAGCTCTTCAGCGCTTGACGTTCTGTTTTGCAGAAACTGCCAAAATGTTTGGCCTGGAAGTCAGCCTGAAGAAAACTGAGGTCCTCCATCAGCCAGCTCCCCACCATGACTACCAACCCCCCCCACATCTCCATCGGGCACACAAAACTCAAAACGGTCAACCAGTTTACCTATCTCGGCTGCACCATTTCATCGGATGCAAGGATCAACAACAAGATAGACAACAGACTCGCCAAGGCAAATAGCGCCTTTGGAAGACTACACAAAAGAGTCTGGAAAAACAACCAACTGAAAAACCTCACAAAGATAAGCGTATACAGAGCCGTTGTCATACCCACACTCCTGTTCGGCTCTGAATCATGGGTCCTTTACCGGCATCACCTACGGCTCCTAGAATGCTTCCACCAGCGTTGTCTCCGCTCCATCCTCAACATTCATTGGAGCGACTTCATCTCCAACATTGAAGTACTCGAGATGGCAGAGACCGACAGCATCGAATCCACGCTGCTGAAGATCCAACTGCGCTGGGTAGGTCACGTCTCCAGAATGGAGGACCATCGCCTTCCCAAGATCGTGTTATATGGCGAGCTCTCCACTGGCCACCGTGACAGAGGTGCACCAAAGAAAAGGTACAAGGACTGCCTAAAGAAATCTCTTGGTGCCTGCCACATTGACCACCGCCAGTGGGCTGATATCGCCTCAAACCTTGCATCTTGGCGCCTCACAGTTCGGCTGGCAGCAACCTCCTTTGAAGAAGACTGCAGAGCCCACCTCACTGACAAAAGACAACCCCCAACCCCAACCAACCAATTTTCCCTTGCAACTGCTGCAACCGTGTCTGCCTGTCCCGCATCGGAATTGTCAGTCACAAACGAGCCTGCAGCTGACGTGGACATTACCCCTCCATAAATCTTCGTCCACGAAGCCAAGCCAAAGAAGAAAAAAAGAGCCAAACATTACTCTGAGAGATAAAAAGCCTGCAACAATCAATGTGGTTTTCTTCTTGCAGACTGTAAACCCATGATATATAAATATGAAGGTTATTTTTCAATCCATATTTTAAACATGATATCAATTCTGGTGGTCACAAACTATATTAAATAGGGCTCTCTTCTATTAAAATAAGATTTTGACATCATCTAAAAATAACAAATGTTAAAAAACACATGGTTCTGTATTTCTCTTATCCAAAACAAAATGCATACAATTCTCGTTTTAGATGTGTAAATACTAAGGATGGAAAAATGAAGCACCACTTACAATTGACACACTTATATAGGAAACTGGTGTAAAAAGTTGGAACAGAATGCTGAAATATGAAACACAAAAGCCTGCAGACACTGTGATTGTGGTAAAAATGTAAAAGTGCTGGAGGAGCTCAGCAGGTCTCGCAGCACCCAAGGATCCAAATACAGAGGACAATCCAGAACAAGCCTACAAGGTTGACCTAAAGGTGAAGCTGGATACTGGATCACAAAGCAACGTCCTTCCACTCAGACTCTATCGCCAGATGTTCCCAGAGAGCATAATAATAGGGTATCCAAAAGATGGTGCAATGGAAACAGCAAATGTCACATTTATGGCCTATGGTGGACCCATGATCAAGCAGCAAGGGAGAGCTAAGATCAATGACTGCCATAAGGGAAAACACATCCTCTGTACATTCTACATGGTATGAAGCAGGGTGTACGTCCAAAACGTCAGTAATATAACACTACCTCATACAAATGCTGTAAGCCCTGCTGAGTTCCTCCAGCAATTTTGTCTTTTTACTGAATTGTGAAAGGACAGATCAGAATATGTCCATGTTTGAAAACTGGAGTAGAGCCTACAGTTAACCTAATGACACCTTAGAAAAGGTTATTTCTTCTCCACAAATATTTAAATACCTGCTTCTTCATCAATCAATGAAACTAACTTTCACTGATTATTTAATTCATTAATCTGAGTCTGACATTTATTCTGAGGATATTATTTTATTATGAATGTGTTAATAAAGTAAAATATTCTTGCTGCATGCCAATTCTAACTGCACCTTCCCAAGTTGCTATGGAATTGAACAGATCAGAGAGTGCAGTGTGTGGCTCAAAGAGTGGAATAGGAGAAGGGGGTTTGATCTCAGTTCTCGGAAAGGAAATAGTGTTTTCTTTGGGACCAGTTCCATTTTATCTGGGTTATGATTTCTACGCTGGAAAATTTAATGAATAGAGCTGCAGGTGGGCTTTATTTTTAAAAGTACAAAAGGGGGAAAAGATTTGGCTGATGGAAATTTTCTTCCATAAAGAGTTAACCACAAAGCACAAAACATGATTTGGGTAAAGCAGAACATGACAGATATCAATAGTTGATTAAAAGAAATTAGAAGATAAGTGCAGCTTCTTTGTGCTTTGGATTCCATGTTGTGTGCAGTTATTATTGTGGTTTTACACATGGTTTCATTGGGTTGTACTTGTGCAATGAGATCACAGTAAACTTGACTATATTCTCACAACATAGTCCAGGAAATCCTGACCACATTCTGACTATTTAATTATTTGCTGGCTTGTTAAATGAGAGAACAGTCTTGGTGGCCTCCTGCATGGGCAGAATTGGACAGCCTGATGTCCAAGCTGATTTGTCAGAGGATAGAGGCAGTAAAGGCCTCCAGGAAGGAGAGCCTATTTCCCCAGAATCTTCTGGCCAATAATATTGGGAAGAAAGCTATTGGGCTCTGAAATAGAAAATTAGATGAGTTGTCCCTGCAATGCATCTAAGGGTTTTTCTGCTTTGCCAATATCCATCCTTTCCTCTTTGTGCTAATTACCATCTATGTGTAGCTCCTGCCAGTTGCTCCAAAGAAGAGGAAGGAGAAACATGGAGGAAAAAAAGCAGAAGTATGACTCAATGACCATGAAGAGAGACCCTGTCAGGATATACTTAATCCCCCTGCAGTTCAAATGAAAAACATACTGACTCCAATGAGTAAAGGATCAGAGTTGCTTGAATATCGCAAGACCTTGGAGACATTTAAACATAACATTAGGTTATCTTAATCCAGTGGTTCCCATCCTTTTTCTTTTCATTCACATACCACTTTAAGTAATCCCAATGCTATTGGTGCTCTGTGATTAGTAAGGGATTGCTTAAGGTGGTATGTGAGTGGGAAGGGAAGGTTGAGAATCACTGCTCTAGACCCAATTGTTACTGAAATATTTTGCTCAAAACAAATTGTCATTGGCCCATTTCCTTTGGAGTTGGGAAACTGTGCACATAACGAGTCAATTAGGTACAATTAAAACAGTAGTTTTCAACCTTTTTCTTTCCACCCACATACCACCCTTACTAATCACAATACACCTATGGCATAGGGAATACTTAAAGTGGTATGTGAGTGGAAAGAAAAAGGTTGGGAACCACTGTCGTAATCTCTACCATCAACTGCAGATGGCATAGCTTCTAACGAAGGACTTAAACACCATTTTCAATTGAAAAATAATTTCCTCGCTTGTGTGAATGCAGCCACAAAGATATTGAAGAATGCTGCCTATTTGCTTTTATGAATACTGAGAGATGTGATGAGAGTTTATTATTATATACATAAGTACTATGTAAAAATGCATTAGAATTCTTACTTGCTGCAGCCACACACAAGACGCATCATCTACAATAGTACAAATTAAATGATCACAATTTGCCATGGCAGAAAATGAGATAATAAATATAAGATGATTCTTAAATAAACATTCACAGTTGCAGTTGATGCAAGGAAAAGAGTAACATTTCAGTCATACAGATGTATCTTTTGATGGTCCCAGGATAGTTTATGGTTCAAGTTAGGGTGGTATGGGGAAGTTTAAAAGGCTGATAGCTGTTGGTTAAAACTGTTCTGGAACCTAGAGTTGCAGGGCTTCAGGCTTCTGGGCCTTCTATCTGAAGGTACCAGTAAGAAGAGATTGTGACCAAGGTGATGAGGGTCCTTCATGATGTCAGCTGCCTTCTTGAGGCAATGTCTCACATAGAGGTCTTCAATGTATGGGAGGTTGGTGCCCTTGATGAACTTGGCTAGTTTTGCCACTTCTGCAGCCTTCTGTATACCTAGGCACTCGAGTTTCCAAATCAGCCCATGATGCAACCAGTCAGTGTACTCTCCACAGTACACCTGTAGAAATTTGATTGAGTATTCAATGACAGGCCAAATCTCCTCAGACTTCTTTGAAAGTGGATGCAGTGCTGCCAGAGATCACCAGAGCGCCGCTTCATCACCTCATGGGACCACTCTGGGACCTCATCACTCTGGGTGTCACCCCCCCCCCCCCCACCCTGAGCACTATTCTGGACATACAAGGAACCCGTTTCTTCCATGACCAGTCATCCTTCTTTCTCATCCTACCATTCACTCTCAATTATACAACTCATAACAAATCTTTTTTGTGCTCCATCCAAATCGAGTCCAAATTCTTTGTTTCTTATATTACTTAGGAGGAAGATCTCTGGGTTTTTTGGTATATTGCTTTTTGTGATTTTATTTAATATCTGGTTTAGATCTTCCCAAAATTTTTCCACTTTCTCACATGTCCAAATTGCATGAATTGTTGTTCCTGTTTCCTTTTTACAGCGAAAACATCTGTCTGATACTGTTGGGTCCCATTTATTTAACTTCTGAGGTGTGATGTAGAGCCTGTGTATCCAGTTATATTGTATCATGCGTAACATCATGTTTATTGTATTTCTCATAGTTCTGGAGCATAGCTTCTCCCATGTTTCATTCTTTATCTTTATGTTTAGATCTTGTTCCCATTTTTGTTTAGGTTTACCGTTTGTTTCCTTGTTCTCCTTTTCTTGCAGTTTGATGTACATGTTTGTTACAATTTTTAAAATTATCATTATGTCTGTAATCACATATTCAAAATTGCTTCCTTCTGGTAACCTCAGACTGTTTCCCAATTTGTCCTTCAAGTAGGTTAAAAATGTATTATGTCAACCTGGAAATTTGAAGACAACTTGAGAATACAACAATGGTATATAGAAATGAATAAATGTATTCCATTAGAAAAAATAACATATAATTTAAGAAATAACATTACAATATTTGAAAAATCCTACCATGGACTTCCACCACCTAAAATGACAGAAGGAGAAGATAACGAAAAGAACTGACTCAGTAAAATTTCTTGTTTATTTTTATTAAGTGACAACATTGTTTAACGGGTTTAATGTATCTTATAGATTGAACTTCAAATAAATGGGGAAGGGGGTGAGGGAGGGAGGGAAGGGAGGGGGGAAAAGGGGGAGAAAACGACACTGTATATATTTAAGAAGAAAAATGTCTGTATGTATCTTGGTCAATATGGTTTATAGTGTGAAAAATAAAAAATAAAAAAAAAATTATACAACTCATCAGCCACCAAGGCCAGGCCTTATGTGACCTCCTTGTCATCATTTTTGGTAAGCACTGGCACAAAAACTTAGCACTGCACCTCTATTGGTGTGCATTCTTCATGGTTCCCTCAATGTGCTGGTGCAGTAGAGGTCCTCCCAGAAACTTGAAGGTACTAACCACTGACCTGTTAATGAAGACCAGACCTTAGGCCTCCCCTTCCTAAACTCCACAATAAACTCCTTGGCCTTGCTGGTATTGACAAGTTTGTTCTGGCTCCACACAACCAAATTTTTGAGCTCCATCCTGTGTTCTGACTTGTTGTTAACCGTTACATGACAAACAACAGTGAATTAATGGAGCTGAATTTGGCTATGTAACCATGAGTGTAATGAGAATAGAGCAGGGACCCAACCACATAGCTTTTAGATGCCCCTGTATTGATGGACAGTGAGAAGGAGGTGATGACATGTTAAAAATTGAGGATCCAGCTGTAAAGGGGTGAATAGAGTTCCAGATCTCAAAAGAATATAGAAGAGTGCAATCTAGAAGGACAGGATAATAGTTCTTTGGACACTATGGCATTGGAAGGTGACTTCCAAATCACACATATTATGATGTGAAAATATATTACTGTTTCTCTGTGGTTCCTCAATGATGATAGAGGAACCACTGCATTGAATCAGGAAGGTTGCTCCTTAGTGTATTCCATGACAGGTATTCATGGAAGGAAAAAGACACATGGGATGGGCACACAGGAAGCAGATTAAATCATTAGAATTTTTAAGGTGGGAATGACCTCAAGATGACTGTAAATAGGAAGGAAGTTAGATAAGGGCAAAATAATTATCTATTTGTATCTAAAGTCATTAAACCTTGAAAGACAGCTCCTTGCTACATCAATTCTGACAATAACTGTTTGTCGTCTCCTCTGTTCAGTGTCTCCTGGGCCACTGTGGATTTTAGATCTCTGTCCTGGTGTTCTTTTCCTGAACCGTTTTGAGGACATCTGAAAAATGGGGTGGCTGCTCTCAAGTCTGGTTGGAGAAGGTAATTTGCAATGCTCCACAGTCTATATGATGACTTCCAGCAATGGATGTGCAAATATGACTTCAAGTTACTTTTTCTCACCATGTGACATGTTAGAAATTGTGCATTACTGCAAAGAAACAAATCACTTCAATGATCATTACTTGAGTGATGTGCACAACTTAAAATGCAATGGCAGTAAAGGAGGAAGCTAATGCAGATCCCTGCATTTTAATGCTTTTTAAGCACATTTTTCCTGTGTAAAATAATCTGTAGGACAGGGGTGTCAAACTCAAATTCACGGAGGGCCAAAATTAAAAACTTGGACTAAGTCGAGGGCCGAACTAAATATTTATTGAAAATTTTCAACGACATCTGCATGTTTTCTCTTCTTTCAACATATGTAATGTTAAACTTTTTCTTATTAAAATAAATGTTTAATAATAGTTTTGGATAAACTCTTTCCAGAAGCATTAACAAATGAGAAATAAAATATTCAATAAATAATATTTCTCTATAGAGGATTTGTCAAATGTTGCTAGTATGCTGTCGAATATTAAAATCTGAGGGCTATTGAGAATGTGGGAGAATAACATGATTCCTGAAACAATCAAATGGGTGACTGATTGTGGGCATGAACTCTAGCAGAGTTATTTGCCATGCCCTTTTTCCATTGGTACAGATATCCTTTGATTGACACAGTTTTCAAGTTTTATGCCTAATGAGCTTGTATCCAGGTGCAGGACCATTTTTAACCAGGAATATATTTATCACTGTGACATGAAACTATTGGAAGATCGTTTTATCCTGAGATTAAAGTTCATAATACTTACTCAGGCCTATGTGCGGGAGGGCGGGGTTTGCGGGCGATCGGGTTGGACAACGACAGGGCGGGGGCATCGGCTCTCGCTGCAGGGCGGCATCTCGGCGGATCAGCGGCCCCGTCACCGTGAGTCGTGGGTTGGCCTGTGGCAGGGAGGGGGAGTGGGCAACGGTCCTGGTGAGGTCAGGCCCTCCCTGAGTTTCTGCCGGACCCCCCTTGACCTGCTGAGTTTCTCCCGGACCCCCCTTGACCTGCTGAGTTTCTGCCGGACACCCCTTGACCTGCTGAGTTTCTCCCGGACCCCCCTTGACCTGCTGAGCTTCTCCCGGACCTCCCTTGACCTGCTGAGTTTCTCCCAGATCCCCCTTTGACCTGCTGAGTTTCTTCCGGACCCCACTTGACCTGCTGAGTTTCTCCCGGACCTCCCTTGACCTGCTGAGTTTCTCCCGGACCCCCCTTGACCTGCTGAGTTTCTCCCGGACCTCCATTGACTTGCTGAGTTTCTCCCGGACCCCCCTTGACCTGCTGAGTTTCTCCCGGATCCCTCCCTTTGACCTTCTGAGTTTCTCCCGGAGCCCTCCCCCTTGACCTGCTGAGTTTCTCTCGGACCCCCCCTTTGACCTGCTGAGTTTCTCCTGGACCCCCCTTGACCTGCTGAGTTTCTCCCGGACACCCCTTGACCTGCTGAGTTTCTCCCAGACCCCCCTTGACCTGCTGAGTTTCTCCCGGACCTCCCTTGACTTGCTGAGTTTCTCCCGGACCCCCCTTGACCTGCTGAGTTTCTCCCGGATCCCTCCCTTTGACCTTCTGAGTTTCTCCCGGAGCCCTCCCCCTTGACCTGCTGAGTTTCTCTCGGACCCCCCCTTTGACCTGCTGAGTTTCTCCCGGATACCCCTTTGACCTGCTGAGTTTCTCCCGGACCCCCTTTTCTTCCCGTGCCAGTGTCCCAGGACCTTTCCAGGGCAGTCTCCGCGCTCAGGACCGCGCTGGGATCCCGGTCAGCGGTGGAGGAGCAGGTGAGCGCGGCTAATCCCGATCCAGCCCACGCCACTCCCGAGATTGGCGGGGGGGTTCCACCCTACCTTCCCGACCAGCCTCGCTCTCCACGTGTACTCCGGGCACCCGCTGCTAGTCCGGTGGGAAGGCGCAGGGCGGCCGGCAGCCGGCGCCCCCATCGCCCGGCGGGGAGCCCCAATCTTCCCTCCGGCGTCCCGATTCCATCTGCAGCTCCAAGAAACGCTGTGCCACTGGGGTTCCGGGCGCTGGGAAGCGGCCTTGGCTTCCCCTGACACCGGCCAGGCCCCGCTGCAGTGGGGTGGGGGGGTGGGCGGGGGGACACGACAGCGTGTTTATAAAACTACCCACCACTACTTTTCAAGGACCAGCATTTTTCTCTCTCTCTCTCACCCTGGGATACACCGGTTACTAGTGCATGCGCTATACTGGCGTGGCGGCCAGCGGGCCACCTCTAATACATTTTTGATATGATCTTGCGGGCCAAATATAATTATATCGTGGGCCAAATTTGGCCCGCGGGCCAGAGTTTGACATGTGTGCTGTAGGATGTACAATTTGACCAAAAAAAAACTACATTAGTGAAAACACCAAAACACTGAACAAAAAAACTCAGCTGGTCATGCAGCATCCAGAGGAAGAAAAGATATACAGTATAACCATGTTTTGGGCCAGAATCCTGCCTTGAAGAAAGGCTCTTGCCCAAAATGTTGATCATACTGTATATTTTTTCCTCATAGGGACACTGTGAAATCTGAGTTTCTCCAGCACATTTTTTTAATACAATCTCAGTGTCTTCAGACTTTTGTGATCACATTAGTGAATTAAGTTAAAGCGGGCAAAATGGAAATTAAAATTAAAGGTGCTTTATCCGAATTCAAGAACCATTCATGGCTAGATAGACAAACTAATGATTCAAAAGAATATTAATGAGTTTGATCTAGTAGCTATTATAGAGACAAGGTTGAAACTAAATACTTCTGGGTCCTTGATGCTTCAACAGAATAGGGTGAATGGAAGAGCAGGGCCAGAAGGAATGACAGAAGAGTAATGATGAGGAATGACCTTCAATAAAATATCAAGAAGTGGAAATTAGTATAAATAGATGTAGGCGAAGGAGTAATGGACATAAATTATTGATGGGAGTAGTTTATTTGTCATCTAATATATTTTTGTAAAAATGTAGAATAAGACATTAACAAAGGTTATCCTCTTGCAGGTTATCCTGTGGGATCAAGGAAACCTTGCTTCTGCTTCTTTATCTAAAAGAAAGTTAATTTGAAGGAATTGTAAACAATTGGGAAGACAAAGAGTACGTCAATCTTTTTTTACAAAGATAATTAAGATGAAGATATCTTGCTTCAATCATACAGAGCTTTGGTAAGTGCATATCTGAAATATTTTGTGCAGAATTGATTGCTCTAGGAGAAATTGAGTAGGATGGGCTTAAAAATTCCATGGGTTCAGTTGAATAAGTGATAATCTCTGAAATATATAGATCCAAAGAGGAAATGATCAGGTAAATGCAAAGAAGCACTTTCTCTCTGGGGTTGTCAAGTTCAGAACATTGTACCATCTTTCAGCCAAAGTGTGCAGATCTTGTCTCTTGGTTGAGCTCCACCGCCGATGGTAACTCACTGGAACTGCTTGCAGAGGTCCTGTTGCATTGGCTATTCATACCCTGGAATTCATTCATTCATTCAAGGGTTGGGGTGACCGTTGAACCTTGGACAGCATAGTGTGGATTGAAAGAAATCCTGGGGTGGAGATTTGCCCCCTTTAGGACAGAGATGAGGAGGGAGAAAGGAAACCATTCAAATTCAGAATTGTGAGAATGCTAAGCCAATGAGTAAATGTAACACTGATATCAATAGTGTTTTTTTTACATTGCAAGGTCAGATGTAAGAGTGATGTTGAGGTCTAGGATCAGCCATAATGTGAGTGAATGATGGAGTTAGCTTGAGTGACTGTATGACCTGCTGTACTCCTCTTCATAATGTTCTTTTATTCTTCCTGAACTGAGCATTGACTAGGAGAAACTTCTGAGTTTGAATCTGCCAGTGACAATAGAATGCATTCACTTGAAAATGACATGATTCTAACTTCTATGCAAGGGCATACATACACAGATATCTTGCTCTCTCTGTCACTATGTACTGTAAAAATATTAAGTTATTCCATGATACACTTTTATTTGACTTACTGTATTCATTAAGTGAAAATATTGTCTATAATGCCCTGTGTTACAGCGTCTTTAATTCATGTTTCAGTACCACTTCAAGATGGGAAATGCTGTCGATATGACATAGAGCAATTTCATTATCCCATTACATTGAAAACTATGTTACAGTTACCATAAGTTTATAACCACTTGTTTGATAAAGCTGATACAGTGTTTGTACTCGGACTGTTGGTTCCTTCAGGAATCCCCAATGTCCTGATATTATTTCTTCGGGACCTTGCTTCCAAACACTCACATCTGTTTTCCAGTTTTAAGATCAGGCAAGGCTGAGGCTTCAATCTGCAGGGTAGGCCTCTGGGGCTGCTGTATTCTGACTCAACTTTTAGCCTTCTTGTTAGGCATTTCGACATTTCAAAATCCACCCTGTTACTGTATCCACCCAACTATAAACAAATGGAAGAATACTCCCTGGATTACTGGTAAATAGTACTTTATTAATAAAATTTGCAGGTGCTCTGTAGACTGTGACTTATTCCATTAACCACTCCCTCATAACCACTTGTTTAGGGTAATGTTATTTTGTTTTAAGAGCTAATGAAAACCGGTGCTATTGGACGGACTGTGCTGATCCGGTCCATTTGTCTGGAGTCAACATCCATAGTCCCTGAATCCCAGTATTCAAGAGGGATGAATGCTGAGGGCCTATATCAGTGACCTCCATACCTGGAGTCCATTGGTTTGCTCTGGGTGACAACTGATCTATTGACAGTGCAATATGGAAGTTTTGCCAACAAAGTACCACTGACAAGCAAATCTGAGGGGGAGCTTTGCCTTATGTCAAAACTAACATTGAACTGTTTTTAATTGTCTGTGACATTCAAATACATAAAAACTATTAAAATTGAAATAAATTTAAAACATACAAACAATAAAAATTAATTGAAAGACCATAAAAAAGATTCTGATTTCTTTAGTCAGAACATTGATGACTGTAGTCAGCTTATTGGCACATATTTTCAAGAATCTCCTAAGCAGCCAGTGTTTAAAAATAGATTTTCAGTCCTTCTATAGTGACTTTCAAACATGTATTTACACTATAGGGTGGGACTAAGGAATTGAACCATTAAGAGTAGCAACTTTGCTGTAACACTAACGAAAATAAACACTCAGTTCTTGTTTGTCATTGGCAAGAATCATGCATCAGATATCTAAATAAATATTACAACTGAAATAGAGGCCTAGGTACATCTGCATCAAATTTTTATCTAATTTCTGTGCTAAACTGAACAACTGCTTTCTCTCTGGCCGCTCCACATAACTCTTTCAACTTAATTCGGCTTTTAAAAAATTGCCTCTACACCCTGTCTCATGTGTTAAAATCATTCCAAGGGGACATTGACAGTGTTGGCACAATGCACTAGCTGAGCCTTATCAAGTGTTTTGTAAAGATTTATCATCCTTGCTTTGGTTCTATTCTCTAACCCTGTAAAGTTAAGGATTGTGCATGCTTACGAATATTTGCAGCTGCCCCATTGGCTTGTGGATGTACAGCCAACGCCTACCTCATTGCTCATCCTTCTAAACCAGGTCACATTGTACTTACACGCATTTCAGAGCTCTGTAACTTAATTTGAATTGTCCCTCCTTTGTTCCTCAAAGTTGCTCAGTTTACACTTCTCTATGCCACATTTCCTTTCCCTCCCATTGTTTTGCAGGTCAGATTTATTCTCACATACGTGATATCACATGCAAAAATGTACTCATTGTACACATAAACAAATAAAGAAATATAAAGAATAAAGAAATGTAAACAAACTGCAATACAGAGACAGAAAAATCAATAAAGTGCAGAAGTAAGAGTCTGTAGTGTTCTGTGAGAGAGCAGTTGAACAGACTGGAGTCGCAGGCTGTTAGCTTGAGTGTCACAGCAGAGTGTTTATTCAAATTTCATGCGCTTGCTTATCAGATCGGCAGTCGGACCGCATGTACGTCCTGCCGCTTGTGTCACACTGATGCAAGCATTCACGCCAACCTCCATTCAGGAGTGGAAGAGACAGACGTGCGTTGCCATCTTTGTCGCGACTGCCCTGCTGACCATGCGTAACAAGCAGGGCCAGTTCTTTGTAGCAAAGTTGCGCGTCACTACATGGCCTCCTTCCGCCACCCCCCGCCCCCCCAGAACTGACACCAATGGTGTCTTGGAATTTTGGAGGTCTTCCTCTGCGCGCTGGTTGCTGTACTTAGACCGGCTGGGTCTCGTCCAAGTGAGCCAGCTTCAGGTGGTCCAATGTGAAAAGCTCCTCTCTGCCACTGATCTCCAAGGTGAAAGTGGAACTTGTTCTGTGGAGCACTCTGTAGGGTCCCTCGTAGGGACATTGAAAAGGTGCTCTGTGCTCACCCCTGCGTATGACAACATAAGCACAAAAACTCAAATCATGGGGAGCGAACACAGTTTTTCCCGTACGCAGGTGAGTGAGGCTTCTTTGTCTTGGGCTGGGCTAGTGGGTGTGGGAAGGAATTGCCCTGGGATGGTGAGGGCAACTAAGCAGTGGAAGCGTGCAAGTCATCTTTGGGGGCTGTGTGGATTCCCAGGAGCAGCCAGGGTAGCTAATCTGACCAGTTCGGGCCCTTGAGGCACACCATGAGGGCCGATTTTAGGTGCCGATGGAACTGTTCCACTAGGCTGTTTGACTGTGGATGCTAGGCAGTCGTGTGATGGAGCTCTGTTCCCAGGAGTTTAAACAGTTCAGTCCACAAGGTGGACATAAACTGCATGCCCATGTCGGTGGTGATGTGGACAGGAATGCCAAAACGGGAGACGCAAGTGGACAGGAAAACCCTCGCGCAAATGTCAGCGGCTATATCGGGGAGTGGGGTCGCCTCTGGCCAACGGGTGTATTGGTCTACCATTGTGAGCAGGTAGCGGTTCCGCTGCAAGATGGTCGACAATGTCCACTTGGAAACAGCATAAGGTAAACTCGAACTGCTGGACAGGTGCATGTGTGTGGATCTGCACCTTTGACCTGGCAGTTCGGGCAAGCCTGTGCCAATTCCGTGATCCTTATACAAAGGCCATGCCGGATGAAACAGGTGGAAATCATCTAGACTGTGGAGCAGATGGAGGGTTACAACAAACTGTGTATTAAGTTGAACACTGCTCTCTGCCACTTTGCTGATACCACTGGCTGGGGACTGCCTGTAGAGACGTTGCAGAGGATGGCATCATTCAAGGGCAGGTCCTGCAACTGGAGGCCCGTGATGGGCTTGCAGAAACAGTTCATCTTGGGGTCTGACTGTTGGGCTAAGGCTAGCTCATAGAAGTCGATGCCCTGCAATAGTGAGCACACGGCCGGTCTTGAAAGGGCGTCTGCAATGATGTTGCATTTGCCAGAGAGATGATGAATGGAGGCAGTGAACTCAGAGACATACGACAGGTGTCTCTGCTTCCAAGGAGACCACTGATTGGACACCTTGGAAAGGTAAAGGTTAACGGTTTGTGGTCGGTGTAGACAGTGAAGTCCCGACTCTCCAGGAGGTAACAAAAATGGTGGATAGCGAGGTATAGGGCAAGCAGTTCCCTGTCAAAAGCACTGTACTTGCATTCCGGTGGGCGAAGGTGTCAACTGAAAAATGCAAGCGGCTTCTATGTGTCATCCACAAATTATTCAAAGACCGCGGCCACTGCTGTACAGGATGCATTGACCACGAACGTGGGTGCATCAATCCTTGGGTGCATGAGCATAGTGGAACATGCCACGGCTTGCTTGGTTGCATTGAAAGCGGCCATGGAGTTGTCAGTCCAGTGGAGATCCTTGGTGGAGGTGGTCATCAGGTTGAAAAGGGGGTGCATGATGGCAACAGCACTGGGGATGAACCTGTTGTAAAAGTTGACCATCCCCACGAACTCCTGCAGGCCTTTGAGCGTGTCTGGCCTCGGGAACTGGCGGATGGCTGGGAGAGGTACCACTTTGCTTTAATGATGCGGTGTCCCAAGAAGTCAATCTGCTCACTGACGAACCTGCACTTCGCGGGGTTGATCATGAGACCAAACTGGGCAGGCGAGTGAAAAGCCATTGGAGGTGGACCACGTGTTCCTCTGGTGTGGTGCTGGTGACAAGGATATCATTTAGGTAAATGAAAAGGGATGGCAAGTCATGCCCCATTGCATCCATTAGCCACTGGAACGTCTGCTAGATGCTCTTCAGGCCGAATGGCATCCTGAGGAATTCGAAAAGGCTGAATGGGATGATAATGGCCTTCTAATGCACGTCCTCCGGATGCATTGGTGTTTGGTGATATCCCTGGATGAGGTCGACCTTGGAGAAGAGTTGTGTGATGTTGAGGTTCACCGTGAAGTCCTAGATATGGGGCACTGGGTAGCGGTCAGAGACTGTAGCTTCATTTGATGATGGCGGGGTGACCATTAGTCATGATGTGGTGCTGGATGCTGTGTGGTGGCTGTTTTGAGGAGAACTGCAGACGAAGGATGGTGGGAAAGTCGGTGAGCAGGCAAGTGCAACGGTTGTCTGTAGTCTCCACCTCAGCTAGGTGGGTGGCTGGTTCATTCGACGTACCGAGGGGAGCAGCTTGGAACATCTTAGAGTGGATCAGGCTTGCTGTGTAGGTCCACCAGTAATGAGTGCACCCAGAGGAAATCTGTGCCCAACAGGGGCTTGTACACTGCTGTCAAGGTGAACTGCCACTGAAAATCTGTTTCCCTGAAGTGTAGGGGTATGCGTTTGGAGCTGAATGTTGCAATGGTGGAGTTGTTGGCTGCATGTAGGGTGGGGGCCACAAGGTCTCGTGCATGCCTCCAGAAAAGAGGGTGGAATGATGCTTAACTCGGCTCTTGTGTCGACAAGGAACCTGCAGCCTGAGATGCCGTCCCACACATGAAGAAAGCTGTTCTGTCAGCTTGGCCTGCTTGTTTCCCAGAAATGAGTAGGGTTGTCAACATTTGCGTGCACCCGCTCCCCAATGCTGTTGGTAGAAATACAGGCGTTGGTCTGTGGGTGCTTGGCTCTATTGGCCACTGCGGAGCTCTGTGGGGGGCCTGGGCTTATGGTCGGGCTTGTGCCCTTTGCACTTATTACAGACTTTTCCATAGGCTGGGCATTGTTTTGGTGCATGTTGAATGCTCCATCATTTGCAATTGAATGTCTCTCCATCTTTTTGTTGTTTCCTATATCTCACTTTTTTTGTATGTGTGTTGACACACACTGGGGCTATGCTATGCCTTTGTTTTCACTGGCCTTTGCACACTGACCAAACTTTTTTGTGTGTTGCAGAACTAATTTACTGGTGTGTCATATCTTCATAGCTCTAAGCTCTAGCAGCAACCTCTCTCTCAATTTCTTATCAATAATCCTGAAAACCACACATGTCAAACTCTGGCCCGCGGGCCAAATTTGGCCTGCAATATAATTATATTTGGCCCGCAAGATCATATCAAAAATGTATTAGAGGTGGCCCGCTGGCCGCCGCGCCAGTATAGTGCATACACAGTAACCGCTGTGTCCCAGGGTGAGAGAGAGAGAGAAAAATCCTGGCCCTTGAAAAGTAGTGGTGGGTGGTTTTATAAACACGCTGTCGTGTCCCCCCGCCCACCCCCCCACCGCAGCGCGGCCTGGCCGGTGTCAGGGGAAGCCAAGGCCGCTTCCCAGCGCCCGGAACCCCAGTGGCACAACGTTTCTTGGAGCTGCAGATGGAGTCGGAACACCGGAGGGAAGATTGGGGCTCCCCGCCGGGCGATGGGGGCGCCGGCTGCCGGCCGCCCTGCGCCTTCCCACCGGACCAACGGCAGGTGCCTGGAGTACATGTGGAGAGCGAGGCTGGTCGGGCAGGTAGGGTGGAACCCCCCGCCAATCTCGGGAGTGGCGAGGGCTGGATCGGGATTAGCCGCGCTCACCTGCTCCTCCACCGCTGACCGGGATCCCAGTGTGGTCCTGAGCGCGGAGACTGCCCTGGAAAGGTCCTGGGACACCGGCACGGAAAGAAAAGGGGGTCCGGGAGACACTCAGCAGGTCAAGGGGGGATCCGGGAGAAACTCAGCAGGTCAAGGGAGGTCCAGGAGAAACTCAGCAGGTCAAGGGGGGTCTGGGAGAAACTCAGCAGGTCAAGGGAGGTCCGGGAGATACTCAGCAGGTCAAGGGGGGTCTGGGAGAAACTCAGCAGGTCAAAGGGGGATCCAGGAGAAACTCAGCAGGTCAAGGGAGGTCCGGGAGAAACTCAGCAGGTCAAGGGAGGTCCGGGAGAAACTCAGCAGGTCAAGGGGTGTCCGGCAGAAACTCAGCAGGTCAAGGGGGGTTCAGGAGAAACTCAGCAGGTCAAGGGGGGTCCGGCAGAAACTCAGGGGGGGCTTGACCTCGCCAGGACCGTTGCCCACTCCACCTCCCTGCCGCAGGCCGACCCACGACTCACGGTGACGGGGCCGCTGATCCACCGAGATGCCGCCCTGCAGCGAGAGCCAATGCACCCGCACTGTCGTTGTCCAACCCGATCGCCCGCAAACCCCGCCCTCCCGCACACAGGCCTGAGTAAGTATTATGAACTTTAATCTCAGGATAAAACGATCTTCCAATAGTTTCATGTCACAGTAATAAATATATTCCTGGTTAAAAATGGTCCTGCACCTGGATACAAGCTCATTAGGCATAAAACTTGAAAACTGTGTCAATCAAAGGATATCTGTACCAATGGAAAAAGGGCATGGCAAATAACTCTGCTAGAGTTCATGCCCACAATCAGTCACCCATTTGATTGTTTCAGGAATCATGTTATTCTCCCACATTGTCAATAGCCCTCAGATTTTACTATTCGACAGCACACTAGCAACATTTGACAAATCCTCTATAGAGAAATATTATTTATTGAATATTTTATTTCTCATTTGTTAATGCTTCTGGAAAGAGCTTATCCAAAACTATTATTAAACATTTATTTTAATAAGAAAAAGTTTAACATTACATATGTTGAAAGAAGAGAAAACATGCAGATGTTGTTGAAAATTTTCAATAAATATTTAGTTCGGCCCTCGACTTAGTCCAAGTTTTTAATTTTGGCCCTCCGTGAATTTGAGTTTGACACCCCTGCTGAAAACAATTTGATCACAGATCATTGAATCTTGCAGCGATCCAAAATTGCATGTTCTGCTTTTAATTTCAAGTCTATTAAAAAAAGTATCAAAGCTCTCTCCCTGCAGCTGCAGGCATAAGTGAAATACATATCTCTCAATCGTTTTATTTTGCTTTGGTGAACAGTGTTTATCAAACATCTCGATAACCTTGTCAAACTTTCCCTGGTCTCTGACTCGGCAAAAACACATTTTGAAAACCTCTAGTGCTTTGGGTCCTGCCACGATAAGTAGCAATGCAATCTTCTGTGCATCAAGTGTGCTATTTTGTCTAATGGCTTGCAGGTACAGCATGAATTTTTGTTTAAACAACCCCACTTATGGTCAGCATTTCTAGTCCAATTTACAGCATCAGGAATCTTCACACTTTCCATTTTACTGCTGATAATGATTAATGCACATTCCTGGTACAATGCACTCTCCTGGTGTTTCTTCCAGTCCTGGTACCATGCACACTACTAGTACCATCTGATGTTTCTTTTATTGTAATAATAAAACTTAGGTTCTTTTAAAACAACTATATTTTATTAGCTAAAGTACACATGACCATGTGGAGCATCCATCTTGATTTCAAACCCAAGCTGCAACAAACTAGTCTCTGACACCCTCTAGTCATCAGGACGATCACTAGCACTTGTTACAGACAGGATCCCTTTTCCTTCTTTCTTATATTTCAATATTGACCTCCAATTTCCCATAAGCCCCTCCCTTGGTCCCTCTTTCTGCCTCAACCCTCTATCTTCTTTCCTCCAGCTCCCCACCTCATTCATTTCTCCTATTAGAGAGCTAACTTTCTCTACCCTCTGCCCCTATTACTTCTCAGTTTCTTTCTCTTTTACCCTCCCACCTGTATTCACCTAACACTTTTTACTTGTTAGTTTGTGGTTCTCTCCCCACCTTTTTATTCAGGTGTCTGCCTGATTTTCAGTCCTTCTCAAGAAGGGCTTAGGCCTTAAACTTTGACTGCCTTACTTCTTATGAATGCTGCGAGACCTGCTGAGTATCTCCAGCACTTCTTTGTGCACTGTAAAAGACTCCAGCATCTGCAGATTGTCTTGCTTACCTCTTACTTTTGTCATACAGCTTCAGTTTTTTTAATACCTCAGGTGAGATCTCCATGGAATCTCTAGTGGGACAATAGCAAAGCAGTCAGTGTCGCTTCCTCATGGCTCCAATGAACTGCATTCAATCATAACTTTGGCTGTTTTCCGTCCAAATTTTGCATGTTTGTTCCATTCTGTGTGGGTGCTCCAATTTCCTCTCACATCACAAAGGCGTGATGGTTGATTAATTGGTTACGATAAATCACCCTTTGTGCATTCATTGCAAAAGAGGTTGCATGTGTGAGAGAGAATGAGTTACAAGGATTGCAGAGAAATAAAAAGGAGGGGAATGGGACTTACTACCATCAGGAAGGGAGTACATGAGCATCAAATTCAGGCTGGGAAATAACTTATTCACATAGGCTGTTAGATTCATGTAAATGATGAAATTAATCCAAAGTATTTATTTATACTGTATTTAAGTATGTTTGTGATCTATTATGCATTCTGTATTGTGTGTGCACCAAGGTCTGGAGAAATGCTGTTTCGTCTGGTTGTACATGTGTACTCATGATAATGAACTTGAACACTGTCCAATATCACGTTTTCAGCATTGGGCTCATTGGTGGTTGCCATGCTGGATGGGGCTCAGGTTATTGTGCCCCTTTGTAACCATATCCCAGATACATTTATATTATTGAACTGTTAACATCTTAAAAACAGGTGAAATAAAAGTATGTTGGAGTATTATTTGGAATAACATTATCTGAAATAACATAGTCCAGAGAAATTGGTTGCTTGGCATCCCCAAAGTCTTGAGAGTTGCTGATTATAACAGTTTTACTTATTGAAATTGCTCTCCTGGGTACTGCCATTGACTCAATAGCTAATTGACAACCTTTTGTACTGTTATAATCTTTGACTTGACTTCGCAGACGAAGATTTATGGAGGGGTATGTCCACGTCTGCTGCAGACTCGTTGGTGACTGACAAGTCCGACGCGGGACAGACAGGCATGGTTGCAGCGGTTGCAAGGCAAAATTGGTGGGTTGGGGTTGGGTGTTGGGTTTTTCCTCCTTTGTCTTTTGTCAGTGAGGTGGGCTCTGCAGTCTTCTTCAAAGGAGGTTGCTGCCCGCCAAACTGTGAGGCGCCAAGATGCACGGTTGGAGGCGAGATCAGCCCACTGGCGGTGGTCAATGTGGCAGGCACCAAGAGATTTCTTTAGGCAGTCCTTGTACCTCTTCTTTGGTGCACCTCTGTCTTGGTGGCCAGTAGAGAGCTCACCATAGAACACGATCTTGGGAAGGCGATGGTCCTCCATTCTGGAGACCTGACCCACCCAGCGCAGTTGGATCTTCAGCAGCATGGATTTGATGCTTGCGGACTCTGCCAGCCCGAGTACTTCGATGTTGGTGATGAAGTCATTCCAACGAATGTTGAGGATGGAGCGGAGACAGCGCTGATGGAAGCGCTGTAGGAGCCGTAGGTGATGCCGGTAGAGGACCCATAATTCGGAGCCGAACAGGAACGTGGGTATGACAATGGCTCTGTACACGCTGATCTTTGTGTGTTTCTTCAGGTGGTTGTTTTTCCAGATTCTTTTGTGTAGCCTTCCAAAGGCGCTATTTGCCTTGGCGAGTCTGTTGTCTATCTCTTTGTCGATCCTTGCATCAGATGAAATGGTGCAGCCGAGGTAGGTAAACTGGTTGACCATTTTGAGTTCCATGTGCCCGATGGAGATGAGGATGGAGATATAAGGCAATTCAACAACTGAAAAGTGGCAAAGCAGCAGGTATGGATGGAATACCCCCCAGAGGTCTGGAAGGCTGGCAGCAAAGCTCTGTATACCAAACTGCATGAGGTTTTCATGCTCTGCTGGGACCATGGAAATCTGCCTCAGGACCTTCATGATGCCATCATCATCACCCTGTACAAAACAAAGGCGAGAAATTAGACTGCTCAAACTACAGGGGAATCACGCTGCTCTCCGTTGCAGGCAAAATCTTCGTTACGATTCTCCGAAAATGTCGCCGAAAATGTCCTCCAAGAATCACAGTGTAGCTTTCGCACAAACAGAGGAACTACTGACATGGTCTTTGCCCTCAGACAGCTCCAAGAAAAGTGCAGAGAACAAAACAAAGGATTCGACATCACCTTTGTTGACCTCACCAAGGCCTTCCACACCGTGCGCAGGAAAGGGCTTTGGCAAATACTAGAGCACCTCGGATGCCCCCCAAAGTTCCTCAAAATTGTTATTCAACTGCATGAAAACCAACAAGGTCAGGTCAGATACAACAATGAGCTCTCTGAACCCTTCTCCATTGACAACGACATGAAGCAAGGCTGCGTCCTCGCACCAACCCCCTTTACTATCTTCTTCAGCATGATGCTGAAACAAGCCATGAAAGACCTCAACAATGAAGACGCTGTTTACATCCGGTACCGCACGGATGGCAGTCTCTTAAATCTGAGGCGCCTGCAAGCTCACACCAAGACACAAGAGCAACTTGTCCGTGAACTACTCTTTGCAGACGATGCCGCTTTAGTTGCCCATTCAGAGCCAGCTCTCCAGCGCACGACGTCCTGTTTTGCGGAAACTGCCAAAATGTTTGGCCTGGAAGTCAGCCTGAAGAAAACTGAGGTCCTCCATCAGCCAGTTCCCCACCATGACCACCCACTGTTATAATACAGTATATGAAAATGGTAAAAACACTGGACAACTAAGATTTTTCTTCCTGAACACTTTCGGGTGTATTTTATGGATTTTGGACTGCTGACCACAAAAATCACTTTAATATTGTACCTTTTTTTTTAAGATATAACCTATAAGAAAAACCTCACAAAGATAAGTGTATACAGAGCCGTTGTCATACCCACACTCCTGTTCGGCTCTGAATCATGGGTCCTCTACCGGCACCACCTACGGCTCCTAGAACGCTTCCACCAGCGTTGTCTCCGCTCCATCCTCAACATCCATTGGAGCGCTTTCATCCCTAACGTCGAAGTACTCGAGATGGCAGAGGTCGACAGCATCGAGTCCACGCTGCTGAAGATCCAGCTGCGCTGGGTGGGTCACATCTCCAGAATGGAGGACCATCGCCTTCCCAAGATCGTGTTATATGGCGAGCTCTCCACTGGCCACCGTGACAGAGGTGCACCAAAGAAAAGGTACAAGGACTGCCTAAAGAAATCTCTTGGTGCCTGCCACATTGACCACCGCCAGTGGGCTGATAACGCCTCAAACCGTGCATCTTGGCGCCTCACAGTTTGGCGGGCAGCAACCTCCTTTGAAGAAGACCGCAGAGCCCACCTCACTGACAAAAGGCAAAGGAGGAAAAACCCAACACCCAACCCCAACCAACCAATTTTCCCTTGCAACCGCTGCAATCGTGTCTGCCTGTCCCGCATCGGACTTGTCAGCCACAAACGAGACTGCAGCTGACGTGGACTTTTTACCCCCTCCATAAATCTTCGTCCACGAAGCCAGGCCAAAGAAGAAAGAAAGAAAGAATAACCTATTTTTGTAATGTCCCGTCATTTTAACTCTACTTCAAGTTTACAAAGCCGAGGAGTCACGTGATGGAGTAGTGGCCAGTCGGGAAAACCAGCCCTCTCCAGGAAAATAGGAAAAAAGTTAGGAAAAAGCAAAGCATAGCAAAAATAGAGTACAAGAAATAGAAGATAAAAATACAGAGACGAGAAAGAAGATGGCTTCCAAGAAGGAGAAAGTAAAAACAACTGGAAAAAATGAAGTATAAAAGTCACCCAAGAAGAAAGAAGGCCTTACCTGCAGGAAGGAACAGGACGCTGTGGTGACGAGGAGCGCTCGACCCTTGAGGTCAGTGCCTGCCCTGCAGAGTTGTGACCCACCAGCCAGTGCTCTACAAAAATGGCTCTCGGAGCCAAACAAAAGTGCGTCTCTGCACAATCAAAGGAGAAAGAGGACACCGGCGGGAGGGGGGCTCAGCAGAGGAGCGGGTTGTCACAGAGCGAGCAGGTGAGAGATGCTGACACCAGGGCTCTCAGCTGTAGGATAAGGAAGACAGCAGAAGAGGGAGCAACAAAACAGACGTGGAAGACAGACGGAGGGAAGATTGACAAGAAGACCAATGTCAAGAAGCAGAAAAAGAATTAGCAATAAGGGAAGATACAACAAAAAGAAGAGAATTGGCGGACAAAAAAATAAAATATGAAACACTACAAACATATAAGGTGGAGAAGAACATAATTAAGACAAGACAGGAGCTAGGAGAAAAAATGCACAAAATACTAGCTTGGCAGCTTAAGACAGAACAAACGGTATTGACATCAAGGAAAAAGGACAAACAAATTACATATAACCCAACGGAGATCAATGAAAACTTCAAGGAATTCTACGAGCAACTATATCGAACTGAGAACGAAGGGAAAGAAGACAAAATAGATTAATTTCTAGCTAAAATTGAACTACCAAAATTGCAAGAAGAGGAGCAAAATAAATTAATAAAACAATTGAATTAGAGGAAATACAGGATATATTAAAAAAAACTACTGAACAATAAAACACCAGGAGAGAATGGAGTCCCAATAGAATTCTATAAAATATTTAAAGACTTATTAATTCCTCCTCTCCTGGAAGTAATGAACCAGATTGAAGAAACACAAAACATGCTAGATTCATGCAAAACAGCAATAATTACATAATACCAAAGATGAGGAAAGATCCACTAACACCAGCATCATATAGACCAATATCTCTACTTAACACAGATTATAAGATAATAGCTAAACTATTAGCAAACAGATTGGCCGACTGTGTACCAAAAATAGTAAAACTAGATCAAACTGGATTTATTAAGAAAAGACCAACAACGGACAACATCTGTAAGTTCATTAACTTAATCCATGCAGTACAAGGAAACAAGACACCAACAGTGGCGGTTGCCTTAGACGCAGAGAAGGCTTTTGACAGAGTAGAATGGAATTATTTATTCAAAGAACTACAGAGGTTCAACCTACCAGAGGTAGGTTAAAGCATAATATAAGGGACCATTGGCGAAGGTGACAGTAAATGGATATATATGTCAAAACAATTTAAATTAAGCAGGTCAACTAGGCAGGGATGTCCACTATCTCCCTCACTGTTCGCGTTAGCTATAGAACCACGGGCAGGACTAATAAGAACAGAAAATAAAATAAGAGGGATAAAAATAAAAGAGAAGGAATATAAAATCAGTCTATTTGCAGATGACGTAAGTATACTTAACAGAACCAGAAATATCAATGAAAGAATTACATAAGAAATTGAAGGAATATGGAGAAGTATCGGGGTTCAAGATCAATGCAAATAAAAGTGAAGCAATGCCAATGAATAATGCAGATTTTACAAAGTTTAAGAAAGAATCACCATTTAGATGGCAAGCACAAGCAATTTGATACCTAGGTATACAACTAGATAATAATCTACGCCATCTATACAAACTAAATTATCAGCCATTAATGAAGAAATTACAAGATGACTTAGAACATTGGAAAGATTTACCACTAACACTAATAGGAAAGGTAAATTGTGTTAAAATGAATTTCTTCCCAAGGATACAATACCTATTTCAATAATTACCAATTCACCTAACAGAGAAATTCTTCAAGGAGCTAAAGAAAATAATAAGGAAATTCTTATCGAAAGGGGGGAAACCGAGCATAGCGCTAGATAAATTAACAGAATGGTACAAACAAGGGGACTTACAGCTACCAAATTTCAAGAATTATTATAGAGCAGCAAAATTAAGATACCTATCAGATTTTTATCAAACAAGGGAAAAACCAGATTGGACCAGATTAGAGCTAGATAAAATAGGGAGAAGGTACCTGAACATATACTATATAAGTGGGATGAAAAGCTGGTGCAACATAGGAATTCACCAGTACCGCACCATCTGCTCAACATTTGGAAGAAGATTCACGTAGAAAGGAATAAAACAGATTATCAACTACCAAAATTAATATTGACCCAAAATCAACTAATCCTTTTCAGAATAGATAACCTTTCCTTTAGACAATGGGGGAGAAAAGGGATCAAAAGAATAGAAAATTGTTTTTCATGAAATAAATTTTTATCTTTTCAACAAATGAAGGACAAATATGGTATAACGCACAGTACAATGTTTGCATACCACCAACTGAAAACCTACTTGAAGGACAAATTGGGAAGCAGACTGAGGTTACCAGAAGGAAGCAATTTTGAATATGTGATTACAGACACAATGATAATTAAAAGATTTATAACAAACATGTACATCAAACTGCAAGAGAAAGAGAACGAGGAAACAAGCTGTAAAATGGGAACAAGATCTTAACATAAAGATAAAGAATGAAACATGGGAAAAGCTATGCTCCGGAACTATGAGAAATACAATAAACACGAGGTTACGCATGATACAATATAACTGGATACACAGGCTATACACCACTCCCCAAAAGTTAAATAAATGGGACCCAACAGTATCAGACAGATGTTTTCGCTGTAAGAAGGAAACAGGAACAACAGTACATGCAATTTGGGCATGTGAGAAAGTGGAAAAGTTTTAGGAAGATCTAAATCTTAGGAAGATAAAATCACAAAAAGCAACATACCAAAAAATCCAGAGATATTTCTTCTAAGTAATATAAGAAGTAAAGAACTTGGACTCAATTTGGATGGAGCACAAAAAAGATTTATTATGATAGCCTTAGCTGTAGCAAAAAAATGTATTATGTCAACCTCGAAATTAGAAGATAGCCTGAGAATACAACAATGGTACAGAGAAATGAATAAATGTATTCCATTGGAAAAAATAACATATAATTTAAGAAATAACATCACAGTTTTTGAACAAATTTGGGAACCGTACATGGAACACAATAGAGAAGTCCTACCGCGGACCTCCACCGCCTAAAATGACAGAAGGAGAAGAAGACGAAATGAACTGACCCAGTATGTAAAAGTAGAAGACACAAATTTCTTGTTTATTTTCATTGTGTGACGACATTGTTTAATGAGTTTAATGTATCATGTATGTTGAACGTTGAGTGAGTGGGGAGGGGGGTGAAGGAGGGAGGGAAGGGAGGGGGGAAAAGGGGAGAAAATGACACTATATTCAAGAGGCAAATGTTTGTGTGTATTTTGGTTAGTATGGTTCATAGTGTGAAAAATTTTAAAAAATTTAAAAAAAGGAAGCACAACAAACGAGCAGCCCAGGAGGGGAGGAACAGCAACAAGAGGCCCGACAAAGAGATGCAAGCAGCTCATCAGGAAAAACAGAAGAGACACAGAAACAAAGAAGAGGAGAAGAAGACACAAACACAGATACAAACAAAGAAGTAGAGGAAGAAGAAGACCAAGATCTTCACAGAGAAATAGAAAGTAAAACTGATGGACAAAGAGAAATAAAAGGTGTAGAGCTCATCGAAAGAACCAAAGACTTGTTGATCCAAACCTAGGCTTTTATTAGCAAAAGACAGGAGCTCTTCACAGGTGGCCGACCAGTCCGGAATGATCCGACATGGCTAGGGACATAACCCTTTAAGGCCCAGACAGCAGGTGTGGCTAAGCTCTCAGCCAATCACTGTAAGCACAGTCATTACATACTCTAGATACTGTAACTATATACATTGGTGATAGGTCTATACTATCACAAAAGGTAAAACTGATGAACAGAATATAGATAAAGTCTTTTTTGAAGAACAAATGAGATCAGTAAAAGAATGGTTGTCATTAGAGTTTAACGCAAATAAAAGGAAAATGAAAAGAACAGAAGATAAAATGCAAAGGTTAGAACTGGTAATGACAGAAATAGGGAAAAGAGTTCAGAATGTGGAAGAGCGGGAAACGGCTGTAGAAATGGAAGTGAATGACTTAAGAGAAAAATTGAAAGAAAGTGCCAAAAAAAATTAAAGAGACACAAGAGTTGTTATCTCAGAAAATTGATATGTTGGAAAATTATAGTAGGCGAAACAACATAAAAATGGTGGGCCTGAAGGAGGGTGAAGAAGGCACAGACATGAAGGAATTTATAAAAGGATGGATCCAGAAGGTCTTGGGAATGACAGAAATGCAGGAAGAAATGGAAATAGAAAGGGCACACAGAGCATTAGCTCCGAAACCACAGACACATCAAAAACCAAGATCCATCTTAGTAAAATTTTTGAGATACACAACAAGAGAAAATATACTGGAACGGGCAAGGATTAAAATTAGAGAAGATAATGAACCATTGGAATACAAGCGTCAAAAAATATTTTTTTTACCCAGACATAAGTTTTGAACTCTTAAAGAGGAGGAAGTAATTTAATACAGCGAAATCAACTTCATGGAAAAAAGGTTACAAATTCATATTAAGACATCTAGCCGTGCTTAAAATATTGATACCCGGGGAGCAAAACAGACTGTTCTTGGATCCAGAGAAAGCACAAGAATTCGCAGAACGTTTGCAGGACAGGAGAAGAGTCAAAGAGATGTAACAAGAATGAAGAATGGTGATAAAGTATATATAAAGATGTAAAAACAATGTATATGTAAAGAACTAAAGAGGGAAAAGAGAAGGGAAGGAAGGGATAGGGGGAAAAAGAAGAGAGAGAGCTTTGTTATATGTATTTTTTTTAAAAAGTGTTTTCTGAAGAGGGCTGGGTGGAGGGGGAATAACCGTCTCTGCAAAATCAGTTGATGCTGCGAACAAGATCGCAATCCAAAAGAAAAGGGGATTGTGGTTGCCCGGCATGGGATATGGGGAAACTCAGAGAGGGGGGATCTTTTGGGGTTAAGGTATTAGTGGATGTGGGAACTGCAGGGGATATTTTATGTCTTAAATGTCTTGTTGTACATTAAGTGTAATAAGAGAAAACTAAGAGATGAAAATGGGGAAAAGGGGGATGGAGGTGGCCAAGAGGTGGAAAAGAGGTGTATGCAAGATGGCCATGTTGAACTATATGACTATAAATATTAATGGAATACATAACCAAATTAAAAGGAAGAGGCTACTAAATTTATTGAAGGAAAAAAATAGATATAGCATTTGTGCACGAAACGCATTTAACTGAAGCGGAACATAACAAACTAAAGAGAGACTGGGTAGAACACATAACGGCAGCATCCTATAATTGAAAACCTAGAGGTGTAGCCATACTAGTTAACAAAAATGTACCAATCAAAATAGAGGAGGAAATAATAGATCCGGCAGGGAGGTATGCAATGATAAAGTGTCAGATATACTCAGAATTTTGGAATTTGCTCAATATATATGCACCTAACGAGGAGGATCAAAAGTTTATGCGGGCTATTTTTTTGAAGATTGCAGACACACAAGGAAATATATTATAGGAGGGGATTTTAACCTTAATTTGGACCCAATGTTAGATAAAACTGGACAAAAAGCAAGTAAAAAGAATGAAGTAGCCAAATTTATGGTGAAATAAATGCAGGAAATGAAACTTATGGATATATGGAGGAGGCAACACCCAAGAGAGAAGGAATGAATTTAATACAGCGAAATCAACTTTATTCGATATTTTTCGAGTCGGCCCAAAACTTTTGATATGTTTTTGTTGTCAGCCCATATTCAAGGGAGAGTTAGGAAAACTGAGTATAAAGCTAGTCTACTATCAGATCATTCACCCCTATTATTAGCAATAGAACTGGAGGATATCCCACCAAGAATATATAGATGGAGGTTAAACTCCATGCTACTTAAAAGACAGGAATTTAGGGAGTTTATTGAATGCCAAATTAAAACATATTTTGAAATAAACACAGGATCAGTGAAAGACAAATTTATATTATGGGACGCAATGAAACCCTTCATTAGAGGGCAGATAATATGTTATGTGACTAAGATGAAAAAGGATTACAATTGGGAAATAGAACAGTTGGAAAAGGAGATAGTAAGTACAGAAAAGAAATTAGTAAAAACGGATGATATAATGAAAAGGAAAGAATTGACGGACAAAAAAATAAAATACGAAACATTACAAATGTTCAAGGTAGAGAAGAACATAATGAAAACCATTTAACCATTTACGGAGCAGAAACAGGCCATGTCAGCCTTTCGAGTCCTCACCGGTTCACTAGAAAAACTCCACTAGCTCAAAAACAAAGCAAAAGTATTACAAACTGGGAGAAAAAACACATAAAATATTAGCCTGGCAACTTAAAACAAAACAAGCTAAAAGAACGATACTGGCATCAAGGAAAAAGGACAAACAAATTACATATAATACAACAGAGATTAATGAGAGCTTTAAGGAATTTTATGAACAATTATACCAAACTGAGAACAAGGGGAAAGGTGATAAAATAGAAGAGTTTTTAGCTAAAATTGAACCTTTGGCAGAACTGATAGGAATAGAAAATAAAATAAAAGGGAAAAAAATAAAGGAGAAGGAGTATAAAATCAGCTTACTTGCAGATGACATCATAGTATACTTAACAGAACCAGAAATATCAATAAAAGAATTACATAAGAAATTGAAGGAGTATGGAGAAATATCGGGGTACAAGATCAATGCAAATAAATGTGAAGTGATGCCAATGAGTAATGCGGATTATACAAAATTTTAAAAAGAATCACCATTTAAATGGCAAGCAGAAGCAATCCAATACTTAGGAATCAGGTTAGATAATAACTTAAGCCACTTGTACAAACTAAATTATCAGCCACTAATAAAGAAATTGCAGGAAGACTTAGAACATTGGAAAGAATTACCGTTAACGTTGATAGGGAGGATAAACTGCATTAAAATGAACGTGTTCCCAAGGATACAATACTTATTTCAATTGTTATCAATTTCCTTAACAGAAAAATTCTTTAAGGAACTAAAGAGAATATTAAGGAAATTCTTGTGGAAAGGGAGGAATCCAAGGGTAGCGTTAGATAAATTAGCAAAGAGGAATAATCAAGGTGGTTTACAGTTACCAAATTTTAGAAATTTTTATAGAGCCGCACAATTAAGGTATTTACCAGGTTTTTACCAGACAAGGGAAAAACCAGACTGGACTAAGATAGAACTAGATAAAATAGGGGAAAACGTACTGTCACATTTGTGGCCCGAAATGTGAAGTTAATAAAACATTAAACACAAGTTTATCAGGTAAACTTCTTAGTGTCTTTTTATTCTCCGGTTTCCTTTGTTCTCTTGCTTGTGTTCTTATCTCTCTCTCATACCACGTGACTTCCGGTATATCTCATACATATTCATTATCATGACATCCCTCCTTTAATCAGAAATAAACTTTACCTTCACTTACCAATATCCCTCGGAAACATACAAACATCGTAACTAATGGTAATACTATAACTCAACTACATAAAATTTACTTCCTACAGCACTCATACATGCACTTTATGATATAAGATTAAATACTGTCCCAAAGTTCTTATTAAAACTATGGCACAAAGTCTTCGTATCGTTTGGGCACTTTCCGGTTTCGTTTCGGCCTGACTGCGATATTGTCGTCGCTTCTCGGTTGTTCACTCTCAGCGTCGGCAATACTGCTCATCACGGCTTCGGGTGTTTCTGGCGCTCTAGTCACTTCATCAGGAGTGCTGGTAACTGCCTCTGGAACATCATCAGGTCTCTCAGTTTCAGCATCTCGTATTGGCCTTTCAACCTCTTCACTCGATGTATCTCTGGACTGGTACCTTTTTACACCTGATACATTTCTCTTATACAGGACTCCAGTCAGAGACTTGACTGTCACCATACTGCCACTTCTGGATACGACAGTATAGGGTTGATGGTAATAAGGTGTGTCTAGCTTACCACCAGTTTCATGCCTCACTAGAACATTATCTCCTGGCATGATGTCTGAGTATTTGGCTCCACATTTTGAATCTGTGTACAGCTTTGCTGCACCTTTCTTTTCAGCATCGTGGTCCCTCATCTCCTGGTTGTCTCGGATTTCCTTTATTTCTGGCATTCTTGTGCGGATTTTTCTCCCAAAAAATGCTTCTGCAGGACTTTTTCCAGTGGTTACATGAGGCGTTGCTCAATAGACAGCCACATAAGATAGCAATGCTTCTCGCCAATTTTGTCCTTCTGCGTGTACAATCCTCAATCGTTTTTCAATGGACTGATTTTGTCTCTCTACTTCTCCATTGGCTTGCGGCCATTTCGGGGTTACTTTATGATGGTGGATACCTGTGGTCCTCATGTATTCCGCAAATGTCTCTGAAATGAATTGTGGACCATTGTCAGAGTATAATGTAACAGGTAATCCATATCTTGCGAATATCTCTGCTAACGCTTGTATTGTTTTTTCAGTGGTTGTGGACTTCAACACCACGTACTCATAGTATCTGCTGTAGTAATCTATCACTACCATAATTGATTCACCCGTCGGTAAAGGTCCAAGAAAATCAACAGCTACGTCGATCCATGGTCCTGTCGGAAGTTGCGTACTCCGGATCGGTTCTGGCGGATTACTCCTACTTGTGATTTGACATCCGTGACAAGTTTTAACAAATTTCTCTGCGTCCTTATCACAACCTGGCCACCATACCTTGGTTCTGAGGTTTTGCTTGGTACTAACAATACCTAGGTGTCCTTCATGTGCTAAGGATACGATCCGGTCTCAATCTTTGCAGATCACCAATCTGCAACCTCTCAATACACACTGTCCGATGCAACAAAGTTCGTCTCTAATGGGAATGTAAGCCTTGTGAGTACACTTGTCCCATTGTCCACTCTGTATGCATTCTCTTACTTCCATGAGTTCTGGATCACGTTCGGATTCTCTCTCGACCTCCTTCGTAGTCACAGCTTTCGGTGTCGACTGAATAGCTCCGAAGCGTACAAAGCTCTCTGTTTCTGTTCCCAATTCTGACTTGGATTGTGGACCACCAACCTTCACCAATCTGGACAGCGGATCAGCAATGTTTGCTTTCCCTGCAATGTGGATTACTTTATATTTGTAGAGTTGTAGTCTGAGTACCCATCTCTCTATTCTGGCACATGGTTTGGATCTAGGTGCATAGATCACCTCTAATGGCTTATGATCTGTGATGAGTTCAAATTCAATGCCGTATAAATATGCATGGAACCTCTCACAGGCCCATACAAGTCCGAGTGCTTCTTTCTCTGTCTGAGAGTATCTTCTTTCCACAACTGATAACGATCTGCTGGCATAGGCAATGATTCTTGGTCCTCCATCATGCATCTGGACCAACACGGCTCCTAAACCAACTGGGCTGGCATCCGCTATGTCTTTGGTTGATGCCGCCGGATCGTAATATCCCAGAGTTTTTGCATCTGTCAGGCTTTGCTTCAGCGCTGTGAACGCTTTCTTCTGCTCAGATCCAAAATGAAATGGTACACCTTTCCTGGTTAGTTTCCTTAGTGGTTCTGCCACTGTAGCGAAATTAGGAATGAACTTTGCACAAAAATTGACCAATCCCAGGAAACTCCTCACTTCTGTTGCGTTCTGAGGTGCACGTGCCTCTGCAATAGCTTTCTCCTTGACCTCTGCAGGGTTTAGTCCTTTCCGTGTAAGTCTGTGTCCCATGAAGTCCATTTCTGACACACCGAACTGGCACTTGTTTCCATTCACGGTAAGGCCTGCCTCCTGTAGTCTAGACAGTACACACCTCAACCGTTTGTCATGCTCTTCCTTCGTTGGTGCATGGACTATGATGTCGTCAGAAATGTTGGCAACTCCAGGAATGCCTTGAATCACTCGATGGATTTCATACTGGTAGATCTCCGAAGCTGCATTAATTCCAAATGATAGTCTCTTGTAACGATACAATCCACAGTGAGTCACAAATGTAGTTACATCTCGGGAACCTGGATCCAGCTCTAATTGATGATAGCCCCATTTCAGATCAATTTTTGAGAATATCTTGCTGGTAGTTAGTTCTTGAAGTATTTCCTCCACTGTTGGTATAGGGTGTCGTTCTCTAATTATAGCTTCATTGGCCATTCTCATGTCAACTCATAGTCTTATGTCACCCTTTGGTTTGGGCACAATCACTACGGGACTGACCCATTGTGTCGAATGTTCCACAGGTTCAATAATGTCTTGTTCGATCAATTCTTTAATTTTGGCTTCGACTTTCCCACGAAGTCCAAACGGAGTTCGGCGCATTGGTTGTGCCTTGGGTTTGACCGTTTCATCTACCGCTAGCTTCAATTGTCGACCTTTCAGCTTTCCTACTCCTTGGAAGACTGCGGGGAATTCTTGCTTCATATCCTCGTATGACTGAATTGAATTGACACAACCTCCAATATGAAGTATTGCCAGGTCTTGCACTGTGCTTCTACTCAGCAATGGTTCTCCCCTCTCTTCTATGACCATAGACTCTGCTTCGGTGTACTTATCTCCAGCTTCAACAGTTGCAGTAAAACATCCAATGGTCTGCAATGGCTTGGTTGCTGTGTATGGATACAGTTTCTTGGAACACTTCTTTGAGGTACAGATGATCTTTTTCCTTTTCAACTTCTCCCATAAATGTCAATCAATCACATTACTGTCACTGCCTGAGTCTACAATGACCTGAACTGTCACTCCACCAATGATCACTGGGACTTTCTCATGATGTACTTCATTCAACGTAAATTGGTAACAACTCTGTTCCTCCTGGGTATCATCATCGTCACCGTCTATCTGGCGAATGGTATCTTTCTTTCCAGGATACTTTCCTTTCCCCCAGGCTTTGCCCTTGGAAGTTGTACTCTTCCTCTTCTGGTCTGCATTGGACTTGCTTTTGCACTTCTTTGCAAAATGGTCCTTACCTCCACACTTTCTGCAAACTTTGCCTTTGGCCGGGCAATATGGGTCTTTTCCAAAGTGACCTCGGTTTCCACATCGATAACCTCCACACTTTCTGCAAACTTTGCCTTTGGCTGGTCAATATGGGTCTTTTCCAAAGTGACCTCGGTTTCCACATCGATAACACTCCACATCCTGTGTCGACGTATATCTTGGCTGGTTATGGCGATGTGAGAGCCTCTTAATTTGCTGGCTTGAGTTGTCTTTCAGGGTCATGGTATGAAATTGCCCTTCAACAGCCTCTAATGCAGCAGCAATGGTTAAAGCATCGGTGAGTTCCAACTTTTCCAGTAGACGTCTTCTGAGTTTATCTGATCTGCAGTGCTGTACAACTTGATCCAATAATTGGTTGTCCAAATCAGCTGGCATGTAATTGCATCTAACAGCTAGCTGGCGTAGTCTCGTCACGTACTGAGCAATTGTCTGGCCATCTTCTTGTCTCGTTCTCCGAAACAAATGGCGTTGAAATGTAGCATTCGGTGTCACTACATAGTGTGCATTTAATGCATCTACCGCTTTCTGGTACTCATCCTTTCTTCCAGTATTCAAAAGTGTTTTAAATGTTTCCCGAACTGAGGGTCCTGCAGTGAAAAGAAATAACGCCCTTCTCTGCGCTTTTTGTTCAACTGTACCAGTATCTAGAAATAGGCCACGACTGTCGGCGTAGGATTCAAATTCTTCCAGCCATGCCTTCCACTTTACACTTACAGTGCTTGCATCACCCGTTGGGTCAAAATGAGCAATTCCACTATGTGTTAGAAAGTCACCGTCTGCACCAGCCATGAGGAAATATTCCAGCCCCAAAAGTACTAAGCAAAGAGAAAATTCTTATCACCTTGAAGTTGTCTGTAATCCTCTGTAATCTTGTTTAGTCTTTAATTTTCTTCAAGCTCCAATCCCATCCTCGTCGCCAATGTCACATTTGTGGCCCGAAATGTGAAGTTAATAAAACATTAAACACAAGTTTATCAGGTAAACTTCTTAGTGTCTTTTTATTCTCCGGTTTCCTTTGTTCTCTTGCTTGTATTCTTATCTCTCTCTCATACCACGTGACTTCCGGTATATCTCATACATATTCATTATCATGACAGGTACCGAAACATATACTTTATAAGTGGGATGAAAAGCTGGTGCAATATAAAAATTCACCAGTACGGCATCATTTACTTAATCCACTTTGAAAGGAAAAAAAAACGAATGATCAAATACCAAAATTACTATTGACGCAAAATCCGCTTATCCCTTTTACAATAGACAACCTTTCCTTTAGAGAATGGGAGAGAAAAGGAATCAAAAGAATAGAAAACTGCTTTTTGGGAAATAATTTATTAACATTTGAACAGTTGAAGTACAAATATGGAATAACTCATTGTACAATGTTTGCATATCATCAATTGAAAGCTTATTTAAAGGATAAATTGGGAAACAGATTGAGATTACCTGAAGGAAGCAGCTTTGAATATATGATTACAGACACAATGATAATCAAAGATTTATAACGAACATGTACATTAAACTGCAAGATAAGGAAAATGAAATAAACTATAAACCTAAGCAGAAGTGGGAAAAGGATCTAAACATAAAGATTAAAAAATGAAGTATGGGAAAAGTTATGTTCTGGAACTATGAAGAATACAATAAACACAAGGTTATGCATGATACAGTATAATTGGTTATACAGGGATGAACTCCTCTAAAATTTAAAAAAATGGGATTCAACATTATCGGACAGATGTTTTCGCTGTAAGAAGGAAATGGGAACAACATTACATGCAACTTGGGCATGTACGGAAGTAAATACGTTTTGGGAAGAATTAAATAAAATTACAAAAAATAACATACCAAAAAACCAGAGATATTTCTTTTAAGTAACATAAGAAGTAAAGAATTAGGCCTCAAATTGGGTAAAGTGGAAAAAAAATTCATTATGATAGCTTTAGCGATAGCAAAAAAATGCATAATGTCAACTTGGAAAATGGAAGAGAGCATGAGTATACAGCAATGATACATGGAAATGAATAAATGTATTCCATTGGAAAAAAATAACATGTAATTTAAAAAATAAAGTCACAATGTTTGAACAAATTTGGGAACCATACATGGAACATATCATAGAGAGTTTGCCTACGACCTCCATCCCCTAAAATGAAAATGATAAGACAAAACGACTAGATTCTGGGTGTAATAAATAGATGACACATTTTTCTTGTTTATTTTCCTTTGTGTGAAAATATTGTTTTATGATTTTATTGTATTGTATATGTTGAATATTTATGGGTTTTGGGGGGGGGTGGGTAGAGGGGAGGGAGGGAAAGGGGGGGGGGGGAAAGGGGAAAAAAGACCACTGTAAATTTAATGAGATATGTTTGTACATATTTTGGTTGATATGATTCACAGTGTGAAAAATAAAAAAAATATATTAAAAAAAAGTTTACATAGCCATGGAGTGCAACATGTCATTGAAAATTCATTGTCTGCATTAGCATTTGGATTTCTCCCCTGCTGATCTTGGTGCAGTCAGTGACGAACATGGTGAAAAACTTCACCAGGAGATTGCAACCATGGAAAGGCAGTATCAGGGCAATTGGAAGACATCAATGCTGGCCAACTATTGTTGGACACTTACATGAAAGGCACTGGATGCTGAGTACAAACGAAAATCTGTTGAACTAACGCAATGTGTCAGCATCAAGATGTGATAAAACATACTAAATTCAATAAAAGTTAATTTAATGTTTCTCCAACTTCCTACGTGATGCAGCAAATCTGAAAGTTCTTTATGTTCACCTTGAAGTTGTCTATCATAAACCTCAATTTTTTTTTAAAAATGTTGTCTCGTGTAAATGAAGGAAATGCTCCAGCATGTTACCCAAATTTGCAGGGTGACCTTGCAGCAACTTCCAAATCACCAGTCAACTTCCTGAGTGTTCTGTAGCAGACAGCAGTGAGTGTCAATTATGTGCATGACTTTACAACCACCAGCTGCAGTTTACAGAGCCTTTTAAAAACACGGCTCCCTGTTGGTGGCTAATGATTCCCCAGAGCAGAAAATATAAACCAATTTTACCTGGCAATGTTCAATGTGAATCTTTTCCACCAGCTGAATGCTCAGCAGGCATCATGATGAAGAGTACACACATGAAATGCTCTGATAAGAAACATTTTTGTCCCTATTGATTCGTACTTGGATATATGGCCAGCATGGTCAAAGTTAATTGGCCATCGATCATTGCCCTTGAGAAGGAGTGACTTATGTCTTGGACCATATTCAAATTACAAAAGAGGAGATGCTAGCAGTTTTAAAGCATGTTACAGTGGGTAATTTTCCAGGGCCTGATCAAGTGTGTCCTCAGACATTGTGGGAAGTTAGGGAAGAAATTGATGGGGCCCTAGCAGAGATATAATCATCATTAACTGCTGGTGAGGTGCCAGAACATGGGAGGGTGCTTTATTTAAGAAGACGTGCAGGTACAAGTCAGGGATGTACGTGGTGGTGAAATTGACGTCTGTATTATGGAAATTACTGGAGGGATTTCAAAGGACAGCATCTACCAGAATAAGGAGAGACCAGGACTGATGAGGGAACGTCGGTGTAGTGTTTTGTGTGGGAAGTCATATCTCACAAATTTGGTCAAGTTTTTTTGTAGAGGTCATCAAGAGGATTGATGAGGTCAGGGTAGTGGATGATTTCTATGGACCAGCTAATTCCTTATCCATTCATCTGCACCTTCTGGATCAGCATCCCATGAGGAACCTTGTCAAATGCCTTGCCAAACTCCATCCACTGCTCTACCCTCACCTTGTCACTTCCTCAAAATTGGAATCAAAATAATATGAACTGCTGTTCACAAAGTCTGTCTCCAATCTGACCATATGTGCATGAATCCTATCCCTAAGAATCCTCTTCATTAGTTTCCCTCCCATTGATGCAGGATTACTGGTCTATAATTTCCTAGATTCTCCTTAGTTCCCTTCTTGAACAAAAGTACAGTATTAACTACTCTCCAATCCTCTGGGACCTTGCATGTTGTGATTGAGGATGTTAAGATCTTTTCAAGAACATCATTTGCCTCAATAACTTGGGATGTATCCCATCAGTATACCTAGGAATATCTACTTTAAAACTTCTCAAAAGACTCCACACCACCTCTTGATCTCAAAATGTCCTAACACATTAGCATTTTCCACATTATGATCTCTATCACTATGCTCCATGTCTTTCTCCTTGCAAAGTACCTCATCTACTTCATTTGATTCCAACCATAAATTCTCTCCTTTGTCCTTGAATATGGACCAAATGTAGACAAATAATATTAGCTTGGGTAAACAACTTAGTCGACGTGGATCAGTTGGGTCAAAGAGCTTGCTACTAATCTGTAGCAAATAATAGTCTGAATATGCCTGAGATTGTCTGATTTCATAAGAACACAAGAAATAGAGCAGGAGTAGACCATCTGGCCCATTGAGCCTGCTCTGCCAGTCAATAAGATCATAGCTGAGCAGGCTCAGGACTTGTCAGTGCTTGGAGGGGAGACTGCTTTGGAACACCAGGTTCTGTAAGTTTCTGTGAGGGGAGCTGGATAAAGTGGAGACTCTCTGTCTGTCCTATGGTAAACAAAAGTTAAAAAGAATTTTGTATATGCTACATTTTAAATGACATGACAATAATGGAACCTTTACCTTTAAAACTCCATGATCTATGAATTTGTTGCAACATTGCATTCCTTCTATTTGAAGGTATTTCCACAATGTTGCTGGGTAGAGTGTTCAAGGAGTCAAGTGGTCTTGGCAAAATTTAAACTGTGCATTACCAACCAAGTCAACATGAATAAACATTTCTTCCTAACACTGTTGACAACACCTTCTATCACTTTGTTGCATGATTAAGTTAACAATCTGGCTTTCATTTCTCTAGATTTTTGCAAAAGAACATAACTTGAGCAAATTTTTACATTGTTGGGTAGATGCCTAACTAGAATGAAACAGTTTAGATAATGACAAGACTAGTTCTCGGGCAAATACTACAGACAGGATGCTGTCTGGTCCAAAACACAGTTCACCGTCCAGTCATCTCAGCCATTTCTTAATACCTACCAGTGGTTGGTTTGAGGGTTCTGAGCACAAAACACGAGACACCCAAAGTATTCTACATTTGTTTACAATGTTGAAAGGTTGGTCCTTGGTTTTAGATCTTCTCTCTGCTGGAATTCACACAAAGGGCAGAGGGTCCTATTGTAAGAAAAAATGAAATGATAAGAAATTCAGACTGAAAAATCTGAACAACACTGTTCCAAAGATAAGTACCTGTTCAATAATGCTTTGAAGCCATTGCAGAGGAGGTTCACCAGTTTGATTCTTGAAGTGACGACTCTCATTAGTACAAAACAGTATTTATTGATTTCTTTATAAATATGATACTTGTCTTGCTTATGTATTATTTGTCTGTGTGTGAGATTAGATAATGAGATTGAGCAGCTGGGGACTATAATCATTGAAGTTTAGAAGAACGAGAGAGTGTTCTTATAGAAACGTAAAATTATGAAGGAAATAGTTATGATGGAAGCATGGAATATTTTTCTCAGGCAGGGAGACCAGAACAAGGATAAAAGTAAAACATGAAAATCTGCAGACACTGGATTGAAGAAAAACACAGATTTTGGAGAAACCTAACAGGTCAAACAGTGTCCTTTATATTGCAAAGGTAAAGGTACATGACCAACATTCGGAGCTTGAGCCTTTATCAAGGTATGAACAAAATGTAGGTAAATGTCCAAACAAATTCTGGGGGGGTGTGACAGGAGGATCTGTGGGCGTAGAAAGTAGGGAATATGTGGAATTCTCTTCCTAATGAAGCAGTAGAGGCTGCTTCATTAAACCCATGGCAAAAATAGACAGATTTTTGAACAGTAGGGAAACTAAGATGTTCTGTAGAGCTGAGTCCATGGCCAGATCTGCCGTGATCTTCCTGGATGCTCGTCTACTGTGAGGACAGTTGTCTTAATATTCCAAATGTCAAATGTCCTGTTTTTTTTTTGATATTTTAATTTTGATTTTTTTTCAAAAATATACATAATAAAATCTTCAATGTCACAATATGTTGAACACATCAAGTGTCCTGTTAAGTCTAAAGGTAGAACTAATTTTATCTGAGAGCAGAATTGCAGATTTGACTTCATCCCTCGCATCTTCTGATTGCCCAAGTTTAACATTAATGTATAGCACTAAATACTGTTTCCATAGTAACATAAATGTTTTTCCCAATTATTACTTCAGCTGGCACATTTGCACAGTACTTCAGCTGAAAATATTCATTTTATCTTTACCATTTGCAGTTATAATAATATTGGGCCATATTTCACGTGGAAAGAATGACATAAATAGTTGACTAGCCATTCTTAGTTTTTCTCTTTCAAGTAATTTTTTGAAAAAGAACTCTTATTTTAGATCCCTGGAAGCAATTGGAATATACAACAGTATATTCTATGGCACACATGTCAAACTCAGGCCCGCGGGCCAAATTTGGCCCGTGATATATTTGGTCCGCAAGATCATATCAACTATGTATTAGAGCTGGCCCACTCCGCCAGTATAGTGCATGCACAGCTCATACTACAAATCCCAGAATGCTTTGCAAATGCGTTGGCGCCGGCCCGTCAGCCCGCTAATCGCCCCCACCTCCTCTCTTTACTTTCATTAGCATCTGTGACCTGTCGCCCAACTCACATGTAATAAACCCCTTACGAAAAATGGCCAAACGAAAGAGAAAACAGGACCTTTCAAGACAGGTGGGAGGCAAACTATATGTTCATCATTTAAAAAGACAAACCTGTTTGTCTTGTGTGTGGAGCCAGCGTGTCTGTAGTTAAAGAATATAACATACGACGTCACTATGAAACGAAACACCAGGACAGGTATAAGGATCTGAACGAGAAGCAAAAGCTCCAGAAGGTGGAGGAGATGAAAAGAAGTCTGGTTTTACAGCAAACTTTATTTTATATTTTATTTCTCATTTGTTAATGCTTCTTCTAGAAAGAGTTTAACCAAAACTATTATTAAACATTTATTTTAATAAGAAAAAGTTTAACATTACATATGTTGAAAGAAGAGAAAACATGCAGATGTTGTTGAAAATTTTCAATAAATATTTATTTTGGCCCACGACGTAGTCCAAGTTTTTAATTTTGGCCCTCTGTGAATTTGAGTTTGACACCCCTGTTCTATGGGATGTAAATCTGAGATGGCAGGTCAGGGAGAACATAAAACTGCAGCACAGTACAGGCCCTTCAGCCCTTGATGTTATGCTGATCCATATATCCCTTTAAAAAAGTACTAAACCCTCCCTACCCCATAACCCTCTATTTTTCTTCCATCCATGTGTCTAAGAGTCTCATAAATGCCCCTAATGTTTCAGCCTCCGCCATCATCCTAGGCAAGGCATTCCAGGCACTCACAACTTCCTGTGCAAAAAAAACTTAGCCCTGATGTCTCCCCTAAACTTTCCTCCCTTCACTTTGTACACATGTCCTCTGGTGTTTGCAATTCCTGCCCTTGGAAAGAGGCGCTGGCTGTCCACCCTATCAGTGCCTCTCATAATCTTGTAGACCTCTTTTAAGTCTCCTCTTATCCTTCTACGCTTCAAACAAAGAAGTCCCAGCTCCTCTAAGTTTGCCTCACAAGACTTAGGATAAGATCAGCAGACATAAGATAAAAGGAGCTTGTCCTCCGTAAGGCAGCTAGAAATGAGGATCATTTTCAATGGGTCCTCAACCACTGATGACATTCTTAGCTTCAAATATTTCTCAACTCTCACTGTTATCTACTAATCTGGCTCCAGTTAACTTCTGCTATAAAGTAAACTCACCATAGAAAAGTCACCCTGCCCACTACCAAACACTTTTCAAAGTAAAAGCAGATTTTTGGAGCTGGCCACTCTTCATAAAGAAGGTATCGCTGTTTGGCTTTTCAATATAAGGCAAGGCATGACTTGTTTTAATGCCAGATTAAAAAAGAATGCCTCCAAAGAAGGCACATTGTACAGGAAGATGAAGGGGTCATAAAGTCTGCCAAGGTGTGACTTTAACAAGTTACAGCTAAGGAGCCTTCTTTTTATTTCTGACAATTGGGCGCAAGGGGTTGAACTAGAATTACATATCAATTGAAGATGCAACCATCAAGCTGAAATTCCTATAAAATAAAATTATTTTTTAAAGTATCAACAAAATGATTGTCTGAAATTGATACAATCTTTAATTGCCACTTGGTCCTAGCAAATGAGCTTACGGTAATCATTCTTTTTTAAAAAATATTTTGGAATTGATTAAAAGGCACACTTGTATAGTTGTGGTACAATCAGCTTACCCTCTCATACAAACCTAATTTAGGTTGACTTACTCCTTAATTTATCACATAGTGAAGACCTTGCTTTTCTGCATAATAATCAAACATGCTTATTGTGTGTGTCTGTAAGAAAGTAAATTCTGGCAGACCTAATTTAAAACTATTTTTAAGGTTCCATCAATAGTAAAAGCTTAATCTCTTGTCACTAATTTAATAGGGTTAAATATTCCTGTGTTACGAGTAAGTGAGGATGTGTGACTTGTGGGACTATAAATTTAGTTGTGTTTCTTTACTTAAGATGGATAATATAATTTGAATTAATAATATACATGACTAAAAATATTCAAAAGTAAATATCATGCATCTATAACAATAGAGATTAAAATGTCCAGACAAAATATATATTCAACTTTCGATGTTCCATATGGAAATTTTCGAGATGCAGGTACAATTAACAAAACACAAAATACTATAGGATATCTCAGGCAATTAGGTGCTTCCCTTTGCAAGAACAATCTGAGAGTGCCTTCAACAATAGACTACATCTGCCCAAAAGGATGGCCCTTTATTACTTTATTGAGGGCTGTTAGGCAATATATGCTGGCCTTATGAGGGAAACATATTCCACAAAATATGTTTTATCTCTCATATTTCTACTATTGAGTAATTAATATGTGAAGCTCATGATGTACCATTTTCCTAAAATGGAATATAAAGAAACATTGCATTATCTGACTGGATGTTTCTTGACAATTAATTGAACAGTCTTTCTACTCTTTGCCAACAATTTTATAATTAACTATCAAAAGTGTTCAAAGGAGATACCAAAAGTATTTTTCTACAGACCCATTATTTTTTTTCCTGTGTTGTTTGTAGCAGTGATGATTTTTTTTAAATTCTGAGATTCGTTTGTACCAAATTCTTCTCTCTATTTGTAATGTAGGCTGTAAGTGCAGGTTGGTGACTACATTAAGTAATGCTCACACAAATTTGATTGACATTCATTAGAAAACAGTGGTGATTCTAACCTCTCACCTACTGTGAATGCAGATTCAGGCACCTTATCTAATTAGAATTTGCACCATTGATAGTTCCTGTGGTTTTTGAACCTGGCTTATTACTTAATCAAGAGCTTTCAGTTAGCCATTTGTCTGTTACAAATTATTTAGTGGTATGTCTTCTGTAGAGATATAATGAGCACTCTGTTATTACCATTATCTATTTCTATTTCATCCTCAAAAATGTCCAATAAACTTGCAAGGCTTTTAATCAACCTCTATTGGTTTTAAATTATTGCTTTCACTCTTGTTATATATGCTTCAATTGTTCCATTTATAATTGACTTTGATACTTCATCCTATAATGGCTAATAGACCGATACCTCCAATATTAGATTTCTGACCTTTTCCAAACCTTTTAATGTCAGCTATTTTCTGGTCTTCTGATTCTGTACTAAATGACTAGAAAAATATTTAAACCACAGTTCATGTGCTTTTACTATCTCCAGCATAGATTTATAAGAAAAGAAATGAAGATTATGTTTTAATGAGAAAATGGGAAAAGAAAAGGAAAATTTTTAAAAAGTCAAGAAACTTGAGCAGTGAAGCATTATATTTTAAATTATTTTTGTAAGTGATCATTTTTGATATGTTGGATATATATAATTGGGTTGATGTTAATGCATTGGAATTTCTTAATTTAAATTCCTGTACATATTACATCAACATACAGTATTAAAATAATGCCACTTAGAGCTAGACTGAAAATACATGTTTTTCTGATTATACTGGACAACATTTTTTTTTCAAAAAGTTTGCTTCCTGATAGACAACTTCAAGCTGAGCACAAAGATAATTTCAGATTTGCTGCATCATGTAGGAAGATGAAGAAACATTTAATTAACCATTATTGAATTTCACATGTTTAATTATATAATGATGCTGACACATTGCATTAGTTCAACTGATCTAAAAAGATTTTGCCACTGATTTTCATTTGTACTCAGCATCTGATGCCTCTCATGTCAGTGTCCAACAATAGTCAGCCAGTGTTGATGGATTCCATTTGCCCTGATACTGCTTTTCTATGGTTGCAGTATCTTGGTGAAACCTTTCACCATGTTCGTCACTGACTGCACCAAGATCAGCAGGGAAGACGTCCAAGTGCAGAAAATGAATTTTCATTGTCATGTTGCACTTCGTGGTTTTGTAGGCTTGAAGAAGACTTAAAATATGACAGGAAATCACAAAAATAAGTTATATTTAAAAACAAATGTGTGATAGGAAAATTTTTAAGTGATTTTCATGATCATAAAATACACCAAATGTGTTCAGAAAGCAAAATCTTTGTTGTCCAGTGTTATTGCTTACATCTTAACTACACTGCTTGGTTATATATTTTATTTAATTTCATGGGATTAATTGAGAAGGACATCTTTGAGACCTTTTACATAGGTTTCTTTGTGGTCATGGACTAAATGTTGTCACTGCTGTGGGACAAAAGAATCACTCACACATATCTGTACCCAGCCGAGGCAGAGAGATCTTTCTCCTGCTGCAAGGGAGAGAGGTGCCCATTATCCCTTAAAGGCAAAAGGCCATACACAGTGACACTTTATATGCATTTTGAGGATGAAGTGCGACAACTCCATCAATGTAATGCAGTTCAATCATCATCTGTGAACCAATCTGAAGCAAGATAATGTGTGCAACAACTTGATCTGTCATAATTTGGCTGCATGATCATCAGTGCCTCGACACCCCTGTCTCTATTCACATCTCTCCTGAAGAAATTTGTGCTCAGCCGACCTGTAACTCCTAGCCTCATTGTGTCTGGTGACCATTTGTTTTTCACCTGTCTCTGCATTCATTCAGCGGTGATTATGTTGGGAATAAGCCTGTGACTCCTTTTCCAGTAAAAGTTCTAAAATATGCACTACTCAGGGATTGGGTCAGACTGGATTTTCCGATTCTCAGGTAGTACATTTAAAATTTACGTTTAAGGAAAATAAACAGGTAATGTTTGATAGTTTATTAATGAAATATTCTTTCCTATAAAATACAAAGTGCAAAAAAAATTTTCTTCCATTTCCGTGACTTCTGTAGGGTCACTTGTTGCTGCCGTGCACCTGTGATGCTTACACGCACACACAGACAAAAGCTGAGAGTTTTTGAGAAGTCTGGATTCTCAGGTGGTCCAGATTTCTGGATTTTTACTGCACCTTGACACAGGGGCCACCTCTCTCTGAGGAACAAACCTGCAGCAGATCATCATAATCATACTGATTGGCAGAGAAATCTGAAGGAACAGCTTTTACATTCTTACACTACTTCCCAGCTGAATTCTGGATACCATTTTTTTTTCCTCTCAAGGGAGGGATGTGGTAAAGAAAGCTTTTTTTAAAAATTTCTTTAATTTTTCACACTATGAACCATATTAATCAAAATACACGCAAACATTTCCCTCTTGAATATACACAGTGGCATTTTCTCCCCTTTTTCCCCCCTCCCTCCCTTCCCTCCCTCCTTCCCATCCCCTCCAAACCCATTAAACATTCAACATATACAATACAATAAACCCATTAAACAATGTTATCACACAAAGAAAATAAACAAGAAAATTGTGTCATCTACTTTTACATACTAGATCAAGACATTTTGTCTTCTCAGAAAGGAAAAAGTAAATAAATAAATAAAAGAAAGCTTCTTGGGAAAACAGTTAATCTGAAGTGGCAAGCTCATTGCTCTAGCAGTGAGAGCAGATAATGTGTGGTCCAACCAGGTCAAAGAACAGATAGAACTTGAAATTTCTGTCAACCCCAGAGAAACAAGTGGTGCTGCTTCCAAGCCCACAAATAAAAAATATGGCCAAGATAATGTTAGTTTAATTAGGATTAGTTCCAGCATAGATCCAACCTGCACTTTAGGGACAGTTATTTCCTACTCTTATTGATGACAAGGTGCAATGTAATAGTTGATGGATGTTTCTTGACTTGCAGATATGCTAACTGCTTATAGAATATAGAACATTACACCATAATACAGGCCCTTAGCTCAAAATCTTATGCAAATCAATAGAAACTTAGTCCACAAACTTAACCTTCTACCTTATATCCATAACGCTCTTTTTTCTTGTATCTATGTACCCGTCTAAGTCTTTTAAAATTCCTTATTGTACCAGTCTCCACCACCACTCCTCACAATGCATTCCAAGCACCCACTACTCTGTGTATAAAAAAAACCTTACATCTGACGCCTCCCTTAAACTTTTCTCCCTTCACTTTATACAGATGACCTCTGACATTTGCTACTAGGAAAAAGGTGCTGACTGTCTGTCTACCTTATCTATGCCCCTCATAATCTTATAGGCCTCTACTAAGTCACCTCACATCCTTCTTATCACCTCTTATCCTTGATAATTTCCTGAAGATTTGCACAGCTGTATTGAGATGATTGCAGAATTTGGGAATCTTGAATGGCTTTAGAAAAAGCATTGAAAGGATGTGAAATTGAGAGTCTGATTCATGTTAATTATGTTCTCATACCAGAATATTTGGCCAGTCAAAAATTACAATAGAATTTGCTGAAGCTGCTAATCATAGAGTTATGCCAAAATGGACTTTTATCTCTGTTGCATCTGCATGCTGCAGTGAATAAACATGTAAAAATTAACCATATATGAAATAAGTGTGAATAATAGTAGCTTTAAAAGTTGCCAAAATAACATTAATGAAGACAATAAAACTAAAGAGCAAATACAGTTTCCTATCATTTATTTAATTGCTCCTCTCCTGCCCAATGGGTATTACCTCTGAAATGTCAGGAAACTTGAAGAGGATTTCAAATGACAGCAAAGCCTGTCTTCACAGTTAATTTATTCCTGTCAAGTTCAATCTTTAAGGAAGTGAGCCTTTTATCATTTGGCACAGAAAATTAAGTCGTTAAGTGTAATCGCTCTTTAACAAAAATCGAAGCACTTATTGAATTGATAAAAATGGGTGTAGGATTACTTTGTTAACCCCTTTAAGTCTGTCTTCTATTCTATTAGATCTTGGCTCCATCTATGTACTGTGCTAATGTAACACTCCCCTCAGTAAAAACTTCATCTGTTGTGTAATTTTCAATTAATTTGAACAATTAATTTTTAGAGAGAGAGTTCCAGATTTCCATTAGTCTGTGTGCTTCCTGATAATTTTTAATAATTTTGCACTCGGTTTATGGTTAGATGAGACATAGGAACCCAATAAATCGAAACACAAGTAGACCATTTCACCATTCAGCCAGATGAAGGTTGATTATTCTTCTCTCTGTTATTTTCTAATATTATCTCTTGTTCCTGATTTACTTATTGATCTATGTTTGGAATTGAATTAACAACTGAACTTCCCCAACTCTCCGTTGGCAACATGGATTGCATAGTGGTTAGTGGAACGCTATTACGGTGTCAGTGACTGGGGTTTGAGTCCAGCGTTGTCTGTAAGGAGTTTGTACATTCTCCCCGTCTCTGCGTGGGTTTCCTCCGGGTGTTCTGGTTTCCTCCTACCCTTCAAAATATATGGGGGTTGTAGGTCAATTTGATGGCAAGGCCTAGTGAACTGGAAGGGCCCGTTACCATGCTGTATGTTTAAATTAAAAAAAAAGTTTTTTGAGGAAGAGAATTCCAAAGATCTGATATTCTATCAATGAAGACATTTCTCCTTATCCCAGTCATAAACAGCCTACTCCTATTTCTGAAGCAAAATCTTTGTTGTCCAGTTTTATTGCTTACAGCTTAACTACATCGCTTGAGACTCTGTCTCCAGATTCTAGACTCCTGAGCTAAGAAAAATGTCCACTCTGCTCCCACCACACTAATGCTGTAAAAATGTTTCAATGAGATGTCATATTTTTCTGCACTCTAGAGAATGCAGGCCTTGTCTCCTCAATCTCTCCTGAAGTAGCAAAACCGCCAACCCTGGAACCAGTCTATTGTATCGTCACTGCATTTCCTCATTGGAAGTACACCCTTTCTTAGGCAAAGAAACCAAAACTGTTTCAAATAATCTACCTGAAACTACACTTCCTTGCTCTTGTATTTAAACATTCGGCAATAAATGCTAGCATGCCATCTACCTTCCCGACTGCTTGTTTCACCTGTATGTTAACCTTCAGTGAGAAATGAACGAGAAAATCTGTGAGTGATGGGGTCAAATACAATCCACAAAAGTGCTGTAAAACTCAGCAGGTCATGCAGCATCAATAGGAAGTAAAAGGTAACCAACGTTACGGGCCTGAGGCCTTTGTTAGGAATGAGCTTTCAGTAACTTGTGTTCCTTTGCACATTAACATTGCTCAATCACTAATTATAATGCTTAGAAATACATTGCTCTTCTGCTTTGTATATCAAGGTAGATGACCTCCCATTTTTTTCAATGTTCATGTTCTTGCCCACTCACTCAACTTATTAATTTCCCCGTGAAGAATTTTTACATCTTCCCCTCTTCTTGCAATCCCACCTAGTTTTGCATGATCGACAAATTTAAAAATATGGCATTTGGTAACCTTAGTCAAATCATTGATATTGATTGTGTAAAGCTGGAGTCCAATAATGATCCCTGCAATATCCCATTGGATTCTTCATGCCAATTTAAGAATAATCTTGTTTATTTCATCTTTCTGCTTTTTGTCTGATACCAATTCTCAAATCCATATTTATATATTTCATCAAATTCTGTTGCTCCAGTTTCTTGAGCCTTCTGAAAATCTAAGTACAGCACTTCCACTTGTTCCCCATATTTATTCAACTCATCATGTTCTCAGAGAGCTGCATCAGATTAATCAAGCATCATCTATTCCTAAATCCAGGCTGACTCTGCTCAAGTCTTTGATACTTTTCAAAGTAGCAGAAGTGGAAATAGATCGGTCATGTGGCATCTGTTGAAAGAGTAATAGTTAATGTTTCAGGTCCAAGAAACTTTGTCAAATCAGGGAATGGCTAGGTTGCAGTGGCAGAGAAAGTGAACCAGGGGGGAGGGGGGCTGGAAACTGGGGAAGAGAATATCTCCAAGAGGGTAAGACTAAATTAGCATCAAGTAGCAGCCTGTTATTGATCAATGTGTTATATGCTGTTGATAGTATGACTGGGGGAGACGGCGGCACCGGCCTCGGTCGAGTGGGGCAGGGGGAGGCCCCGATCCGGGCAGAGAGTGGGAGGCGGCGGCCCCAGTCCAGGCACAGGGTGAGCTGCGGCGGCCTCGGCCCCGGTCCGGGCAGTATGGACCGACCTAGGAGGGGAGGCAGGCCCCTCCAGCCCGGGTAAGAAACCTGCATAGGAGAAGGCCACTCCGATATAAAACCTACGACCCAAGGACCTCGCTGCCACGTCCCAGCTTGCTTGGCCACGGCACACGAACCATGGGTGTAAAGGGTGGGGCCAGTACTGCGCGCACTGCACTCCACCTAAAAGCTCCTTTGCACAGGCCCGAGGACAGGTCCACGTCCTCCCCCTCCACGTCCTCCCCCTCCACGTCCTCCCCCTCCACGTCCTCCCCCTCCACGTCCTCCCCCTCCACGTCCTCCCCCTCCACGTCCTCCCCCTCCACGTCCTCCCCCTCCACGTCCTCCCCCTCCACGTCCTCCCCCTCCACGTCCTCCCCCTCCACGTCCTCCCCCTCCACGTCCTCCCCCTCCACGTCCTTCCCATCCACGTCCTCTCCCTCCACGCCTTCCCCCTCAAAAGATGCTCACAAACTCAAGCTAGCATGCTGGAACATCAGAACCATGCTAGACAAGGCTGACAGCCACCGACCTGAACGTCGGTCTGCCCTCATTGCACATGAACTCCTCAGACTTGACATCGACATAGCCGCTCTCAGTGAAGTCCGCCTGGCAGATGTAGGCAGCCTCCAAGAACGCGGCGCGGGCTACACACTCTACTGGTCTGGCAAGCCTTCGGATGAACGACGCCTATCTGGTGTAGGCTTCATGGTCAAGAGCTTCATTGCCTCCAAACTCGAAAACCTTCCGACAGGCCTCTCGGACCGAATCATGTCCATGCGACTCCCCCTTCAGAACAAGCGTCACATCACCCTCATCAGTGTCTATGCTCCAACCCTCCAGGCGGAACCAGCAGAAAAGGACAAGTTCTACACCGACCTGCGCAACCTCATCCAACGCACCCCTACAGCCGACAAGGTTGTCATCCTGGGCGACTTCAACGCTCGTGTCGGCAAAGACTCAGAAACCTGGCCAGGAATCCTGGGCAAGCATGGCGTCGGCAAGTGCAATGACAATGGGCGCCTCCTGTTGGAGCTCTGCGCAGAACAGCGGCTTGTCATTACAAACACCCTTTTTCAGCAGAGGGACAGCCTTAAGACCACCTGGATGCATCCCCGATCCAAACACTGGCACCTCCTGGACTACATCCTGGTGCGAGAAAGTGACAAACGAGATGTGCTCCACACCAGGGTCATGCCTAGCGCAGAATGCCACACTGACCACCGGCTGGTTCGCTGCAAGCTCAACCTTCACTTCAAACCAAAGCCCAGGAACAATAAAGCCCCCAGAAAGAGGTTCAATGTTGGAAACCTGCAGTCAGACGAAGCGAGAGGAAACTTCCAGGCAAACCTCAAAGCAAAGCTCGACGATGCAACCCGCCTCACGGACCCGTCCCCTGAAACCCTCTGGGATCAGTTGAAGACTACCATACTGCAATCCACTGAAGAGGTACTGGGCTTCTCCTCCAGGAAAAACAAGGACTGGTTTGACGAAAACAGCCAGGAAATCCAGGAGCTGCTGGCAAAGAAGCGAGCTGCCCACCAGGCTCACCTTACAAAGCCGTCCTGTCCAGAGAAGAAACAAGCCTTCCGTCGCGCATGCAGCCATCTTCAGCGCAAACTCCGGGAGATCCAAAATGAGTGGTGGACTAGCCTCGCCAAACGAACCCAGCTCAGCGCGGACATTGGCGACTTCAGGGGTTTCTACGAGGCTCTAAAGGCTGTGTACGGCCCCTCACCCTAAGTCCAAAGCCCGCTGCGCAGCTCAGACGGCAAAGTCCTCCTCAGCGACAAGATCTCCATCCTCAACCGATGGTCAGAACACTTCCAATCTCTTTTCAGTGCCGTATGACTGTGGTGTTTGCCCAGTAGGCCAGGCTTTTGTTCTTTATGCTTGGCCAACAAGTTAATTCCATATCTTAAATAGTGGAGTCTCCTATCTTAAATAGTGGAGTCATATTTGCTGGTATTCAATTCACAGGAACAATTGCAGAAACAATAGAATTTTAGAACATTTTAATCAGAGAAACCACCTTTACTTTTCCAAATGCCAGAATGTAGATCATCAGGCCCTTGGAAATTCTGTTTTCAAACCTGAAAATTTCTCTAGTACCAATTTTTTAAACTAATACCTAGTTCTTCAGTTCCTTGTTTTCATTCATCCTTTTGTTTTTTTTTTAAATTCTGGGATGTTTTTCAGGGATCTTTTTCCAAGCTATATATTTAATTCTATCAGTTCCTTTTTCCTCTTTATAAATTCTCCTGTGCCTATCTGTAACTTTTATCCTTGCTCAACTTTTTGTTTTGTGTACCCATAGCAGCCCTGAGCATACTCTTATATTTTTATCGTTATATTTTAAAATTCATTTCTTAGCTTCATTACCCAAGTTCTAAAATGTCTTCAAACTTAATGCTATTTCTGGCAAGTTAGGAAGCCTCATTTACCTTTAAATTCTCTTGTCAAGCGTTGGTGGATTACTTTTCTTTTGAACAAACTTTTATGCAATTTTATGCATTATTTATTGAAATATTTTCCATTGCAATGTGACCATCAAACCCTTCAATGTGTTTCCCAATTAACTACAGCCTTCTTTTCTCTCATATCTTCATAGTTTTCATTATTAAAGTTTAACATTCTTGCTTTAGAATGGAACTGCCTCACTTTCAAATTTAATGCAAAATTCTGCATTGTTAAGGTCACTCCTCTCTAAAGGTTAGTTCCCAGCAAGATTATAATTTTCTCACTCCATTCGATCTCTCTTGATCAAACATGTAGATGAGTCCAAGTTATGCCTGTATTTTAGTGGGATTTGTGAAACCGACTTTATTTCAATCCTATGTAGCCGAATGCTACAAAGAAACACACACACACTCGCAGTGTGGGAGGTTAAGCTCTGAGATTTATTGATGCTGGAAAGGCTCCTTTTATACAGTAGGAGATTCTGCAGGTTGTTTGATTGGCTGAAATCAGCTGTATGAATAACAACATTCTTGCATGTGAATACCCTTCTTCCCCAGCCTGTTATTGATCTGTTACTGGGCAGCTTGGCCAGCACCATTTTAGGGCTGCTGGTCTTGTACTGTTCCAGCTTTTACCCACGCCGGTTTGTTGTCTTGGGTGTTGCTTTAGCGATCTCTGTCCACGTCTGCTGCTGTGCAATGTGCCAGCCCAATCTCCGCAATTGCGGGCCACCACATCTATCTATTCATTCCCTCAACTCTTTTTCCAGTATGTCTGTGGGTACATAGGTGCAAGTTCCTGGAATATACAAAACTCAGCAATTTCATGACATTTGCTACCAATTTTCATCCTGCTCTCACTTTCACATGTTCTCCACACCTTAATCCCTGACTCTCCCTTTTCCTCTTCTGGATTTCTCCGTGTACATCTGAGGTGGTGGGCTAACTATTAACATGCACAATGGCACCTGGACAGCAAAGATGCATACATCAGGATGCTCTTTATTGACTACAGTTTGTCATTTAACTCCATCATCCCCTCAAAATTGATCAACAAATTCCAAGACCTTTAACACTCCACTGTATCATGGATTTCCTCACCTCCAGACCACAATCTGTGAAGATTAGTAAAAACTTCTCCATAATCTCCATCAGTATCAGTACCTGCTCAACTCCTTAACACCTACAACTGTGTAGCTCGGTATGACAACAACACCATCTACAAATTTGCCAACAATACCACAGTAGTGGGTTGTATAAAGGAAGGGGATGTGTCACCATACAGGATGGAGATTGAAAACTGGGCAACAACAACCTTGCACTCAATGTCACCAAAACTAAGGAGCTGGTTGTTGACTTCAGGAAAGGAAAGCCAGAGGTTTACAATCCAATGATCATTGAGGGATCAGAGGTGGAAAGGGTGAGCAAATTTAAGGTCTTAATATCTCGGAGGATCTTACCTGAAAGCAGGAGTTTGTAGAGGTTTGGTATGACACCTGATCCCAGGCAAATTTCAACAGAGATATGGTGGAAAGTTTGCTGGCTGGCTGTACCAACTGGAACACCAATCTTCTTTGGCTTGGCTTCGCGGATGAAGATTTATGGAGGGGGTAAAAGTCCACGTCAGCTGCAGGCTCGTTTGTGGCTGACAAGTCCAATGCGGGACACCAATACCACTGACTGAAAAGCCCTGCAAAAGGTAGTGGACACAGCTGAGGACATTACAGCCAAAACCCTTCCCACGATAGAGTACATCTACAGGGAACGCTGCCATCAGAGAACAGCAGCAATCATCAAAAGCCCACACCACCTAGCACATGGTCTGTTTTCACTGCTGTCAGCAGGTGGATTACTTTTCTTTTGAACAAGACTGCATTACCAATGCCACAAAACTCACACCATCAGGTTCAGGAACTGCTGCTACCCCTCCACCATCAGAGTCCTGCACAACAAACTGAATCAGAGACTCATTAAAGGACTCTTTATTGATTTTTTTGTGACAGATAATGTTATATTTTATATTGTATATAGATATGTTTTAAAGGAGACAAAATGTAGGGTTTTTTTTAAGTGTAGGTCACAAACAAACACTTCACATCACAGATTTCATTTAAAATGCCAGAGCTCTGCTCAAGCCAGACAGTTCAGGCTCTGGGTGCCTTTGCAAAAACTTTGAAGAATGCTTATAGAGACTTCACAAGTAAGTGTTAATTGGACATCCTGTGGAGTAATGGATTATTGTTTTTGGAAAGCAACAGATGAACGGATTCAGAAGATTGGATCCGACGCTGCAGTCTGTCTGAAAGCAGTTTGCTTTCAGTTCTGAGAGGGTCAAGTGGTTTTCTCTGAGTGAGTGAGAAAAAATTCATTTCTACAGTTCAGCAGCAGCAGCTGGGACTGGAACAGGACAAGCTGGCAAGTTTGTGGAAAAATCCCGTTTTGAAGATGAGTTGTGAGTTCTTAGTTCAGCCTGTTCAAAGCCCTTGTGGTCCATATAAGAGGAGATGGCTGGCTGTATAAAGTTTCACCTGAAATAAGGGAAACATAAAGGAACTCTGTGGTGACCTGAAAGAAAGAGGTTATCATCTGGAAAACCCTGATGGGGAAAGTTTCTTTGGTAAGACACTGAAGTGGCTGATCGGAAGGAATCAGTTTGTGTCTAATGAGCAATAAATCTCTCTCTGAAAACCAACAAGAACCTTCCTGAGCAGTAACCATTTACCTTTCAAATACCAAAGCCTAGTGAACTTTATAAATGTTAAACTCTGTGCACAGAATAAGAATTGCCTGATACCAGGGAACTTGGAGGAGTGAGAAGTAAGATTGGACTGTGAATCAAAGAGCTTTTCTGAACTTACACACACACATTACATACACATGCACCTAGAATTAGAAGGGGGTTGAGTTAGGTTAAGTTAATAGTAAAAAGGTAGAATTTGATCCTGTTTTCATGCTTAAAGATAATTAAAAGCAACCTTTGTTTAAGTAAACATTTGTCTTGGTGAATATCTATTACTGCTGGGTTTTGTGGTCCACTGGGCCAATAACTTTTTTTTGTTCTCTCTGCATTGCAGTCAGTTGTTTACATTTGTTATCTGTTTACAGTTCTTTATTTGTTTACATGTTTATGCTGTGTACACTTTATTTTTTGCATTACCAATTAATGGTAATTCTGCCATGCCTGCAGGAAAAAAGGAATCTCAGGGTTATATGTGATGTCATGTATATACTCTGACAATAAATATGAAATCAGAAAATCATTACAAACCCACCCACTCCCATGGCTATCTTGACTACTCTTCATCCCATTCTGCTTCCTGAAAAAATTCTATTCCATTCTCCAAGTTTCTCCATCTTCATCATATTTGCTCCAATGATGGGACTTTCCATTTCTTTTACATTTCTTCCTTTTGTCATGAACTGTGGGTTCCATTCTACCAATGTTTGTAATGCCCTCCACTACTGCTCTCATCTCATCTCTTGAGGGAAAGAACAAGGTCAAAGATCCCCTGAACCGCAACTCCACCAGCCTCTTGTGTTCAACTGATGATTCTCTTTAATTTCTCCCATCTTCACAGATTCCAAAACCAAACACATCTTCCTTTCTCCTCCTCTTGCAGCATTTCATTGGGACTGTTCACTATGTCATTCCTTGGTTCACTCATCCACTCCACCAACAATCCTCCTTCTCATAGTATGTTCTATTGCATCCTCAGGAGATGCAACACCTGCCTTTCACCTCTTTCCCTCCCATCATCCAGAGATCCCTACATTCTTTTGAGATGAATGAGTGATTCATTTGCACATTTTCCAATCTATTCTATTGCACTTGGTGTTCATAATGTGGTCTTCTCTGCATTGGAGAAACTAATGTTTTGCAGGGCATCTGCATTCAGTTCACAGTATACCTGTTGCCCGTCACTTTAATTCCCCATCCCACTCCCACTTTGATCAGTTTGCCTGTGGCGGCTCAATACAAGTTGGAGCTGAAGTGCCAGTTGATGAAGTAGACAAAGACAAAATACGCCAGTATCTAGCAAGCAATCGAAATATAATTAGATGTTTTATGAATATGTCAGCCTATCAGGTTGTTTACGAATTCTGGTGCTTCTTCTCAAAACAGGTGGCTCCTTTGCAACCTTGGGTACTGGTACAGTTCCTGGGTCTGTAGTGTGGGAAGGACTGACGACTGGATTTGCTCCAGAATTGCCAGCATGAGGCAGTGGAGCCTCAGCATGGCCATCTGAAAGCTTACTAGGGGTCACAGGCTGGGGGGTGAGCTCAATCTCTCAGGCTCACTCTGAGTAGGGGTGTGAGGAAGGGGAAAACCAGGCGAGGCCAGATCTCTTAGGGATATAGTGTCAGTACTCTCGTCTGGGAATTTAACATGAGCGTAGTTGGGATTGATATGCAGTAGCTGAACTGGTTGGACTAGGGGGTCTGTTTTACGCACCTGAGCATGGCTCTTCAGCAGCACGGTTCCAGGCTCAGATAAACAGGATGGCCAGTCCATCACAGTTCCTGATTTCCTAGGAAATGCAAACATATGTTCATGAGGTGTTTGATTTGTTGCAGTACACAATAATGACCGAATAGAATGTAGCGCCTCAGGCAGCACCTCCTGCCACTGGGTAACAGGATAATCATGTGCTTTTAAAGCAAGATTAACAGTCTTCAAGACTATAGCATTAGCCCTTTGGGCCTGCCCATTGTCCTGCGGGTTGTAACTCGTGGTACGGCTGGTGGCAATCTCTTTCCATAACAGGGCTCGCCGCAGTTCAGCGCTCATGAATGCTGAGCCCCTATTGGTATGAATGTAATTGGGAAAACCAAAAAAAGCTGAAAATTCTGTCAAGTGACTTAATGACAGACGCTGACGAGATGTCAGGGCAGGGTATCGCAAAGGGAAATCTGGAATATTCATCAATTACAGTAAGGAAATAAACATTATTGTTGTTGGAAGGTAACAGTTCTTTAAAATCTAAGATAATCCTCTCAAAAGGTCGGGTTGCCTTGATGAGAGTGGCCTCCGGAGCTTTGAAGTACAACATTTCATCTCTCATCTTAGCTTGTTGCAGCCTTCTGCACTTAATACTGAATTCTGCAATTTCGATAATTTTATTTCTCTGATTGTTCGCTGCCCATCTTTGATATTGTCTCTGATTTTTTTAAATTTCCCTTTTTTTCCTTTGGTCATTTCTCTCTGCTTTGCATTTAGCACTCCACTATTCTGTTTGTCTATGTTCTCATCTTCCAACTGCTCCCATTCACCCACTGACCAGTTAACCTTGTTTACAGGTTATCTCCATGTTTTACCCTTTCAGTGACATTCCCCTTGCCTACCTTCCCCGCTGCTTAACACATTTATTTTCCCTCCTCCCCAGTGCAAGTTACAGATCTTTGACCTGAAACACTAATTGTGCTTCTCTTCCAACAAATGCAGACTGATCTGAATAGTTTCCAGTATTTTCTGGGGGGTTTTTTGTTGTCAATAAAGCCTTTCTCATAGCAAAACAAGATGTAAAATAGTCTCTTATCCTGCTGTTTCCTCAACATATTGACCTAGAAAACCATGTCATGTTCATTCCATAATTTTGTCATCCACTAATTTGTCTTGTCCATGTGTGTGTATATATATATATATATTTATTTTTTTAAATATATAAATAAATAAATAGATGGATTTGTATATATTTATATATATATATATATATATATATGTGAGTGTGTGTGTGTGTGTATATATATATAGATATATATATATGTGTGTGTGTGTGTATATATATATATATATATATATATATATAGTCCCATGTGATTACTGCATTGTCTCTGTTACATGCCTCACTCATTTCCTGATTTGTGCCATGCCCAATATTATAGCCACTATTTTGAGGCCTATACATAACACTGGACAACATATTTTTTCTAAAGGTTTGTTTTCTGAAAAAAAAATTGAGGAATATGATAAACAACATCAAGCTGAACACAAAGATAATTTTAGATTTGCTGTATCTCATTGGAAGTTGGAGAAACATTAAATTAACTTTTATTGAATTTAGCATGTTTAATCGCATAATTATGCTGACACATTACATTACTGTATTTCAACTGATCTAAAAATGTTTTGCTGTTGATTTTCATTTGTACTCATCATCTGATGCCTTTTGTGTCAGTGTCCAACAATAGTTGGCCAGCATTGATATATTCCAGTTGCCCTGATACTGTTTTTCAATGGTCGCAATGTCTTGGTGAAACCTTTCGTCATGTTCATCACTGACTGCATCAAGATCAGCAGGGAAGAAGTCTAAGTGTGAATGCAGGAAGTGAATTTTCAATGACATGTTACACTTCATGGTTTCGTATGCTTGAAGAATGTGTATCAACATGTGTTCAATCTATATCAATGTAATACACAGCATCTGTATATGTGAACTGCTTTTATAGCCTGTTTTGATCAATCCTGACTAAGCATGCCCAGGCCTAAGACAACATTTACATAGCACCTGCACTGAGTGCATGCTCAGGAATGCTTAGTCTGACCGAAATAGTTTGCTTTGTGAGCAATATACACTGAACCAGTTGACTTAAAATATGACAGGAAATCACATATATTTTGGCGTATAAGTCGAGTTGTAAAACCTTCAGAAAATGGGGGTCAACAAGTGCCAAATATACTTATGAGTCTTTAAACTCAAATCAAAAACTATTTGGCGCCAATTTGGCATTTAAGTCAACCCTGGAATCACTAATTCAGTGTATTAGTCAACCCGGAAATCATCAATTTGGCGTATTAATCAACCCTGGAAGCACCTCCCTGCCACCATTCCCCAACAACTCCCCACTGCCAGGTGCTGCCATAACCCACCCAGATATTCTACAATTATAGACCCCGAGGTCCCCACTCCTACCCAGGAACCTGAGTAGCTGCTTCTGCTTGGTAAGCAGAGGTTCCCACTCCTGCCAGGAGAATGAAGTTGCCACTCCTGCCACATAAGCCGAGATCGCCGTTCCTGCCAGGGGAATGAGATTGCCGCTCCTGCCACATGGTAGGAACGACGACTTCATTCTCTGGAGCAGGAACAGCGACCTCATCCTCCTGGCAGGAGAGTTGCACTCCTGCAGGAGGTTCCTGCTCCCGCTGGGAGAATGAGCTTGACACACCTGCCATGTAGGCAAAGGTTCCTGCTCTTGCCTGGTAGGCCGAAGTATTTTTTACTGTTTCTTTTTACTTGCTTACGGTAATTTACAGCTTTGTTACTTGGCAATCAGAGTGTTTAAAAAAAAAATTTGGGTTGTTGCTGGGAGGCCCAGACAGCCAGAAAATGGGGGTCAACTTATACGCCAGATATATCATTAAAACCATTAAAATGAGGCAAAAAGTGGGGTTGACTTATCTGCAGGTTGAATTATATGGTATATCTAAAAACTGGTATGTGAGCAGCCCAGAATCTATGTCCAGTGTAATTCTACCAATGCTTTCTGTCCTTTGCTTGTTTTTTTTTTTGGCTCAACTCAAGTTGATTCTAATTCTATGTCACGATCACCTGAACTAAGATCATTTGTCACTACACCTCTGATATCATCCTTTATTTTACTTTCTGCTTCTCTATCCTAATGTCAAATATTTTTGAACATTCAGCTCCCAGCTTTGGTCACTCTGAACCCATGTTCTGCAACAGGCATTTGATCAATATCCCTTTGCTTCTAATTCCTCTGTTATTTTATCTACCTTTTTGTGAGTATTTTTTTTACATATTGGACCTCTTTTTCTTCCAATTATACATTTTCAATGTTTTCACCCCATTTGTTGCCTGTCACTCGTTCAGCTATATTTACTTCATATTTATCTTTCACTTCCTGCTTGATTTCTCTCCTTCCTGAATTCCACTTTCAATTTCCTGCCAAGCTAGTTTAAAATCTACTCAGTTGATTCTACATATATGAAAGTAGATCAGGACTTAGTCTTTTGACCCAAGAGAAAATAACTAGAATACTCAACAAGCTCTTTACGACATCTTTGTAATTAGTGGAATAATCTTAGAGCAAAATAACTGCAGGTGGAAATCTGTTATAAAAAGAAATAATACTGGAAATTCTCTTTTGGGCCAGGCAATATCTGTGTAGAGAAAAACAGAGTTAACTTTCCAGGTTAAAGACTTCCAACATTATTATTAATGGGCCATGGTTGTATGAAGATGGTTTCTGTTGCTGTAAGCAATGGGGTGGGAGAGGCAAGACCCTGCAGACATGAATTTCTACAAAGAGGAAAGTATTTCCAGGAACAGTGGGCACCCTTTCCAGGGGATCTAGGGTGTCGTAAAAAGTAACAATGAGATTTTAACTTCAAAATGTAAATTGTATATAACAGAGGGGCGGTATTGATTTTCTCCTTCTTATGAATTTCCAACAATGTAAATAATGCGTTTAGATATTTTAAAAAATAGGCAAGTATTTATTTTATATGCTGATAAGGGCAGGTAGACACAATTGTTTTAAAATTTATGATGCTTCACTACTTCATGAAATTTTCTTAAAATAATACGTTACACAGGCATGATCTTTGATAGAACTTTTTTGGCTTGCATAATAACAAGTAATAGTAGTTACAGTTTTGCCCATGTGTAAACATATCATTTGGAGTTAAGCCATAGCTGACTCTGTAACAGAACTGCCATAGAAGGTGCATGAAATTTGGTACAAATGCTTTGTTATTTTTTTAAAAACACCACAAACGTTTTCTCACAATCCCCATGCTAAATTAACTTACAATCAAGCGTCCAATGTGGAGTAATACTGAATCAACCAATATTTCATTTAACTGATTCCATTTGGCTAAAAGAAACATCAACTCAGATGTAGAAAGTGAAAACTGAGGTATTGATGGAGAGTGTAAAGCATAACAGTTAAATTGATGTTGTCCTTCAGAATGATAGCAAGAGGGTTTAGAGCAGTGGTTCTCAACCTTTTATTTTCCACTCACATACCACTTTAAGTATTCCCTATGCCATAGGTGCTCTGTCATTAGTAAGGGATCGCTTAAGGTAGTATGTGGGTGAAAAGAAAAAGTTTGAAAACCACTGTTTTAATCATACCGAATTGACTCGTTATGTGCACGGTTTCATAACTCCCAAAGGAAATGGGCCAATGGCAATTTTTCTCAAGCAAAATATTTCAGTAACAATTGGGTCTAGAGCAGTGATTCTCAACCTTCCCTTCCCTCTCACATACCACCTTAAGCCATCCCTTATGGATCACAGATCACCGATGGCATAGGGATTACTTAAAGTGGTATGTGAGTGGAAAGAAAAAGGTTAAGATCTGCTCATTAGATAAAGTCCACAACAGGGTTGAAAGTGCAATCAATAATTACCATAAATGATACAGCACCTTTCATATAGGGGAAAATATTCCAAGGTGTTTCATAACAAATAACAACAACTTTCATTCATGTAGCACAACCATCCATTGATCTCAGTGTCTTAGCATTTGTTAAATGTGTCAATGAACAGACTGATCTGCCTGATCTGTTTGATAAGCCTGATCAAAAAGGTAGATTTTAATTAGTATCTGGAAGGAGAACAGGGAGATAAAGAACTAGAGTAAAACATGAAAGTGCAGACACAATGATTGAAGTAAAAACACAATGCTGGAAAAACTCAGCAGGTCAAACAGTATCCTTTATAAAGCAAAGATAAAGATACATAACCAACATTCAAGTTTGAAACATTGGTTATCAATCTTTATCTTTGCTACTATAAAGGACACTGTTTGACCTGCTGAGTTTCTCCATAATTGTGTTTTTACTGAGGTAAAGAACTAGAGAGGTTTTGAGGCAAAAGTCAGTGATCAAACCCTCTAAGGGAATGTTGTAAAGGAAATCAGGATTATTCAGGAGGCCATATGTTTTTGGGAGATTTGCAGGATCAGCCAGTAAAATAGACATTCTTGAGGAATTGATACACCAGAGAACCTGTTTTGGTAGATCAGTGAAGATTCAGGGCAGCAAAAATCTGCCTTGGTTTTATAATAGAAGAAGGATTACCTCTCTGTTATGGAACCTGGCAAAATGACATCCAGATGATAAAACAGCAGATCTGCCATGTTCTGTCAACTCATCATTTGCAATGTTGCAAGCCATTCCAGCATGGATATGTTGTACAACTGAAACCCACTTCCCAGCAGAAAATGTGAGATATCCAGGTGCCAACGTGACTGTGAACAGTTTCTGACCCAGTTCTTCCCACTTTTGATCATTTGGAAAAATAAACTTTCATACCAAACAAAATCATGAAGGCCTGGTCTTGGATTTCTGCTGATAAGTTTAAAACACTGATGCGATGTCAGTAACCTAATCGTCCAGGTTCGAAGGACACGTGTGAGGCTGCAAATGCTAGAATCTGGAGCAAGAAACAATCTGTTGGAGTAACTCAGGGTTTCGAGCATTCAGATAAGTAGTTGATGAAGCCTTGAGAATGAAATGGAAAGAACAATGTGAAGAGTCTTACACTTATGATTTATTTCTGTTTATGCTGCCTGTGGCTGTTAACAAATTCATTAAAAATTTACAAATTTGCTTTAATTTATTCCATATTGAATTACAACAATATGACAGGTGGGAATAATTTGAGAAATGACTAGAATGTTTAGTACTGACTGATCTTATTATGAGCAATTTATCTGCATCTTAAATAGAATGGTACAGCAATGGGATGGTATTCGTTAAATTGTGTGCATGCTGCTAAGCTGTTAGCAGGTTATATTGTAGTTAAAGATGGTATTGGGAGGTTTCCAGAATTTTAAAATGCTTTCAAATCCAAGAAAAACTGATAAAAAGAAAAAAAACCTAAAAACTAAATCTAATCTACCCCCTCCCTCTAATCAAGGTTACCTTTGTAAAAGAAAAGGGAAATTATGGATCGGATAGCGACATCCAGACATCGAACAGAATCTCTAGAACGTTCAAATTTCTTAATTCTTCCAATCATGATAGTATTCTTTGATTTGGGACCCACATCTTTACAAATTGAAACTTTCTTTTAATATTCTATCTAATTTTGTCCAAGCTTAAATAGGACATTATATCACGTAACCATTGTGTACGGGTAAGTGAAGAGTTATCTTTCCTTTTCAATAAAATTGCTCATCTGGCTATTAGCGTGGTGAAGGCTAAAACTTTCTCCTGCGTTAGCTTAAATTTCTGGACACTTCTATCAATACAGGCTGAAAAACCTCTGAGAAATGGTGCCTCTTTACTGAACAAGCATACAGAGGGCACAGATTAATACACAAGATACTTGACAGCTCTAAAAGGTTCTGCCATCAACATGGTTTATTCAAAGTTCTTCCCAGACTCTGCACATTGATCAAACATAATCAAATATATTATGCCATGCCATCTAGTTTATTTATATAAACTACACCCACCTACATTCCTACTTGCTGAGAAGTGGGAAGGGGATTTACTGCCTCTAAGCATTTGTTAAATACAAAAAAATTGATCTGAAAATTCTGTGAAACACGCAAGTCTGTAGACTCTGTGATCGTAGTAAAGACATGAAAATGCTGGAGGAACTCGGCAGGTTTCGCAGTGTCCATAGGAGGTAAATATATATATATATATATAAAACCGATATTTTGGGCCTGAGCCCTTCTTCAAGGTATGAGCAAAAAGCAGGCAACTGCCTGAAAATTCTACTGTATGGTACATCCTATTACTCTCTCTCCAATAGTTTTGTTGTTGAGAAATGCTCACTGTAAACATTTGGCATCTCCTTATAAATTTTGTGTGAATTCTGCAAGCAATGGAAGTTCAGCATGGCATCCCAGCAAACCACCCATCCACTCAAGCACCAACTACCCACTTCTCAGCATGCACAACCAAGGATAGGACTATTCAGCCCTTCAAATGCCACTGAGCTGAAGTAAAAGCAAGTATTTCTCAATCGCCCCTCCCCGACTTGGTGGTGTGTCCTCCCTCTCTTTCCACCTATTACTTTCTGCCTGTGGGACTGTGCTCTGCCCCCTGCTCCTCCCCTCACCATATTGTTCGGGTGCCTGCCTATATTTTGCTCGTACCTTGATGAAGGGCTCAAGCTTAAAACGTTGGTTTTGCATCTTTATCTTTGTTATAATATTTGACCTGCTCATTGCCTCCAGCATTGTGTTTTTGCTATGAAGAACATATTGTCATCCTTTCGTAAAATACCCCTGCTGTTGCTTTATTGTGGAATGAGCTAAAACCTTTGAAATGGTCTGGGTATCAGAAAACTATCAGTTCAAGGGGATTCGGAGAAGGGAAATATGTACAACCTTTTTACTTATTACATTTTAATGCTTTGAATCATTATTCATTTTAATGTGTTGTTAATGCACTTTATTATTTGTTTTTATTTTTAAAAAATTAAAGATTGGAAGCATTAATAGCTGTGGTGGTACACCACCGGTCTACTGCAGGGGGCAACCTCTGTACCTGCAGGAGTGTAAGGGGACAGGACAACACCTGGCCAGCTGTCAATCAGTCGGCCTGAATGGATCAAGCCCCACCTGGTCAATCACCCTCCGGGATATAAGCCTGCGCTGGCCTCCCGAGGCCTCACTCAGAGTTGCTACAGCCACAGCCAGCCTGGCTCTGTGGAAGTCTTTGTGGATTAAAGCCTGTTGTATAGTCTTTATCTTTGTGTGTGTCTGATTCTGGCTAACAGCGCACCACAATAGCCTTCTCAGATTTTGATTGCAGGTAAGGCTGCATCCAGCCTTGGCTTCTGCTTGGGGCTCCTGGGTAGTGGCTGAGCCCTTCTCACTTCTCGGTTTGCTTTGTGTGGTACCACTTTACCCTGAAATCAGGGAGCCCATCATGATTAGATGCACATATCCACACAAGGTTTGTAAATATTTGGGAAGAACCTGTGGTGCCAGCCAAGCTTGTTTAATGAAGAATTGTGTTTTAAAAAGTCTCAGTCTTCCCCAAATTTTTAACATTCTAAAAATTTCAAAGCAATTGAACTTGAACTATGGTGTCACTTGCGTACTTTTCTTGGAGAAGGATGAGGTGGCTTAAAAGTCACAGTGGGGTGGAATTTAAGCCTTTGATGTCTGGTGAGAAATTCATGCAAGATTATCCCTCACTTCCTGGTGTTCAGTTCCATTGAAGTTGATAGAACCAAGCACATAAAGGATAACTCAATTTACTGTTATAGTTTGGACTTGCCAAAAGTCTCCAACATTGTGGCTATAAACTCCGAGAGCTAGATTAATCTGGAGGAAATGCAGGCATCGGGTTCTGGTGTGGAAAGGGATGCCAAAAAAAAGGCCAATATTTCAACTCCGGGATCTTTGACAGGTTTGGATTTATAACCAGTTGCTTGTAATTTGACAGTCGGGACAATCGGTGTCACTTAGTCAAATGTTTGGCAGCTTCAGGCGCCAGTATTTCAAGGAATGCATTTATTGTATATGTCAGCATATAAGACAGTATTTGAATCTTAAAAATTTCACCCCAAAACTAGGGGTCATCCTGTGCGCCAAATATAAAATCTGAACCTTAACAGCAAAATCTCAGCGCTCCTCCATGGGTCCATCTGCCTAGTCTGACTGCAGTTAAGTTAAAGGAGCTGACAAGGGTTTATTTTAATATATGCTAATAAAAAAAATTAAACCTTTACTGGGTAACTTGCTTTAAAAATATTGTGTCAGCATCACTCCACTGGTCAGTGGCAAGTGCTAGATTTGGGAAAGTCTTATATAATGGGTATAGCTGAAAACCTACATTTTAAGTGGAAACTTTGGGGGTCATCTTATATAACAAAATATATGGTACATAGACAAGTACTTAGAGTTCAACATATCAGAAATCAGTTTCTTGGTGTATCCGGTGACTCTGAATTTGCCCTGAATTTTCCAAACCAGGAATCCCAAGAAACTCAACATGCTGCTTTTGAAAATGTGTAATTAATAAGGTTTTGTTGGGAGAGGGGGGTCCAGTGAATGAGTCATTGCATTATGTCACATGGTCTCAGAGGTAGTATTATCCAATCAGAACCAAGTGCTGTCCCTGGGGCACAATGTGAATGTGTGAGTGAGGATATATAATTATATAAAATGGAAGAGGGTGGCCAGAGTTAACATAGGACCCTTGGAGGATGAGAAAGGAAAACTGGTAGCAAAAAATGAGGAAATGGCCAAGGCATTGAACAAATATTTTGTGTCAGTCTTCACGGTGGAAGACACGTCCAGCATGCCCAAGTGCGGAGTTAAGGATGCGAATGTTGGGGAGGGCCTTGATAGAATAGTTGTTACAAAGGAAGTAGTGATGGAGAAACTAATGGGACTAAAGCCAGACAAATCACCTGGTCCTGATGATATGTATCCAAGGGTTCTGAAGGAAATGGCAGAAGTTATAGTTGATGCATTGGTGGTCATAGACTAAAATTCCTTGGATTCTGGGCAGGTCCCAGCAGACTGGAAGACAGCAAATGTCACACCACTTTTTAAGAAGGGATGTAGGCAGAAGACTGGAAATTATCGGCCAATTAGCTTGACGTCTGTGGTTGGAAAAATGCTTGAAGCCATCGTTAAAGATGAAATAGTGAAACTTTTGGAACGTGAGGGTTCAATCAGGCAGACGCAGCATGGTTTTAGAAAGGGAAGATCTTGTTTGACAAACTTGTTAGGATTCTTTGAGGATATAATGGGTGCGGTGGATAGAGGGGAACAGGTTGATGTTGTATAACTTGGATTTCCAAAAAGCGTTTGATAAGGTGCCACACAAGAGACTTATCAGTAAGTTACAGGAAAGTGGAGTCCGGGGAAATATATTGGCCTGGATTGAAAATTGGTTGTCTGACAGGAGGCAGAGAGTCAGGATAAATGGGAGTTTTTCAGGTTGGCAGAGAGTGGTAAGTGGGGTGCTGCAGGGGTCAGTGTTAGGCCCACAATTGTTCATCATTTACACTGATGACTTGGAGGAGGGGACAAAATGTGGTGTAGCCAAGTTTGCGGATGACACCAAATTGAGTGGAAGAGCAAATTGTAATGAGGATGTGGAGAGTCTGCAGAGGGATATAGTTAAGCTGGATGAATGGGCAAAGGTCTGGCAGATGGAGTACAATGTTAGTAAGTGTGAGGTTATCCACTTTGGCAAGAAAATTAAAAGAGCTGAATATTATTTAAAGGGTGAAAAACTACAGCATGCTGTTGTGCAGAGGGACTTGGGAGTGCTTGTGCATGAATCGCAAAAAGTTAGGTTGCAGGTGCAGCAGGTTATTAAGAAGGCAAATGGAATGTTGGCCTTCATCGCTAGAGGAATTGAATTCTGGAGTAGGGAGGTAATGTTGCAACCGTATAAGGTACTGGTGAGACCGCACCTGGAGTACTGTGTCCAGTTCTGGTCTCCATAGTTGAGGAAGGATATACTGGCTTTGGAGACGGTCCAGAGAAGGTTTACTAGGTTGATCCCTCGGATGAAGGGATTGACTTATGATGAAAGATTAAATCGTCTAGGATTGTATTCGCTCGAGTTTAGAAGAATGAGAGGAGATTTATAGAAACATATAGGATTATGAAGGGTATGGATAGGATAGATGTAGGAAGGTTTTTTGAGCTGGCCGGGGAAACTAAAACGAGAGGACACAGTCTCAAGATTCGGGGGAGTAGATTTAGGACAGAGATGAGGAAAAATAGTTTTTCCCAAAGAGTAGTGAAAGTTTGGAATTCTCAAACCAGGGAAGTATTTGAAGCTGCTTCATTAAACATATTTAAAATTCAGTTAGATAAATTTTTACATGATAGAGGAATTAGGGGTTATGGGGAGAAGGCAGGTAGGTGGAGTTAGGTCATAAATTAGATCCACCATGATCTTATTGAATGGCGGAGCAGACTCGATGGGACATTTTTTGGCCTACTCCTGTTCCTACTTCCAAGAAAAAAATTCCAAGAAAATGTCAGAACACAATGGATTGGCAGATTACAACTGTTATCTTGCAGAGATGATAATAGACCTTGCAGAGTTGATAATAGACCTGAGTAATAACAGGTACACCCTTCCTTGAACCTATCTGTTTGTTAATGTGGCAAGTGACACATAAGGCTGTTAGTTTCAAGGTAACAAGAGCCAAATGTTTGCTCAACAGACATAACCTATACCACCTCCCCCTCTGTTATTGGCTTGTTGCTCACATCTTCTAATCTTCTTTGGCTTGGCTTCGCGGACGAAGATTTATGGAGGGGGTAAAAAGTCCACGTCAGCTGCAGGCTCGTTTGTGGCTGACAAGTCCGATGCGGGACAGGCAGACACGATTGCAGCGGTTGCAAGGGAAAATTGGTTGGTTGGGGTTGGGTGTTGGGTTTTTCCTCCTTTGCCTTTTGTCAGTGAGGTGGGCTCTGCGGTCTTCTTCAAAGGAGGTTGCTGCCCGCCAAACTGTGAGGCGCCAAGATGCACGGTTTGAGGTGTTATCAGCCCACTGGCGGTGGTCAATGTGGCAGGCACCAAGAGATTTCTTTAGGCAGTCCTTGTACCTTTTCTTTGGTGCACCTCTGTCACGGTGGCCAGTGGAGAGCTCGCCATATAACACGATCTTGGGAAGGCGATGGTCCTCCATTCTGGAGACGTGACCCATCCAGCGCAGCTGGATCTTCAGCAGCGTGGACTCGATGCTGTCGACCTCTGCCATCTCGAGTACTTCGACGTTAGGGGTGTAAGCGCTCCAATGGATGTTGAGGATGGAGCGGAGACAACGCTGGTGGAAGCGTTCTAGGAGCCGTAGGTGGTGCCGGTAGAGGACCCATGATTCGGAGCCGAACAGGAGTGTGGGTATGACAACGGCTCTGTATACGCTTATCTTTGTGAGGTTTTTCAGTTGGTTGTTTTTCCAGACTCTTTTGTGTAGTCTTCCAAAGGCGCTATTTGCCTTGGCGAGTCTGTTGTCTATCTCATTGTCAATCCTTGCATCTGATGAAATGGTGCAGCCGAGATAGGTAAACTGGTAGGTAAACATCTTCTAATAAACATGCAATAACCACTGAATGCCAGGAGTTGCAGTGCATGTATTTGCAGAGAGCTGTTTGTGCACAAAGGTCTTCAGGTAAATAAAATACAAAGCATTATTTTTTAAATTAATATATTTTAAATAAATGGTGCTTTTTCTTCTCCTCAGACTTTTAATAATGAACATAACATGGTCAGCAAGAAGAAAAGAAAATTCATCACCAAAATGTTTGGGCATTTACAAATGTTGGTTGTCTGCTTGTCAAATGCTCTTGTAATTGATAAAATTACAGAGAAAATGTGAACCTGAAGTATATTTGATAAATCTCTAGTTCCAGTCCATCTAGAATGCCAATTTGATTGGCTTGGATGAGTTGGGCCGAAAGGCCTGTTAAGCGCTCTATGACTCTATTACCATCATAATTATTAACATTCATGGATTTGTTGTGTGGTCTGTGCTGAAGCTGTGGTATTTAACTCTATTCTCTAACAAACTTTCCTTTTCTAATGTGAGCTATCTTTGAACAAGGGTGCCACAGTTTGTCTGGGGGTGGCATGGTTAGCACAATGCTATTGTAGCATCAATGACTTGGGTTTGAATCCACTGCTGCCTGAAAGAAGTTTGTACATTCTCCTCGTGATTACACGGGTTTCCTCCTGGTCCCCTGGTTTCCTCCCACCTTCCAAAAATGTTTGGGGTTTATAGGTTAATTGGGTGGTACAGGCTCATGGGCCAGAAGGGCCTGTTAAATTTTTTAAAATCAAGAGTCCTCCAACAGTAGCATCATCTGATTGATGGATTTCCACAACTGGTGAATTAAATTATGTTATTATTAATTAACATTTAAATGTTTGCAGAGATTGGAATGTACACAAGATTAAGGTAGAGGTTGGAATATCATTAACACACAAGAAATATGAAAAAAATATTTAACTCCATTATATTTGAAACATTAAACTGAGGTATGCATACATTAGAAAGTAGGTTTTTAGGCCCAAGAAAACTGTTAAACTTTAATCATATCTTAATATGTTTTTAAGAATTTGCATGCACCTCAGGCAACAAAGACCTGCCTTTTTCAAGGTGATTTATAGTGAGAATGGATTTTTTTGAAAATTTTATTTATCATTTGCATCAATACATACATATAATTCTTCATCATATCACAATACAATGTAATAAAAAATATACAAAATGATATATTTTTTTTCTTTTTGTCCCCCCTCCCGTAAAGAAAAAGAAAAGAAAGAAAAAAGAAAAAATACCTGAATTTATCTATCGTTCACTATTCATATACAGGTATTTCTAGCATATTATTCTATCATTTACATTTTAATTGGGAGGAGTAGGTGGATGGTCTCTTACTGATGAAATCCATATATGGTTTCAAAATCATATAAAAATTCTCAGGTTGATTCCTTAAACTATAAGGAATCTTTTCCAATAGTATACAATTTTGAATTTCCGTATGCCATCTATCCAACCTTATAAAATTATCTGACTTCTGTGTTACTGCCATACATATAGTGAGAATAATGAGAATTTCCCTTTCAATCACTGATTCCTCAGTGGAAGAGGATACAACACGCCATGCCCAGTGGCGAGACAGGATATCACCGGATTTCTGTAAAAATGAGAAGCTGGAGGGACTGGATCCATGGGAGAATAATGGACAGTGATATGAGCATATGAGGGGGTCTGGACTCGTTGGAGTACAGAAGGATGAGGGGGGAACCGCATAGAGGTATTTAAATGCTGAAAGGCCTGGATAGAGTAGATGTGGCAAGGATGTTTCCAATGGTAGAGGAGTCTCGGACAAGAGGGCTGTAGCATGAATAAAAGCTCTCATGACCGGAGGGAGAACATACACTTTTATTGACTTATAACTGAGGGTAGGGTCTTATAGTGGTCTTCAGAGAGGCTCAGGATTTAGGCAGGAAACCAGGGTTATATATGGGTAGATGGGGCAGACCTGGGAGGTGAAGCCAGCCATCAGTATACACACCACCAGTGAATTTCAGTTCACTGCATTCACCCCTTCCTGCAGAATTTAAGGACTGTGGATGAAGACAGAGAACATTGATTCAGAAAAAAAATTTGAAAAAATATACAGTTATTTACAAATTTAAGTGATCTGGGGGAGGAGCGCCTAAGCACGGGAAGGCCTTGGGTCTCCTGGTCCACTTGTGAGAGAGGAGAGGCAAGGAGTGCAAGCCACTCTGCTACCGCCCCACAAAGGTGCACCTGATCAAGTCATCCAGGCCCTTCGAAAGGCCCAGTGTCGATGTTAAGGGCCCTCTCCCCTCCACGGACAGGAACACTTTCTTCCTCTCTATCATTGATGAGTACTCATGCTTCCTGTTCACCATTCCTGTCCAGAGGCATCCACACCACCAGTCATAAAGGCCCTAGATTCCATTTTCTCCCTGTTCAGGTATCTCGGCTATATTCATAGTGACCGGGGCTCATCCTTTACGAGTGACGAGCTACGTCAGTACCTTGAGCAGACTCCCACGACTAGAGTTTTTCTTCATGAACACGGCCTGTAGCCGCTTCATACCTGTACTTCTTGGCAACCTTCCACAGATCCAGCAGGTAGTCATTGATGGTGGTGACATAGAGCGAATCATTGCCTTGCTAGGACCTCGTTTTCAACTTCAGGTACCGAGCCTTCAAAACCTCGATGGCAGCATCATAGGTAGTGCAGTCCCTGATGACTGCATAGCTTTTTGTTCCTACCCTCGAAATGAGTGCAGACTTTCCGAGTTCATCAGTGTGGAAGATGTCTCTGATCGCATTCAGGTAGGCCTGGAAGCAGTCTAGCCAGTATGTGAACACCTCAACCACGTCGGGGGACAGAGGGTCTATCAGCAGCGTGCCTGGCTTTAGTAGCGCTTCCATCGTTTAGGGAATAAGCTAATAAAACTGTAATGTGAATAAAAGCTCTCACGACTGGAGGGAGAACATGCACTTTTATTAGCTTATAACTGAGGGTAGGATCTAACAGTGGTCTTCAGAGGGTTTAGGGTTATATATGGGTAAATGGAGGCAGAGCCAGACATCAGTATAACACACCACCAGTGAATCTCAATTTGTTGCAAGGGCACAACTTCAGGATAAAAGACCGTCAATTTAAAGAAAAATTTCATTAGCTAGAGAGCAATGGGATGGGTGTTAAAAGAAAGAAACCTGATGAACAATTTGAGGTTGAAAACATTTGCCACAATTAATGAGGTGATTTGGACAAGGGTAGGAAGAAAACTACATCTGGTTTAGATCATTTGGATGATGGTTCTGTCAGCCTGGATAGTGCACTGAAATGTGCCTCACATTCCACAAGTAAGCCACTAGCAACCATTAATTCTCTGAAAATGTCCCTGAACTGGGAATTGGATGATTCAGTAGGTTAGACGGTGCCCTTTCGACTCTGACAGAGAGTAATGTGACGAAAGTCTCCTCTGTCCACTGACTGTAAAGGTACTGTTTGAAACGGCATTTGTCAGAGGAAATATGTGAGGATTAGTGAGGTACTGGAAAAGGCATTCAAACAATGACTATTTCTAACATTCTTAGAAATTGGATAAATTGGTTGAAGGCACCAGTCTTCAAGGGTATAGGATCAAGGGTATAGCTTATTTGTATTAATTTATGTCAGTAAATCATATGGTCAGAGTTCAGAGAGACATTATCAATTTTTAAAAATGGTGAAAATGCTTTGCTTGAGTTGTTCCTCACTGTTGGAGTGAGAAGAAACAGTCTTGTTTGAAGTTTCCCTAACAGAAGTCCAGCACAATCTGAGGTCCATCTTAGCCTGTATTATAAAAGGTATAGAAAAGAACTAAAAGGAAACACTGAGAGATTATGTCTGATTTGTGCTTTTATGGAGGCATGAATGATAAACATGATGGAAAATATCAGTCCTAAACTAATTTCAAATGAAATTGCAAGAGACCCCAGGTTTAGGCTACCGGCCATCACCAGGCTGAGAAACATCTTCTTCCCATTGGCAGTAGAATGCTGAATGATTAAAAGAACTGCTTGCATTAACCATCCAAAACTCTCATATGCATTAAATAATATTTATTTATTTATTTGTATGTATTAATTCTTGTCCTGCATATGTATTACTTGCTGATATGTGTGTTAAGCCTGATTACGTGTCTGCATGTTTTTCTCCGAGGACCACTGCTTCATCAGGTTGTACTTGTGCAGTCAGATGACTAAAAGGCAAATTGAGGACTGACTTCAGGAAAATTCTCTTCAAAATCCAAAAAAAATTGACATTTGGTTGTGTAGTAGAGACTGAAATCTTGGAACCATGTAAGAAATATATGGGGTACTGTAGGCAAATCCACAGACTCTCAGTGTCTCTGAAGGGACTCTTTTTTTCTTCTCTCTTTCCTATTATTAGGGGCACTGGGCTGCGCTCATGGTGAATCTTTGTTTGTCTTACGGTAGACAAAAGTTGAAGTATATAATGTATAATAAATTTTCAATGTATTATAACGTGACAGTAAAAGGAATATTTGAACCGTTGAACCTTTGAAATAATTGGTCACCATAAACTCAGTAACTCTGAAGTGTAGAAGAAATTGAAAGCTTGCAGAGAGACTTAAACAGCTTAGGAGAATGGGCGAAGAGATGGCAGATGGGATATAATGTTGAGAAATGTACTAAACAGTCAGATTATTATTTGGATGAAGTACAAAGGGGCATTGGGGTCCTCTTGCAGGATAACCTGAAAGTTGACCACCAGGTTGGATCAGTGGTAAAGAAGGCAAATGCTACATTGGCATTCGTTTCAAAGGGGATTGTGTATAAGAATAAAGAGGTGTTGATGAGACTTGATGAGACTTTATGGGACACTGGTGAGAACTTATTTGGAGTACTATGTGCAGTTTTTGGCCCCATAATCTTTGAAAGAATTTAGCAAGGTTGGAGAGTGTACAGAGGAGGTTTACCAGAGTGATTCCAGGAATGAGAAGGCTAACATATGAGGAACGCTTTAGCTGCTCTTGGACTCTATTCATTAGGAGAATGAGAGGGGGATCTCATAGAAACATTTTGAATAATGAATGGATTGGACAGAGTGGATGTAAATAAGAGGTTTCCCCTGTTGGGCGATTCCAGGACAAGAGGGCACAGTCTTAGAATGAAAAAGTGCCAACTTACAATAGAGATGAGGAGAAATTTCTTTAGCCAGAGGATAGTGGATTTGTGGAATTGTGGCAAGATCATTAGGGGAATTAAAGGTATCTAATTAGTCAGGGTATCATGGAATATGGGGACAAGGCTGGAAATTGGAACTAGATGCGATAACAGTTTAGCTCAGGGAAGTTTCACAGAGCAGACTCAATGGGCCTAATGGCCTGCTTCTGTTCCTTTTCCTTGTGATCTTGTGAGTAGTGCAAAAATGAAACCAAAGTGTCTGCAGTTACAGATTTAAAAGTTCAGTGCAACAGCAAAACCATCCTATTGCTAATGAAAAGTACATTCTGTCACAACGGGGAAGAATCTCTCCTTGAAGTTGGTAGAGGATGTTTTCAGATTTATATGTCTTTGCTGAACAAAGAACAGAATGTGATTGGGATGATTCAAGATTCATTTATTGTCATCTAATAGTGCAGAACAAATGAAATCACACAAAATTGCCTTCCGTCTACTGTAAGGCGAGTCTCTCTTAGTGCCGTCTGGTGCCCCTTTCAGAGCAAGAGAAAGGAAAGCAACAAAGAGACCCACTTCAGGCTCAAAGTGTCAATAGATTTGCCTCCAGTGGCTTCACAGCCTCTGTAGTTGCACAGATGCCTTTTCAATTTATCAGCAACCTGAGCTCCAGATCCAAACCTCTGACATGATAAAGAAGCCTTCAGCACCCTAGGCACTTCGGGACTCCTTCTTGTCCTGAGCACCATATCAAATCCCAACTTCAAGATCTGGTTCCCATGAGCCAGTCTTCAGCAGCTCTCAGCCCATTAGGCTCCCCCGTCCGCAAGTTTCCCGCGTCTGAGTAAGTCCCTCAGCGGCTGAGCCCCTCGCTGGTCCACTGCCATGGTCACCATCCTGCTTTTCCCTTGGGCACATCTTGGGCACAGATCTGTGGTTGCATGACTTTAAAAACACTCCCAGCTCCTCTAACAGGCCATTTAATGCTTAAACGGAGCTGCTCGTCAGCATTAGGACCAGGTAGTTGAACCCTTCTGAGTCGCACTGTGTCTCTCTACTCCCCTGTTTTCCAGGTCCACAGCAGTGGTATTATTGCAGCACTGACAGCGCCACCATTTTTTGCAAGGTGACGGGAAATGTGCATGGCATCACTGGCTTCTGTGATAGCCTAAGCTGCATTCGCAACACTGCAAAGTCTTGTGGTCTTGAGCAAAGCAGTGGCATGTGGCATGAAATTTCCTATCTCTGATGGCTGCTAATGTCAGGTATCAGTTCAAGCCAGTTTCTGTGTTGTCATCAAACTGCAGCTAACCAGATTAAAGAATTAAAGATAGTGAACAAGGAAGCAAGAGCATGGTTTTAATTATGCAGTGTGAAATATCCATGTGTCATCATTGCAATATACATTCATAAAACTAATCGTTTAGGATCTGACAGATTAGTAAGCAGTAATTACAATGTAAAACATGATTAAAAGTTTTGTTAAAGCTCATGTACCCAACTGGATCTGTGGACTAAAATTATATCAGTTCCAGTGATTTGCCTTGATTCTGTTGGTGATGACTGTAAACAGTGCAGATTTATAGGGGTGTGTTGATTTCCACACTTTAACTGCTTGCACTCTAAAATCCTAAAATGAACTACAGTAAAACCCTTGTTATCCGTCACCAATGTGGATTGGTAAATGGTGGATATGTGAATTTTCCAGTTGCTTGAGATTGCGTGTTGTGTGAATGGCAAACTAATGGTGAGGTGCACCAATTTCAAACTTCCGTATTTTTTACCTATTTATTTTCCGCAATTTTTTCTGCCAGTTGTTTTAAGGCTGCTGGTTGCTTGAATTCTGCATAACAGGGGTTTTATTGTATCGTTTTTGTCGTGTAAGACAAATAGATATTGGCAATTCACTGTCATTGCAGTGGTAAAATGTGCGTCTATATTTTGCAATGTCCTGACGTGAAAGGGGAGGGAAGCAGATTTATTAGTAACATTTAAAGGAGAATTGGTTTGCAGAGCTGTGGACAAATCAATTTTTCAAATCACTTGATAGTGGTAAAAGGATGCTAGAATTACAATATGGGTTTTAATTCCATTCCTTTCATCTGGCACAAAATGTTCCAAAGTCATTATCATGACTTTACTCACTTGCTGTACTCACTTTACACCTATGACTGTGTGGTTGGTATGACAATAAGACAATATACGAATTTGCTGATGGTACCACAGTAGGGGGTTGTATAAAGAGGATGAATCAGCATACAGGATGGGAATTGAAAACTTGCCCAAATGGTGCACCAACAACGACCTTGCACTCAATGTCACCAAAACTAAGGAGCTGATTGTTGCCTTCAAGAAAAGAAACCAGAGATATACAATACAGCGATCATTGGGGGATCAGAGGTGGGAAGGGTGAGAAAATTTAAGTTCTTGGGAGTAAATATCTCGGATGATATTTCCTGGACCCAATGGCATCATGAAGAAAGCACATCAGTAGCTCTACTTCCTCAGGAGTTTGCGGAAGTTTGGTATGATACCAGAAACCTTGTCAAATTTCTACAGAAGTGTGGTGGAAAGTGTGCTGACCAGCTGTACAACGGTCTGGTATGGGAACACCAATACCCCTGAGCATAAAGCCCTCCAAGAGGTGTGAACACAGCCCAGGACATCACAGGCAAAACCCTAAATCTACATCTACAGGGAACGCTGCCGTCGGAGAGCAGCAGCAATCATCAAAGACCCTCACCACCCAGCACACAGTCTGTTCTCGCTGATGCCATCAGGAAAGAGATATAGGTGCCACAAAACTCACACCATCAGGTTCAGGAACAGCTGCTACCCCTCGACCATCAAACTCTTCTTGTTTTTTTTTTTTGAAAATTTTATTTAATTTCACATATGCATTTAAAAATACATACATAAATTCCTTATTTGAAAATAGTGAAAAATTAATACATAGTGATTTAAATTTTTTTTCCCCCAACAACCCGATAGAAAAGAAGAAAAAAAAAGAAAGAAAAAATAAGAAAGAAAACATCTGGATAATTTTTTTAAAAGCTTACTAAAGCTAACAAATAAAATCTAGCATATCTTAATTTTCTTAATTTTAGAAGTCAGAAGATTCAGGTTGGGTGATTACAACTTAATTCCTACAATTTGTAAGTATGATTCCCAAATTTTTTGAAAATTTTCAAATTTTTTACAGAAACTATATGTAATTTTTTTCAAATGCTACACAACTACCTATTTCACTGTGCCATCTACCCATTCCCAAATATGCATTGAACAGTGGGAGGAAACCGGAGCCCCCAGAGGAAACCCACGCAGACACAAGGAGAACATACAAACTCCTGACAGCCATTGCAGGATTTGAACCCCAGTCCACATCGCTGGCACTGTACCAGCATTGTGCTAACCGCTGCACTAACCTTGCTGTCCCTTATAGACCTCTATTAAGTCTCCTTTCGTCCTTCTTCATTCCAAAGAGAAAGGTCCTACCTCTTCTAACCTTGCCTCATGAGACTTATTTTCCAATTCAGCTAACATCCTGGTAAATCTCTGCACCCTCTCCATAGCTTCTACATCCTTCCTATAATGAGTTGACTAGAATTGAACATGAATGCCTTTACAGTGCCAGGATCAGGGCTCAAATCCTGTGCTGTCTGTAAGGAGTTTATATCTTCTCCATGTGACTTGGTGGCTTTTCCAGGGTGCTCCAGTTTTCTCCCACCATTCAAAAATGTACAGGGGTGTTGGTTACTTGGGTGTAATTGGGCAGCACGGACTTGTGGGCTGAAATGCCTGTTACTGTGCTGTATGTCTAAACTTAAATTTAAATACTCTAAGTGTGGTCTCACCAGAGATTTGTAGTGTTGCAACATGACCTCTTGACTCTTGAACTCAATTCTCCTATTAATGAAACCCATTATCCCAAATGCCTTTTTAATTACAGCAAACTTCAGCACAACTCCTCCAACCTTCTTATCATCCACAAACTTACTGACCCATCCATCCTTAACTAGAGGGCAAAGGTTTAAATTAAAAGGGGCCTGGGGCAACTATTTCAAACAGTTAATGCTGGATATATGAAATGGGCTGCCAGGGTGAACTGTGTAATTACAGTGTTTAAAAGACATATAGTCAGACATCAGGATGGGAAAGGGTTACAGTAGTGGTTTTCAAACTGCCCCCCTAAAGTCACATTATACCTTAAGCAATCTCTATGCCATAAGTGCTCTGTGATTAGTAAAGGATTGCTTAAGGTGGCAAGTAAGTGGGAAGGGAAGGTCGAGAATCACTACTCTAGACCCAATTGTTACTGAAATCTTTTGCTTGAGAAAAATTGTCATTGGCCCAATTCCTTTTGAGTTATGAAACTGTGCACATAACAAGTCAATTAGGTATGATTAAAATAGTGGTTTTCAAACTTTTTATTTTCACCCACATACCACCTAAGCAATCCCCTACTAACCACAGATTCAGTACTCATTGGAAAAAGCAGTTCCTCCTCATCTCTGTCTTAAATCTACTCTCTCAAACCTTGAGTCTACGTCCTCTAATTCTAGTCTCATCTACAAGTGAAAGCAACTTTCCAGCCCTTATCTTGTCTATTCCATATACCATATAACCATATAACCACTTACAGCACAGAACAGGCCAGTTCGGCCCTACTAGTCCATGCCGTAGCAAATCCCCACCCTCCTAGTCCCACTGAGCAGCACCCGGTCCATACCCCTCTAATCCCCTCCTATCCATGTAACGATCCAGTCTTTCCTTAAATGTAACCAATGATCCTGCCTCGACCACATCTGCCGGAAGCTCATTCCACATCCCCACCACCCTCTGCGTAAAGAAATTTCCCCTCATGTTCCCCTTATAATTTTCCCCCTTCAATCTTAAACCATGTCCTCTAGTTTGAATCTCCCCCTCTTAATATCCCCTCTTATTCTTCTGAATTCATATGAATACAGACCCTGGCAACTCAATCTCTCCTCGTAGACTATCAGCTTCATCTCTGGAATCAACCTGGTGAACCTCCTCTGCATTGCCTCCAAAGCCAGTACAGTAAAACCCCTGGTATTTGGAATTTAAGCAACTTGCAGCCTTCAAGCAAAAGGCAAAAAGATTGAGGAAAATATATTTTTAAAATTAAAATAAATAAGAATAAAATTATAGATAAAAAATATGTAAGTAAAATACAAAATATAAATGTTCTCTGAGGTAACACATAAATCTTTGGTAAAGATGGGAGCAAATAACCAGCCAGTGGAGGGCCTTGGTCGTGCTTTGCTCTTAGCGGCTATTTGAATAAAATTGTGTGAAACAGCAATGACGTTGTCCAGGATGAAGAGCTGGTTGATGCCACTAGTTGTTGGGGTGACTCTTTTAAAGTGTCTCCTTATCCCTGCTTAGTAAGAATTTCCCCAGTTAGAGGCTTTATCTGTAAATGTGGGGAAGGGAGGGTTAATTTTATATCATGTTATTGTTCGTCTTTTGGGTGGCTCCAAGGAGGGGGAGGAACCTGCAGATGTAGCGACAGTTAGATGCTTTCAAAGAATGTGACTGACAATAAAATGCAAGTGAAATTTATTAAGTGTAAGTATTTTTTTGTTCTTTAAACTATTAATTCTTTAAGCAGATGTATTAGTTAGGCATTGTAAGACTAAGTCTCAAGCAACTGGAAAATGCACTTATCCTGCATCTACCAATCCCCATTGATGCCAGATACTAGGGGTTTTACTGTATATCTTTTCTTAAGAAAGGAGACGAGGGTTGCAAGTGCAACCTCTCCAGTAATTTGTACAGTTGTAGCAGAACCTCTCTGATCTTAAATTCCAACCCTCTTGTAACAAAGTCCAATATTCCATTTGCAAACATCAGGATATCTCTGCAACAAATTCTCCTTCCAATCACCAAAAAAAAAATGCAAATAATTGAAGATCTCTTAAAAATAACAGAGCTTGAGAGTAAGGAGGTGTGTACAGAGTTAGGATTTCTGCACAAGCTAAATGTGTTTTATTAATGCAAATTGAGCATGTGGGTCTGGATTGCGATGACTGAGTTAATTGGGCAGCACAATGATGCATTCTGCTTTCCCTGATTTTGGTGTGATCAAGTGTTGATGGGCTACCGCCCTTAGAAATGTGGCAAATGGTGAGAGTGATGATTAGGCTAATCATACCGGCACCATGGAGCCCACTTTCATGCACCAGAAGTCTGAGTAGGAGGGCTGGGACAAATCCAATTTGATTCCAACATCCTGCTGAGTTGGCGAATTGAACTGCGCCCCTGGAGGCAGGTGCTCACTGTGGAGCTGAGGGGAAAATGAAACCTGGAGGGACAATCATTAATAGCCCCTTATTTTTAGCAGTCAGCGAGTAAGCAGAAACAAGGGCACAGCAAAAACACGAGCCTGTCATTTTCAGCTGGAGATCTGGAGAAACTTTATGGAAATTATTGTGTGTCAATGTGTTTTTGCACAGTTTGTGTTTGGATTATAAATTTCAATGCTAGCAAATTATATAATGCATCCATGAAAATTACATTTCATAGATTACTGCAAAGTGTAGATTCCATAGAGAACTCAACCATTAATATGACCAATATGATTGAAGATTCAGAAAGTATTTTAGTACCCTGTGCTTTTTTGTAGAAATGTGACTTTTATCTCATTAGTTACCATGTCTCCCAATTGCACGAAAAGGGCTTAGAAATCAATAAATACAGGATTAGTAGCAATCACTTGGTAAAGGATGTCCTTAGTTATCAAGTTCAAATTTATTATCATCTGACTATATATATATATAACCAGACAAAAACAGCTTTTCTCTGGACCATGGGGCACACACATAGACGGTACATATATACATAAAGATATAATTTACATTAAAATGTTGGGATGGTTTACTTGGTTACAGGACACTATAAATTACAATCTCACAGCCTATAGGAAGAAATTATTTTCCATCCTGGCACCTGCTGATTTTTGATGCTTCTGTTCCTCCTTCTAAATGGTAGTAAGTCAAAGATACAGTGTGCAGGGCAGAAAGGGTCCTCTGTAATTCTTTTAGACCTATATAATCAATGCTCCTGGTATATGTTGTCGATCGAGGAAGGGAGACCCAAGATGATCCTCTGTGTTGAATTTCGGACTGATGCTTTGCAACTACCCTACCACACAATGATGCAGCCAGATAGTACACTCTCAATTGTTCTCCTGTAAAATGTTGTAAGATAGAGGATGGTAAATTTGCCATCCTCAACCTCATGAGGATGTGTAGGTGCTGCTGTGCCTTCCTAACTAATGAGGAGGTGTTGTAGACCCAGGATAGGATGCCCTTTATGTGCAGGCTAAGGAACTTTGTGCCCTCTCTTATCTCCATGACAGAACCATTGATGTGTAATGGAGAGCGGCCGACTTTTGTCTCTTGAAATCCATCATCATCTCCTTTGTCTTGTGCACGTTGAGACTCAGGTTGGTCTCAAGCCATCTAACCTCCTCTCTGTAAGCCAACATATGATTGTTGCTGATAAATACTGTTGCATCATCTGCAAACTTGATGATTCTGTTTAAACTGAATCTGGTAGTGCAGTCGTGGGTCAGCAGCTTGAAAAGTAGCAGGCTGAACACACAACCATGACGTGTGCCAGTGCTCAGTGTGATGGGACTTTGCTACCAACTCAGACTAACTTTCGGTCAAGCGTACTTCGCAGACACAGCCCCATGCACAAAGAGTTCAACTTCAATCTAAAGGTTGGTTAGCATCTTGGAACAGTTCAAGAATCTGTCAGCTTTGTAACTCATTCAGTATTACCTTTCAGCAATAGAAGCTGCTAAAAAGGATATGATACAAAGAAGCTTTTGCAGGAGAAAAGCAGCAAATGATTACAAGTATCAGGGACAAATGAGATGATTATGTACTTCAGGAAGATAAAAGTCAACTACTCTCCATTAAATATCAACAGTTCTGTCATGCAGAGAGTGGAGAGCATAAAGTTCCTTGGTGTGCATATAAAGTCAGTCTTCCCTCATGTAGTTACTGCTATTGGAAAGGGCTTTGAAAGTAGCTTACCTACCTGTCCTAGAACTGGTGTTCAGTGGAAATCCTAAAGAGAGAGGGTGACAAGGAAATATGGGTGAAGAAGGAATTTGTGTTGCATGAATACAAGTGGGTTTTTGACACTCCTGTGGAGTGCAATGGAGGTAGCAATGCTGAGAGAGTGCAGCAAGATCACGGAGTCTGCCCTTCAGAAGAAAGGTTAAATCCACGACAATTTTCCTGCTTAGATGGACGTGAAATTCCATGAATAATTTTGAAATACACTTGAAGACCTCTACTGCCTCAAACCCCACCCAACCATGACCACTGCCCTGATTCGTTGCCCAGGCTCACCCACTCATCCAAACCCCTCCAACTCTTGAACCTGTACTTACCAATTTGTGGCTTTACGCTACAAATTGACTTTAAGGCTTTGCTGCTTTTGTGATCCTATGAGGCAGAGTGGCCACAGGAAGTGACAATGCCTCAGCTGATGGATCCTGAGAATCCTCATGCGTCTTCTAAAAGCTCAGGGTTTTAGAAACCTTTGAACTGATTTGAAATAGATTGATACAGGCAGGGATGGCCAAACTTGCTTAACATAAGAGCCGCATACCATAAACTTCAGATGTTTGAGAGCTGTAGCAATCACGAGATCGCAAGCCATACCCACTAACACTCATTAACAGCCTCTTTCAGGTGGCCATAATACCCGAATCTAAAGCTGTCTAAAATACCTGAATGCAGCTGTTGGGAGGCCACCTGAAAGTGGAGAACCCTTCCCCGAAGTGTACTTACTCAACTTATTCTCCACTTCCGAGCGCTCCCCTTGGGCACCTGAAAGCAGCAGTCTGAAAGCGGTTAGCAGCTTTCAGTTGCCTAGCAGGAGGCAGGCTGATGACAATCAGCCAACGACCCAACTCCCTACTGCCTGACAGTCCTCCGGTGCGGGACATCAGGGCTGGGGTGGCTGGCGCAGGACTACGGGGCTGGGGTGGCCAGCACGGGAGGTTGTCCACCCTGCTACAGTTTTGTTGGGGAAAGTATTTTCCGATCCTTGTCTTGCAAATCATCTATTTGCAAAATATTGATACACTGCAGATAGTAAAGAAGCACTGTTCCAAAGGGAGCAATTTTGCAAAAGATTTTTTTCTAATCAAGTCTACACACCAAACTTCCCCCCCTAGGCCCCTGAAAGCAGCAAGGCAAAGCGGCTAGCAGCTTTCAGGTGCCTAGCAGCGGACAGGCTGTTAACAGTCAGCTGGCGACCCACTGACAGCCACCCTCCCCGCTGCCGACGCCTACTCTCCCCGCTGCCGACACCTACCCTCCCCACAAGCCACATAATTCATGTCAAAGAGCAGCATGTGGCTCACGAGCCGTAGTTTGGCCACCCTTGGATAAAGGGCTCAAGCCCAAAATGTTGGTGACGTATCTTCACCTTTGCTACATACCTGCTGAGTTTCTCCAGCATTTGTGTGATTTTTTAAAAATAGATATGCTAATCAGAAACATGTAAACACAGTTCAAATAGATTTAAATAATACATTTAAAAATAAAGGAATAATATATTTACTCATTCATTTTATCATGAAATTAATCATTAATATAAAGGCAAAGAACAAACTGCAAGGGATAGTGGTGAAAGCCGATACCATGGTGGTGCTTAAGAGGCGTCTAGATAGGCATGAATTGAGGAGTATGTGTCATGATCAGTCAAAAGAGATTTAGTTTAATCTGTGGGCCAAAGAGCCTGTGGGGTTCTGATCTGTTTTATGTTCTGTGAAGCATCGAGAAAATATCTAAAACCACTAACCTAGTCTTTGCTTTATAATTAAGGCTACTAATCCTGATAACCGAATGAAGTTGTGCCACCTTTGCCATCCATTGGTGAAAGATGAGGGGCTGGATGGGAAATGCAGCCAATATATCAGCACATTTGCATTTCGATACTAGACTCTGTGGTGCATTTGGACTCCGTCTCACATCTAGCCTTGGTATTTCACTGCACTGAGGTGGGTATCGGAGACAAACTGAACCATGTCGGGCCATGGGATAGAGGCAGATATGTTAAACAAATTATATGAAAGGCAAAAAAAAACCTATAGATGTTGGTTGTGTCTTCTGGTTGCCTGGCCTGCTTTTTTTTTAAAATTCCATTATTTGTTCCACATCACATTCATGTTTCAGGAGATTTGATATATTTACTTCTAGAGTTTAATACCTGCACAAATGCAGGTATTTCTTGAGACTTACTGGGAATCCAATAGCAAGCAACCACTTCTGGAGTGGCTATTGGCAGAATAGTAGAAATGGCCTAATTTGTGGCAGTTTGTAACTTGTACGAAATCTCCTTTTCACTGAATAGTGCTGGATGAGTTGCACATTGAATGTAGTTAGTAATTCTCCGCTGATTCCTTAGCAATTATTTAGCTAAGAATTTTCTTTTTCAAAAGAACATAACATGGCTTAATTAGAAGATCTTTTTTTAAAATCTTAATTGCATAATATTAGAGCACTGGGATTATTTATGGCGAATTATCAGCATAATGCGAACAAGAATTTCTGTTTTGATTCTTTGGCAGTAACGTTTCACTTATTGCTTGATTGACAGCCTGCAAGGATTTGGAAAAGGGCAATGTAATAAGGCAGATTTTGAACCAAGAAAGATTTATAAGGCTCTCTAGGATTAGATAAAGGACAGGTTAACATTTTAATGCTCTTCACTTGTCATATATGGGTATTTTTTCTAAAAGTACGTGGAAGCCTTTTTCTGAGAGAAAAAAAATACTTCTTTTCAGATATATGGATAATTCAATTTAAGCTGCTTTGAATTAGCAGCACTTGATTGTGTGGCAGAAACCTTATGAGCTAATGATTTGCTATCCATTCATTTGAACATGCAGAAGAGAGTGGCTGTAGATTGTAGAAACAGATTTTAACCTATGCACCTCTTATAAAGCTTACACATTAATCTGCCAGTTCACTTTCTAATTCATTAATAAATTGCTGTTTTTTCATAATTACTTTCAGTAGAAATATATCTCGTACGTAGACATAGATATTGAGCTTATGGAAATGCCTCAATAACATTACATAACATAACAATTACAGCACGGAAACAGGCCATTAGGCCCTTCTAGTCCGCACCGAACCAAACACCCCTCTCTAGTCCCACCTCCCTGCACAATGCCCATAACCCTCCATCTTCTTCTCATCCATATACCTGTCCAACCTTTTCTTAAATAATACAATTGACTCCGCCGCCACTATTTCTCCCGGAAGCTCATTCCACACGGCTACCACTCTCTGAGTAAAGAAGTTCCCCCTCATGTTACCTCTAAACCTCTGCCCCTTAATTCTTAACTCATGTCCTCTTGTTTTAATCTTTCCTCCTCTTAACGGAAATAGTCTATCCACATCCACTCTGTCTATCCCTTTCATAATCTTAAATACTTCTATCAAATCCCCTCTCAACCTTCTACGCTCCAAAGAATAAAGACCTAATCTGTCCAATCTCTCCCTATACTCTAGATGCTTAAACCCAGGTTTAATTGCAGAAAAACTCAGGACTTTGTTAGTTTTCAACTAACAGATTTTCCAATCTTATTATTAATTAAGTTCAAGTTCAAGTTTATTATTATCATACAATTGTAAAGAGTGAAACAGTGCTCTTCGGTCCTAGTTTAAAAACATGCAAACGCATATGAAGACATAGAATACATATTTAGAAGTGATTTACAGTATATGCAGTACAAATACGAAATAAATTAATATTATTAAATTTAAAAATAGAGACCTACTGTACCTGCAGGGAGGTAACTTGGGGCATTGGCTCCACCTACTCCCTGCCAATCACCAACCCCTTATAAAGACTCACACCGGACCTTGTTTAGGCAGTAGAGCACATGGAGCCAGAAGGGATACTGAACCTTGTGTGTAACATTTAAGCTAATTAAAGCCTGTAGTACAGGTCGTCTGTGCTTATTTGTTCGCACTGCAGCGCATCATACCCAGCAACCCTCATGAAACATAATTACAGCCCAGGGTGACTACAATGAAAAGAATGCCAGCTGAATCGGTTCATCCCTGGTAAACTCTGGTAATATTACCATCAAACAATTTTGCGGATTGCTTGGAATCTCTAGCCATTTGTGCAGGTAACCATTACATTGATCCATTTGCAGGAGTTCAACACTTCATGACTTAAATATTTCTTAATAAAGCAAATTCTAACATGGTGGTTTGGTTTAAAACTGGACTTATTCAATGCATTCAGGCAGTTCTTTTGCTATATTTGGGTTCTTGACTGAACACTTGTTTCAGATGATTAAATGCAGTCTTTTATTTCAGCATTAATCCTGTGTGAGATCAGTGAAAGCAGGCGGCTTGATGTCTTCAATGCCTCTCTCCTGGTAAGTATTAGCACCCTTTGTGTTACCCCCTCAAGATGGTTGGCAGCTGAAAATGCAATTTCAATGTTTAATTGACAAAAAGAAACATTGCTACTACTTTATGAATCTACTCCAAGATATTTCTAATGACTTCTATCTTCATAGTGCAAAATGCTGATGTTTAATGGAGAAAAGAAGGTACAGACTGATTGGGGTGGGGGGGGGGGGTCCCTCCTGTGCATACTGCCATTATGAAGAACCCCAAACTAAACAGTCTCCAAACTATTTCACTATAGTTCAGCAAAGCCCCTTTTGTGTGTGTTTCAATAGTTTGCTCTCCAAGAAGGATGCCAACATTTTGCAAAATTAGGATTATTATTGCACAGTTTTGCTGAAATTAGATATCATTTCATCATAAAAATATTGCTTCTGGTATCTTCAATTTGTAAAGTATAGATGTTCTTGTGAATTTTTGTTGGAACTATTCAGCGATCATGAAGGGCATTCACTTCTTTCATAAGCATCAATATACAGTGAACTCATCCAGTACTTTGCATGCAGAAGGACCACTTGGTTTACATGTTCTGGTTGGACTTTGGCATTGTCAAATCAACCAGTGCTACCCCTTGACATATCCCGCTCCATTTCATACACTTCTGCATGCATTCTCTCCCCCAGACTTTGTGAAATTTCCTTTCCCCTCACTATCAACCCATCAGCTTCCCTTTCAATGCCACTTGAAACAGCAACTTCCATTTACATAACACCATTAAGTAGCAAAGAAACCTGAATCATTTCACAGACTTGTTATTGAACTATGGAAGATTATATTAAAGATGGTAACTAAATGGTTGGATTAAAAAAAGGGTAACTTGTAATGAATGTCTCAAGGGGGAAATAGAGGTATGGGGTGAAGGTGTTCAAGGGAAGACTTCCAGACCTCAGAACCTTGTCAGTTGGATTTGGGGATGATCAGGAGTTCAGATGTCTTTGAGTAGTGGAGCTAAAAGACTTTACAGAGGTGGGGAGTTATTATTTAACTGGAAGTTATTATTTAACTGGAAACCAATGTTGGTCAGTTAACACAGATAATGGGTAAAAATGCAAGGTTCTTGGTACATATTGGAATGCAACATGTAGAATTATGGGTAACCGTGAGAGGCTAGGCTGGATGGATTGGAATAGTCAAATCTGATGGTCTTAAAAGCATGAATGCAGCTTTCAACATTAGGTAATCTGAGAGGGAGCAAAGTTGGGCAATGTGGAAATAGACAGTCATTGAGGAGAGATGTGTAGTCCATAGCTCAGATCTGAATGAAATATTACAGGTTGTGAGATTTCTGGTTTAAGCAGTTGCCAGGGAGAGGTTGGAGCCTGTGATGAGGGTGCAGAGCTTGTGAAAATACACTATTACTGGAGGCCATTCAGAGATGGTGCACTTGGTTGATGCCAATATGAAGAGATTGCAAATGAGAGAATGTTGAAAAGGTTGGTTCTCTGCTCATTGCAACTTAGAAAAAGCAATCTAATTTAAACATATATGATTCTTTGGGAGCTTGGCAGGGTAAGTTTTGAGGAGGTTTTGCCTCATGGGAGATTGTAGGACCAGAAGGCGTGACCTCAGAGAAAGGGGTTTCCATTTGAGATTATCAGGAGGACTATCTTCTTTTCTCAAATTCTCCATTAACAATGGCGTGAAGCAAGGCTGTGTTCTCGCACCAACCCTCTTTTCAATCTTCTTCAGCATGATGCTGAACCAAGCCATGAAAGACTCCAACAGTGAAGACGCTGTTTACATCCGGTACCGCACGGATGGCAGTCTCTTCAATCTGAGGCGCCTGCAAGCTAACACCAAGACACAAGAGAAACTTGTCCGTGAACTACTCTTTGCAGATGATGCCGCTTTAGTTGCCCATTCAGAGCCAGCTCTTCAGCGCTTGACGTCCTGCTTTGCGGAAACTGCCAAAATGTTTGGCCTGGAAGTCAGCCTGAAGAAAACTGAGGTCCTCCATCAGCCAGCTCCCCACCATGACTACCAGCCCCCCCACATCTCCATCGGGCACACAAAACTCAAAACGGTCAACCAGTTTACCTATCTCGGCTGCACCATTTCATCAGATGCAAGGATCGACAATGAGATAGACAACAGACTCGCCAAGGCAAATAACGCCTTTGGAAGACTTCACAAAAGAGTCTGGAAAAACAACCAACTGAAAAACCTCACAAAGATAAGCGTATACAGAGCCGTTGTCATACCCACACTCCTGTTCGGCTCCGAATCATGGGTCCTCTACCGGCACCACCTACGGCTCCTAGAACGCTTCCACCAGCGTTGTCTCCGCTCCATCCTCAACATCCATTGGAGCGCTCACACCCCTAACGTCGAGGTACTCGAGATGGCAGAGGTCGACAGCATCGAGTCCACGCTGCTGAAGATCCAGCTGCGCTGGATGGGTCACGTCTCCAGAATGGAGGACCATCGCCTTCCCAAGATCGTATTATATGGCGAGCTCTCCACTGGCCACCGTGACAGAGGTGCACCAAAGAAAAGGTACAAGGACTGCCTAAAGAAATCTCTTGGTGCCTGCCACATTGACCACCGCCAGTGGGCTGATAACGCCTCAAACCGTGCATCTTGGCGCCTCACAGTTTGGCGGGCAGCAGCCTCCTTTGAAGAAGACCGCAGAGCCCACCTCACTGACAAAAGGCAAAGGAGGAAAAACCCAACACCCAACCCCAACCAACCAATTTTCCCTTGCAACCGCTGCAATCGTGTCTGCCTGTCCCGCATCGGACTGGTCAGCCACAAACGAGCCTGCAGCTGACGTGGACTTTTTACCCCCTCCATAAATCTTCGTCCGCGAAGCCAAGCCAAAGAAGAAGATCTTCTTTTCTCAAATTAATGCCATCTTTTTAGACTACCATGCTTCTGAAAGCTGTGGTTAGTGAATCCTTGAGTATGTTCAAAAGAGACATGGTGAGCGTGCGGAATGGTGGATTTGAGGGAGATTGCATCAACAGTGATCATTTTCAAAATTTTCAAAACTTATTCCTTGGCCTGGAAGCCTCATCGTCAATGTTGTGGTGTTATCAGATCTTGACAACAGACTTCTAGTGGCGAGAAAGACAGATACAGGGGGAGGTCCTAAAAAGTAAGCTTTTCACCAGAGGTTAACTCAGATGAGACTTTTATACAGTAACTATGAAGATTTTAAAGTTGGTGGAGGAGGGAAAACACTGATGCTTTGTGCTTCCAAACTTGCACATTTTGTCTGTTGCTTTGTAAAAGTTTCCTTTTTACTTTAAAAAAATCTTACAATGTGGAAATAGTGGACAGTATAATGTCAGATATACATCTTTATAAAGTACGCTGTTTGACCTGCTGAGTTTCTCCAGCATTGTGTTTTAACTATAATACAGATTAATTAACTTTTATTAAAATAAATTGGTCAAAACAATCCAAATTTCATTTGAATGGAAACCTCAAATAAACATTATTTAACAGGGAAGGCAGATATTCTTGAGTTGTTCCTGCAACATGTCAGAATTGTAGCGATCAGAGTATTCTCCAGCAACCATCCCTGTAGTAAGTCTCAACATTGTGAGGAAATATGAGCTGCAGTTTCAGAGGCAGAGATTGTGATGCTTCAGGAAAGGGGAAACTGGAGAGTTTGATCTCAGCGGATATCATACAGGAAACTGCAGATGGCGGAATCTAGAGCAAAAAATCTGCGAGTGGAACTCAGCAGGTCATGGAGGTAAATGGATGGATGAAATCCTGCAGCTTTGATTTGTGTTACTGCCGGAATGGATGTGAGAGGGAACTTTCTGGGAGGATGAGCAATCTGTTCAGGGCACCATGTTAACAGAGACAATTCAGTGGGTGGAGTGAAGACATTGTAGTGGGTGTGGCTTGAACTGTGATTTCTTCAAAAGGTTTTCTGGAATAATCACAGAAGATTGGAAAGTAAAGAGCATTATAAAACAGTTTCAAGAATGTGGAGGTGGGAAATAATAAAAAAGCTAACCTAATCAGATTCAGAACCTAACCTAATCTAATCAGAATCAGTATTTATTGTCATGAACATTGTCATAAAATTCGTTGTTTTACGGCAGGATCAAGGTGCAAACATTTCCAGAAATATGTATAGGGGAATATTTTGGATCCAGTGATCATAATAGTTAATTATGGAGAAGGTTGGGCCTTGGGTTGAGATTCTAAATTGGAATATGGCCAGTTTTTAGAAATGAGAAAGTTGTTTTTAGGGCAAGAATGGTAAGTGGAGAACGTCCAAAGGTGAAATTTTTGAGAGTACAGAGTTTGGATGTTCCTGTCAGGATTAAAGGCAAGGCTAGCAGGCAGAGGGAACCTTGGTTTTCGAGGGATATTGGGGATCTGGTTCAGAAGGTGTATAACAGGGATAGGCAACATGAGCAAATGAGGAGTATTTAAAAAAAAAACAAGAAAAGCCTCAAGTAAGAAATCAGGAGGTGAAAAGAAGGCCCGAGGTTCCTTTGGCCAATAATGTGAAGGAAAATCATAAGGGTTTCTACAGGTATATTAAGAGCAAAAGGAGAGTAATGGACAAAATTGGTCCCCTTGAAGACCAGAGCGGTCAACTTTGTATGGAGCCAAAAGAGATGGAGGAGATCTTAAATTTTTTTTCATCAGTATTCGCTCAGGAAATGGGCACCGAGTTGTGGGAAGTGAGGAAAACTAGCAGGGAGGTCATGGAACCTCTGCAGATTAAAGAGGAGAAATTGCTTCCTGTTTTAAAGCAAATAAGGGTGGATAAATCCCCAATGGCTAACACTTGTTTCAGACCTTGAAAGAGGCAAGTATAAAAATTGCAAGGGCTCTGGCAGAAATATTTAAAATGTCCTTAGCCATGGGTGTGGTGCCAGAGGATTGGAGGGTAGCTCACATTGTACTGTTGTTTAAAAAAGGCTCCATAAATAACCCTGGAAATTATAAGAAGTGAGGCTGACATCAGTTGTAGGTAAATTTTTGGAAGGTGTTCTAAGAGATCCGATATACATTTGGATAGCAAGAAACTGATTAGGGATAGTCAATATAGCTTTGTGTGTGGTAAGTCATGTTTAACCAATCTTATAGAATTTATCAAGGAGGTTACCGAGAAAGTTGATGAAGGAAAGACTGTGGATACTGTCTAGATGGACTTTAGTAAGGCCTTTGAAAAGGTCCAACATGGGAGGTTAGTCAGGAAGGTTCAGATGCTCGGTCATTATGGTGAAGTAGTGAACTGGATTCAACAATGATTGGATGGGAGAATCCAGAGAGTAGTGGTGGATGATTGCTTCTCAGACTGGAAGCCTGTGACTAATGGTATGCCTCACGGATCAGTGCTGGGACCATTGTTGTTGGTCATCTATATCGATGATCTGGATAATTATGTAGTAAATTGGATCAGCCAGTTTGCAGATGACACTAAGATTGGAGGGGTTATGGACAATGAAGAAGATTTTCAAAGCTTGCAGAGTGATCTGGACCGGCTAGAAAAGTGTTCTGAAAAATGGCAGACATATATGAGGTGTTGCATTTTGGAAGAAAAAATAAAGAAAGGACATACACAGTAAATAGTAGGACACTGAGGAGTGCAATAGAACAAAGAAAACTGGGAATGCAGATACATAATTCCCTGAAAGTGGTGTCACAGATGGAAAGGATTGTAAAGAGAGCTTTGGGCATATTGGCCTTTATAAATCAAAATATTGAGTATAGGAGTTGGGATGTTAAGGTAAAGTTGAAAAAGACATTGATGAGGCTACATTTGGAGTATTGTGTGCAGTTTTGGTCACCTAACTACAGGAAAGATATAAAGTTCAGGTAAAAGTAAATTAAAATTACAGATAGTAAACAACAGTAATCAAGATCCATGTTCTCGATAAGAAAGGGAAAAAAACCTATAACTAATATAATTTCTAACTCCAACCTATTATCTGTGCGATTATAATCAAAGCCTTTCGTCAACTACTAATTTCAATACTAATAGTTAAAAAAATGAAGAAAAAGAAAAAAAGAAAAGATTTTGATAAAAAGCAAAAATAATTGATCTATAAATTTTGAAAAAAAGAACCCCAAAGAGAAAAAAAAATTAATACTCGTTTTAGTAGTTGAACACCTAATTTTCTCTAGAGAGAGGGATGCCATCAAATCCAATAACCACTGTGTCTGCGTGGGACGGACAAGATCTTTCCACCACAGCAAAAGTAGTCTTCTAGCAATCAGGGAAGTAAAAGCAACCACATGGGATTGAGATAAGTCCATTGGTCCACTCATTCCAAAAATAGCAATAAAAGGGCTCAGAGACAGATATATATCAAGAATTAAAAATAATGTGGTAAATGCCTCTTTCCAGTAGTTACAAAGGGAGGGACGTAGCCAGAACATATATAAAGAACTTTCCTGAGTTGTACACTTATCACCTTTAGAGGATACATTGGGGTAAAATTTAGCTCATTGAACTTTGGAATAGGGGGCTAATTTAAATTGTAATAAGGAACGTCTAGCACTGAGAGAGGATGATGTACATTTTTCAAATAGATGTTGAAAGTCATGTTCCCAAACTTTCTTAATGTTAGGTAAAGAACTATTGCTAAATCATAAAGGGCTGAAAGCATTTCTTTCTGATTAGGTCTAAAATGATGTACTTCCCAAATAAGATTAAAATCGAAGTCTTGGGGAAGTTTCAATGTTAAGAAATTCCTAATCTGTAAATAGCGAATTTACTGTAATTTCCTAATCTGTAAATAGCGAATGTTGATTAGGTAGTTTAAATTTGGCAAATAATTGCTCAAAGGAGGCTAATGTTTTAGGAATCTGTCGAGCTGGAATTATCCATAAAGTATCTCTTTATGCTAATGATGTTTTACTATATTATTATCCAATCCTGACTCTTCAATTTCAAGAATCTTATCACTTCTTAGTCAATTTCATCAATTGTAAGGTTACAAACTGAATTTGCAGAAGAATGAATTATTTCCTGCTCTTTTGATTTCTCAATCCCTTTTAAAATTGTTAAAAATCAATTCAATTATTTAGGTATTATTAAAAAGATCACTAACTTGTTTAAGGAAAATTTTCTTTATTGAATCACGTTAAGAAATCCTTATCTCAATGGTCTCCTCTTTCGATGACGTTAATAGGGAGGGTTAATATTATTAAGTTGAATATCCTGCCTAAGTTCTTGTATGTATTTGCTCCTAATTAGACTCAATTATTTCCTCTTTTATATGGAAAAATAAATGTCCCCATTTGAAAAATAATTCCTTCAAAATACTAAGAGAAACTTAATTTGAGACTATTTCTGGGCAACAAACATTAGATATATCATTATTTGGATACATCATAATGAATATTCAGGTGCCTCAGGATGGATTGACTAAGAGATTAAATCCATTAAAAGACACTCTCTTATCTCAAGACAGAGCACATTTGCCTTTTTCTTGCCTTTTTTGCTCTCCAAACTAGCTAAAAATTTGGTAGTTAGACATACTTTGCTTATTTGGTTCCAATTTAGAAACCTTTTTGGTTATCATAGATTTTTATTAATTCTTCCCATTTTAATTAATTCCTTTTTTTTACCCTTGGTTCAAGACATTGGATATACTCACTTGGGTATTCAGTCTTTCTTTCACTTCCTGCAGATGAAATCATCAGGCATACTGCTGGCTTCCCTGATGACCCACAATCTGCAAGAGGAGTATTCCCCTGCCTTGGCAGCCATTCCCACTGTCTATGACAAGAGGAAAAAAATATGATATCTAAAAGCTGCCTTTAACTTTGCCTACCCGCTGAATCCTTTTTTTCCTCGAATAAGGTGGCCCTTTCTTACTTCAACTCCTGTACTACCACCTAGTCTTCTTGAGCCAAAGCCTTTCCACTCAGACTCAGCCCTCAATGACCACTCCCTCAACACCTTTTGCAGAAACAAAAAGAAGTATATTCGAAATGCTAACAGAACTGTCAGTGTCTGTAGACAGAGAAAAAAACTTTTAATATTACAGATGGACAACTTTGTAGTTGAACTCCTCTGCTGCATCTCCTTCCAGGATGTAGTCTTCCATTCCAGGATATCTGAGATGTCCTCCTTCAGAAAATGTGGCTTCCTCTTTACTACCATTAACTTAACTCTCACCCGCACCTCCTTGGCCAAGTTGAAATATTCCACAAATCCACAGGTATTTCATCAAAGTGGGAGGGGGATTGAGAATGAAAGTGATAAATTAAACTGGAAACTCAGGGTTGCCTTTTGCGGATGCAGATGCCTTGCAACATAACCACCCAATTTATTTTGGTCTCTCCAATGTAGAGGAGATGATATTATGAACACCTACTTCAATGCACTTGGAAGAAATGCAAGTGAATCACTCCTTCACATGAAAAGACAGTTTGGGATCTGGATGGAAGTATTTGATGAGGTAAAAGGGCAGATATGGCATTTGTAAGCACTTGCGAGAAGGGGAATGGTTGTTGGAGATGGAATGACTATAAAATTACAAAAAAATATTCATAAGGAAGGAAAATTTCAAGAACAAGATAACTCAAGGAAAGGTCAAAACAAACAAGTAAGAGGTTTCATGGACATTTAGAAAGAGAAAAGAGTTAACAAAAGAATAGTGATCCAAAAGGAAGAAGATAAAACAAATAGATGGCAATTGAATTCAACTAATATATTATGCTTAATATATTAGGTGACTACCATAGGATGAGGGAGGAATTGGGCAGAGTGGACTGGGAGCACGGGCTAATTGATGAAACAGTTGAGGAACAGTGGAAGATTTTCAAAGAAAAATTTTGTAATGCTTAACAAAAATATATTCCGGTCAGGAAAAAGGGCAGCAAGAGGGAAAAATCAACCGTGGTTAACAAAGGAAAAAAAGGAGTGTATAAAATTGAAGGCACAGGTGTACAAAGCTGCAAAGAGCAGTGGGAAACTGGAAGATTGGGAAAACTTTAAGAGACAACAAGGGGTTACAAAGCGGGTAATAAGAAATGGGAAAAAGGATAATGAAAGTAAATTGGCACAAAATATAAAAACAGAAAGCAAAAAATTTTATAAATATATAAAACAGAAGAGGGTGGCCAGAGTTAACATAGGACCCTTGGAGGATGAGAAAGGAAAACTGGTAGCAAAAAATGAAGCATTAAGCAAATATTTTGTGTCAGTCTTCACGGTGGAAGACGCGTCCAGCATGCCCAAGTGCGGAGTTAAGGATGCGAATGTTGGGGAGGGCCTTGATAAAATAGTTGTTACAAAGGAAGTAGTGATGGAGAAACTAATGGGACTAAAGCCAGACAAATCACCTGGTCCTGATGATATGCATCCAAGGGTTCTGAAGGAAATGGCAGAAGTTATAGTTGATGCATTGGTGGTCATATACCAAAATTCCTTGGATTCTGGGCAGGTCCCGGCAGACTGGAAGACAGCAAATGTCACGCCACTTTTTAAGAAGGGGTGTAGGCAGAAGACTGGAAATTATCGGCCAATTAGCTTGACGTCTGTAGTTGGAAAAATGCTTGAAGCCGTCATTAAAGATGAAATAGTGAAACTTTTGGAACATAAGGGTTCAATCAGGCAGACGCAGCATGGTTTTAGAAAGGGAAGATCTTGTTTGACAAACTTGTTAGGATTCTTTGAGGATATAATGGGTGCGGTGGATAGAGGGGAACAGGTTGATGTTGCATATTTGGATTTCCAGAAAGCGTTTGATAAGGTGCCGCACAAGAGACTTATCAATAAGTTACAGGAAAGTGGAGTCCGGGCAAGTATATTGGCCTGGATTGAAAATTGGTTGTCTGACAGGAGGCAGAGAGTCAGGATAAATGGGAGTTTTCCAGGTTGGCAGAGAGTGGTGAGTGGGGTGCCGCAGGGGTCAGTGTTAGGCCCACAACTGTTCATCATTTACATTGATGACTTGGAGGAGGGGACAAAATGTGGTGTAGCCAAGTTTGCGGATGACACCAAATTGAGTGGAAGAGAAAATTGTAATGAGGATGTGGAGAGTCTGCAGAGGGATATAGTTAAGCTGGATGAGTGGGCAAAGGTCTGGCAGATGGAGTACAATGTTAGTAAGTGTGAGGTTATCCACTTTGGCAAGAAAAATAAAAGAGCTGAATATTATTTAAAGGGTGAAAAACTACAGCATGCTGTTGTGCAGAGGGACTTGGGAGTGCTTGTGCATGAATCGCAAAAAGTTAGGTTGCAGGTGCAGCAGGTTATTAAGGCAAATGAAATGTTGGCCTTCATCACTAGAGGAATTGAATTCTGGAGTAGGGAGGTAATGTTGCAACTGTATAAGGTTCTGGTGAGACCGCACCTGGAGTACTGTGTCCAGTTCTGGTCTCCATATTTGAGGAAGGATATACTGGCTTTGGAGATGGTCCAGAGGAAGTTTACTAGGTTGATCCCTGGGATGAAGGGGTTGACTTATGATGAAAGATTAAATCATCTAGGATTGTATTCGCTGGAGTTCAGAAGAATGAGAGGAGATTTATAGAAACATATAGGATTATGAAGGGTATGGATAGGATAGATGTAGGAAGGTTTTTTGAGCTGGCCGGGGAAACTAAAACGAGAGGACACAGTCTCAAGATTCGGGGGAGTAGATTTAGGACAGAGATGAGGAAAAATAGTTTTTCCCAGAGAGTAGTGAATGCTTGGAATTCTCTAACTAGGGAAGTGGTTGAGGCTGCCTCATTAAGCATATTTAAAATTCGGTTAGATAAATTTTTACATGATAGAGGAATTAGGGGATATGGGGAGAAGGCAGGTAGGTGGAGTTAGGTCATAAATTAGATCAGCCATGATCGTATTGAATGGCAGAGCAGGATCGATGGGCCATTTACGGCCTACTCCTGTTCCTACTTCCTATGTTCCTATGTTCCTCACTGGTATTCTGTAATCGTCTTCATTGTCAAAGATATGAGTACCTGCCTGAAAGTAGCTGTAATTGGGGAAATGGGAGGGAGGGAACTCAGGAAAATTTAAATCATTAGGCAAGAGATATAGGGTAAATACTCAAGCTATGGGCTGACATGTTTTGAGATACTGATGGAATTCCTCTTTGGATCTTCGAAGTGACTAATGGGAGTGTTGATGGATTGGTTTTATTTTTCCAATATTTACTTTATACAGGGAAGTTCCACTCAGTTGGAAATAATATTAAAAATAATCAGCCAAAGTCAACATGATTTTATGAAATGAAAATTATGTTTGACTCATTTTTTGGAATTCTTTGAAGAAGTAACATGTGCCACAAATATAGGGGAACTATGCTCAGAATTCAGAAGCTCTTTAATAAAGTACTGCATCTATGGCTATTGTGGTAAAGTTTATGGAGCTATGAAGGTAACATTTTGGCTAGCTAAAAAGAAACTGACTGGAACTTTAACAGGCAGCTGAACTTTATTAGCAGAATGTAACAGTAATCTTAACCCTTTACTGCCTGTTTTGATGATGCCCTACCATGAAGGAAGGAAATATTGTTACCAAATTCATTGATGGCACAAGGACAGGTAGGAAAGTTAAGTTGTGATGAGTGCCAATGGATGCCTCAGATAGTAATAGAAAAGAAATGGGGAAAAGATAGGCAATAGGGTTTCATATGGCAAAATGTGAAATTGTCTTGTTTGGCAGGAAAATATATATTAAAGGAAACATCTACATGGTAAGAAATCCCAGTGATTCATTAAAAGTTTGTATGTAGAAAGAGCAAATGATATGGAAAGCTAACAGAATATTATTGTTGACTGCTCTGGACAATTGAATACAAAAGTAGGGAAATTATGCTTCAGTTATATAGGGTATTTGGAAAATCACATTTGGAGTACTAGGGAGTATTGGCCACCTTATTTAAGAAATGACATTGATACCTGTATCTTGAAAGTAATTTGGAGAAGATTTACTGGACGAATAACAGGAATGAGCAAGTTGTCTCATGAGGAAAGGTGAAGCTGGAATTTAGGAAAGGAAAGGAGACTTGATTGGAATGTATAAAATCTCATGGGTTTTTTTACAAGGTGGATGTGAAGAGGATGCTTCTTTTTGAGGGAGACAGCCAGTGGCCACTGTTAAAACAGCTGGCCATTTTAGGCATTATTTTCCTCTCAAATGCTTGGGCATCTTTGAAACTGTCTTCCTCAAAAGGCAGTGGAAACAAACAGCACCTTTGAATAGTTTTAAGGCCAAGGTAGATAGACTTGATAATCGAGGGGATGAGAGGTTGGAGTGGAATGCAGAGTTGAGATGACATTCAAATCTGTCATAATGGTATGGCATGGCATAGCAGGTACTTTCTCTTGTTCCTATTTCATATTGAATAAAGTTTGGTTGCTAATAAAAGATAAACTCCTTATCATAAATTAAGATCTCCCTTGGGGATTGCAGAAGCCCATTTATTGAATATTCACAGAGCTTTGGACATTCAGAGAGTTAGGATATGTGGGGATCAGTTGTGAAAATAGACTTGAGGCACAGGAAAAGCCATGGTCACTTTGAATCGCTCATTTGGCTACATGGCCCTATTCCTCCTTCATTCTCTTAAGCTCTGACTGTCAAAAGAATCCCAGAAATGTCAATGATGTTGCTGTTATAAGACCATTCCCTGTCTTACTGGCGGTTTCCTTGCAGTGGGAGTATTGTTAATGGCAGAAACAAATGTTACTATAGCCTGTCTCTTTCTCACACCCCCTTCACTATCTTTTGACATAACCATAACTCATTAGAGCAGTCATACCACTATAACACCACTTAATATGCTAATGAACAGGGCAGGACATCCAAAAGTTTGGGAAGTTCTTCCTTCCTTGATTTTCATCTTTTAATGATCACTGACTCTAATTTTTCTGTGTGAAAGTAGCCCAGTTTAAATGGAGCATGGGCCAGTAAAAAAAAACTCAGTGACCGTTGTACCCATTGACGGAGCTTGGTGATCACATTGTAGGTTGGTGAAGAAAGCAGCTGACTGGGTCTGATAACTGAATCAATATTGAACAGGAGTGGAAAATAAATATTTAAGCAGAAATAAGGAAAGGGAGGGATGTCAGAAAAAAAATGGTTTCAAAAGAAAGCATTTGTTATTTTGTGTATTTCTGATGTAGACCAGGGGAAAATAAACACTTGTTTTGTATTGAGCTCTTAGGTGCAGTTTTAATGTTTAAGGTATTCCCCTGCACTTTGTACAACAGTTAACATGGGGTCCAAAGTTCAGTGGTTCGAGAAGCGGAGGGATAAATGTGAACCCAGGAAAATGTGCCCAGTTGGAATGCAAACAGATGAACAAGGCTACGTTTATGATGACCAAAGCAGGACACTTTCTTGTGTAGAAAATAGTGTATTTTGGTTATTTACTTAGTTTAGGAAGAGTGTTCCCAACCTTGGGTTTCTGGATCATGTGGGAAAGGTTCAGTAACATAAGGAAGACCTTGCAATGAGGACGAGCTAAATAAATCTGGGGGGGTGGGGGGGGGAAAGGGAAAAGTGGGTTAGTTACAACCTGTTTGGTGGGGCTGGGGGGGGGGGTTGTGGGGTGAGGAAAGATGGTGACCAAATTAACACCTCTGCAGCAGGAGCTGGTGAATGCACTGGTAGGGTCTGGGATCAGCAAACAGACCCTGATAGAAGCTCTGCATGAAATGGATCCTTATCAACCTGTCAAGAACGAGGAAGCCCAGGGGTCGACGATCAGCATTCTCCCCAACGATGCCTCCTCCAAAGCCGAGATGCTGCCGGCTTTAGCCAACGGCCACCACCCGTCCAAACTGTCCGGCGACGAGAGCTCAGAGGACGGCGACGAAGACTATGACACCCCGGCGATCTTGAAGGAACTGGACAACCTCAGCCCCGAGGAAGCGGTTCAACAAAGATCAATAGTAGAACAACTTCTACAGTAAGGGCTCTTCTTCTTCCATTTGCATTTCTCTCTTTAAAACTAACCCTATATTGTACCATCGAAGTTTCCTCTCATCTAGGCAGCCAATTCTGTGCAACGTGTGAGTGAAAGCTGAATGTCTACATCAGGCGTGCCACAGCTAGTTACTAATTATCCAATTGATAGTTATTTCTCTGTTCTTTTGCAAAATATAAACTAAAATAGAATAGCCATCCCTTTTTGGTTACATTTGATCATTAACTACTGATTATACAAGGCGGCCGGAAGCGTGTGACCGATATGCTAAACCTGCTTAGATTAAAGTTATTTCGCTCCCAGTTATTAATTAATTTTTTTTGGTGTGCAAATTATATCGTTCTCGGGTTTGTGCATTTCATTCGTCCAGCATGTAAATTTGCTCCGTGCTGTCGCCGTGTGTGTTCTTTCTCTGAATGGGTGAAGGCAGAAAGCAATAAAAAAAAGTTCTTTCTCGTACTCCAAGATCAAATTCATTGGATTTGGAACTAGATTTCGTTAAACCGAATCGGGGGCGGGTGGATCGTAGTTGTCGCTGCTGTGGGGCATAGATTTAACTGGTGCAAATTTAAACTTTGCGAAGCAAAAGGGCGGGGGGGGGGGGGTTAACGAAAGTGACCCCAGTATATTCATACCTGCAAATCATTTGCATGAATTGCTGCAATGAGACAGTTGGTGGATGCACACAACCTTAACGTGATTTTGGGTTGGAAACCAGATGCTGGTTTAAATGAGTGTCAGTTGTTTTAATCGACCTTCACCGTGTTTATGGACTTTTTTGATGTTTATGAAGGTCAGGCTTTTGATTGTCGAACAATACAGGGGCGAAATAACAAATTAAACCAAACGTGGACGTAAATTGGTAGACCTGAAACGAGTCTTGTCGTTGAAATGAGTTGAATGTGTTGATTTAGTGAGGGGAGCAGCGGGAAATGGCTGTATGCTCATCGAGCGGACCAAAGTCTTCGCTCCGTCACTCCCTGAATGTAACAAGAAATAATCAGCTCCCGCCTAAACCCAGCGAGGATAGGTAGCAGATGAATGAGCGGATGCTCGGTCTCACCGAGAAAATAGCAATGCGAACCTCCCGGGGGTGGGGGGTAGCGTTTGTTTGCTCCGTGGCTTTTTTTTTGGACTTTGGTCCAGGTGCAAGTTTTATCTGCGGCTCAGTTCAGTATCAGCAGGTTCAATAAAAAAGTAGTGCGGGGTGAACACACCGACTACCCACCTTCGTTTGTTTGAGCAAACTTGTACAAAATGTGCCGCCAGCGATGTGCTTCTTTTTCCAAACTTTAACCTTTTGCTTTTCATTTTAATGGCAGTGACTTAATTTTGAGGTCATTTGCAAATATTCCCGGCTATGAGTGAGAGATGTTTTATTTCCTGGGCTGCGCCGCCACCGACCTTGGTGCTCCTGGCGACCCACCGTTTCACCCCACCTCCCCCTTTCATTCCCTTCTACGTTTCCTTACAAATAAATTCGGAGTCAAAGGAGGGCCAAGGCGAGTTGAAATGATGCTACTTTTAAAGCCGCAAAGGTGTTTGTTCATTCACATCAATCCGGTTGGAAAAAGACTGAAAAACCTCGCCTCCTCACCCACCCGCTCTACTAATCCAGGGTTTCCGTGATTCAAATACTTGCCCAGATACTTATGAAAAGTTACAAAGTCATAGGCAATGCAACACAGAAACAGGCCTTTTGGCCCATCAAGTCCATGTGGACCATTTACACTCATGGCCTGGCTTGGCGAACGAAGATTTAGGAAGGAGAGTAGACGTGGGCATGTCCTTCGAGCCTGCTCAATGGATTTTTTTAGTGTGTGCAGTACTGCCCCACCCTTTACACCCGGGGTTTATCTGCCATGACCCAGCAGTCTGGCAGGGTGACAGCTAGGTCCTCGAGCTGTAGTGTGCTTCATCTAGGTAGGAGGATGGCCTGACAAGGCTAGCGCATCCCATCTTCCCGGGTTTGAAAACGAGTTTTCCTTCTCTTAGGCTGGCTGCCAACCAAGGCTAACAAGCTCAGCCTATCCATCAAGTTATACTGCCGGACACTTGGTCGCGCCTACTATTTAGAATTACACGACACTAATCCCATATTTTATTCTCTCCATCAACTTCTCCAAATTCTATCGCCTGATTACACATGTGGGGCAATTTACAGCAGCCAATTGACCTACCTTGATCTTTGGGATGTGGGAGGAAACTGGAATAAACCCACATGGTCATAGGGAGAGCGTACCAACTCCACACAGAAAGCACTAGTTGGAAATGAACCCGGGACTCAATAGCAGTGAAGCAGCCCCGTTCCTAGCAGCATCACTGGGCAAACCTGTGTTAGTCTCTGCTTCCATTGTCAAATAATGTTTTGGGTGAAGGATAGGGAGCCAATCAAATGGCCTGCTTTATCTTGACTATTACTGACCTTTTCCCAGCCTGTTGCTGAATCTACACTCATCCAAGCAAATGCTACTTTTCTAAAGTGTTCGGTAAAAGGTGTAAATACTTCAGGAGCCAGGTGTGTGTGGCTCTTCAAGGAATTCTGATCCAATCTTGTCACCGCAGCCTGTATGTGGACTTCTGATATAGCATTTGATCAGCAGAGGAAGGTTGCACAGAAGACCCCAGTTTGGAACGTAGCTCTGTGTAGCCTCTTTGTGGAGAATGAGAGAGCAATTTTCTCCTGGGACACATTCCAGAAGTGATACATTCAAGTCTCCTTCCAATTGGCCTGAACCATTATTCCGGTGATAGGTTTCAGATTTCGTACAGATTTAAGATTTATTGTACATACATGACATCACATACAACCCTGAGTTTCTTTTCCCTGTGGGTGAGGTAGAATTACCACCCATTGGCAGTGCAAAAAAGATGTACTCAACATACACATGTAAGCAAATAAAGAAACGTAAACAAACAGACTGTGCAATACAGAGAAAAAAATCAATAGTGCAAAAGTCAGAGTCCTTAAATGAGTCCCTGATTGAGTTTGTTGTTGAGGAGTCTGATAGTAGAAGGGTAGCAGCTGTTCCTGAACTTGGTGGTGCGAGCCTTGTGGCATCCATACCTCTTTCCTGATGATAGGAGTGGGTGATGTGGATCCTTGATGATTGCTGCTGCTCTCCGATGGCAGCGTTCTCTGTAGATGTTCTCAATAGTGGAGAGAGTTTTGCCTGTGATGTCCTGGGCTGTGTCCACTACCTTTTGCAGGGCTTTACACTCAGGGGTATTGGTGTCACCAGACCAGACCATGATGCAGCCGGTCAATACACTTTCCACCACACATCTGTAGAAATTGCCACATGAACAGAAATTAACTAGAGTGGGACTGTATTTCCTAGCATTTAGAAGGACAAGTGGAGGACTCATTGAAAATTGCACAATTCCTAGAGGACAATATTTCCCCTGACAGAGGAGTATGTTTGTGACTAAAGGGTAGGCACTTTAGGAATGAGGTGAGGAGAAATTTCTTCAATACATTTCAGTGAAATTTCCTCCCTGGCCTCTTGTGAAGATTTGGCTACTGTGTTCATTCAAAACAGTGATGGAAGGATTTGTATACGTTAAGGGAGTCAAAGAATAATGGGAATGATGCTGAAAAACCATGCTGAGGAAGAAGATCATCCATGGTCCTAAAGAACAGGGAGTAGGCTCAATGTGCCCGAGAAGCTACCCTTGCATTTTCTTGAGCTCTTATTATCGTAGGAACACTTCTTTATCTGTAGTGAGTAAAACCCTTAGCAGCTCAAGCAAACTACTCCTTTGTCGAGCCCAGCCAGAGGTTGGCCCAGAAAATAGAGAGAGTCAGTTTGGCCAAGGAGTCATTGCTTAGCTGAGATTATATGGTGTGTGCTCTCTATTGGTTCTCCCAAGATCCTGTACATGGGTGGAATAACCAACAACAACCTGTGTACAATGCCAGTTATAAATCTCCCCTGTTAAGAGTGTGAGTAAATCATTTCATGAACTCTTCTCAATCATAAATCCATGGGGAGCAAATGAGGAAGAACTTTTACCCATGGTCAGCATGCATTTGGGACACTACTGTTGAATATCTCACCCAGATATATTTACGAAGTGTAAGTGGGGTCTTCACTAGGGGTCTCCGTTGGATCCCTTCACTCAAAAACTCCAGGGTTTTATTTTCAAAAATTCTTCTCTGAATCCTCTGGAGCAGAGGGTCTCAAACATTTTTCAACCACAAACCACCAAAGTATTCCTTTAATTACCCTGGACCACCTATAACAAACCCAGGGACCACCAGTGAAAGGGGGTGGGGGGGTGGGGTGGTGAGCAGTGGTGCTGTCGAGCTCAAACCTCTTTCCAGACCATCACAGGATTTTTGTCTTTCTTTTCTGGGAAAGTTTTTTGAGAATTTTGGGGGGATTCTTGTTGTCCAATTTACACTTGGTTTTACACTTAACTGGTGTATTATATCAGTAAACAAAGAGAAGCAGGAGGGACTCATTGGGTCAGGCATATCCAGAGAGACAAATGGTCTGTGACCATTTTGGGTTAAAAAACTGTTGAGACTAAAGCAGAAACAGGAGCGGCAAACAAAACACAGTGCGGCAGTGGGTAAGAAGAGGCCAAGAGGGGACAGAATAAACGTGAAGGTTATTGTATTATATTCTTCCTAGATAGCCTCGAACACAACAGTATGAGCCTTAAATTTAATGACACGATCATTGATTTTTCTAATTTAGGACTCCTACCCCCTTCTGATTCCATTGTCCCCTTCACTTCTTTGCCTATGCCTGCATTTTTATTCTCTCTTTAACTTTCATTCCTATCCTTCCCCCTCTTCCTAATCATTTTTCTCTCTACCTGTCTGTTTACCTCTCACACCTTCTGCCCTCTATCACTGCTGGGTAACCCCCCACAATGCCCGCCACCCAGCTTCTGTCCCCCTTTTAAAAAAATATATATATATGTTCAAATGTTCCATCTTGATAAAGTGCTTGGACCCAAACATTGACTGATTATTTCTACCCATCGATGCAGTCTGACATGCTGAGTGCCTCCAGCAATTATTTGTTTGTACAAAAATAGAATGTTGGGTTCTCCCAAGTTCACCTTTTTCCATCTGTCCCTCACCTCCCATTCTACTTTTTTTCCCATCCCCACTGTCCCCCCCGGTCTCTTCCTCTCTGTATCACCCAGTCTCCCCCCTTCATATGTCCAGAATTTTATTTTGGTGTGTGGAATTGTTTAGAAACATGGGGGATAGGTTGAACTTCCTTTGCCTTCTAAGGAAGTCAAAGTGTTGGCATACTTACTCAACCATTGCATTGACATGTTTTGTCCAGGTTAGGTCACTGGAAATGAAGGGAAAAAGAACTTGAAACTTTATATGGTCTCCACTTCTGTGCCATTGATGTGGATGGGGGAGTGAACTCTACCCCTCCACTCCCTGTAGTCTGTGATCAGCTATTTTGTTTTGCTGACATTGAAAGAGAGGTTGTTATTTTTAATTTAGAGATATAGCACAGTTACAGGCTTTATGGCCCATGAGCCTGTGCCACCCAAATACACCCATGTGAGCAATTAACCTATTAACCCTGCACATCTTTGGACTGTGGGAGGAAACCAGAGCACCTGAAGGGAACCCATATGGACATGGGGAGAACATACAAGCTCCTTACAGACAGTACCAGATTTGAATATAGTTTACTGGAGGGATGGCAGGATGGGGATTTGGAGGAGGAGGTTCGTTGGGCAAGAGGAGATGGCGATACCGCACAGCCTGCACTCAGTGACATATTCAGAGTTTCAGGTTACCTCATACTTTTCCTTCAGTGTAGTTCAAAGTTGGATTCTGCTTAAATTGAACAAACAAATGGAAAAGAATGATCAAGACATTGGGCAATCAAGCTTCACTTCCTGATTTAAAAAAAAGTTATTGGGTTGTAACAACAGAATCAATTTGATAACATTTAAGTTGGATTTATCTGCTCTCTAGCTTAGAATCATTGTACAGTAAAACCTTCAGTATCCAGAACCTATGGATTAATGCTGGATAAGTGAATTTTCTGGTTGCTTGAGATTGCTTGTTGTATGATTGGTGAACTAACAGCGAGGCATGCCAATTTTAATATTTTGTATTTTTTACATATTTATTTTTTGTTGATTGCTTGACGCAATTCTAGATAACAGGGGTTTTACTGTACTTTGTATAGCTTTCTTTCAAATAATAACTTGCCCAAAAATATTAATGATATTGAGTAACAAGGGTAGGTGTTTAGATTTTCTTTCATGGACATTATTTAACATTTTTGTGGAGCTTGCCACTTGATAATTCATGCCTGAATGTAGTTCATGATTTTCTGTAAGCAGATGGTTGCTTACAGGTGGTTGTCTGCAGATGTTGGAGTCAAGTGCAATACACAAACGTGCTGGAGAAACTCAGCACATCGCACAGGAGGTAAAGGATAACCAACACTTTGGGCCTGGACCCTTCAGTCACGGAACATCTGTTACCCATTACTTCCTATGGATTCTGTGTGACCTGCTGAGCCTTTCCAGCGCATTAGTGTTTTATTTCCTGAAGAGTGTGTATGGAATTGAACATGCCCATTTCTGGCCTTATGATGGAAGGAATGTCATTGATGAGGAACTCCAGCATTGATGACCTGGGGCTGGCTAGATGATGGAACAAATCAAATTGCATTTTCCAGCAACATTGAACACATTTCAGTTTGCCAATACAGTCCTTACTGCCTTGACCCTCCACTATATCCTAAACTACCTAGAGAATGATGCTTTGTCCTGTTATTCATTGATATCAGCTTGACACATACCACACAACTTTCTACATTGTTAGGTGGATGCAATGTTTTAACTGTTTTGAAGAGATTGACTAGAGATGCACATCGACAGATGGGACATTGTCTTGTCATGTAGTCTTTACGGATTCAAGTACTCTCAGGTATTTCTTGATATTATGGGGACTGAATGGAATCTGGTGAAGGCTGACTTCTGTAGTGGTGGGGATCTTAGGAAGAAGCTTCTTTCGTTGGCATATCTGGATAAACATGGTTGCAAACGCTTCAGTCTTGACTTTGAGGTTTGCATGCTATTCTCTATCATAGTTGAGGATGGGGATACTCTTAGAGCCTTCTGATTATGTAGTTATTAAATTAATCCACCACTTTTCATGGACATACTCTTAGAGCCTTCTGATCATGTAGTTATTAAATTGTCCACCACTATTCATGGACTGCAGAATTCTGATCTAATTTGTTAAGTGTGTGCTTGTTTAACTTTGTTGTGAAGCTCTTCAGCACATATATAGTCATATGCTTCACCCTCCCCAGATTGATGTCTAATTTTTGGGTACACCTAATGCTGTCTTTTCCATCTGTATGTTTAGAGAGATTTAAACAAATCATGTGGATTTGGTGCACCTAGTTTATGATCCTTCCATAGTAAACCAATTTTTTTACTTCATTTGGCCATTTCAGTGAGAAGAAGATGACAGTATTATAAAATTGAAATTCCAGAGATAATATATTACATTTTTAAAAACGTAGACATATTGCAAAGTAATGGATCCTTCCAGCCCACAAGCCCATGTTGCCAAATTACACCCAATTGATTTACAACCCTGTGGTATGTTTTGAAGGGTGGGAGGAAACTGCAGCACCCAGAGGAAACCCATGCAGACACAGGGAGAACATACAAACTCCTTATTGACAATGCCAGATTTGAACCATGGTTGCTGGCACTGTAACAGTGTTGTGCTAACCGCTACTCTAAACGTGCCCCCCCCATGCTAATTGTGCCACCCCTTTCAATTCCTAACATACAGATCCTATCACTAGAGTATAAATTTATCAGGCAGTGTCATCCATTTAAGTAGGACTTCAGTGAGTAGGATTTTTACATTATATAATGCAGGCTTTCTAAGATCTGATTTCCTTCTTTGTGTCTTAATGTTTCACTGGGCAAATCGAACAATTGATCTGATTCAATCCTGCAGAACTGAAAGTTAACCGCAACTGTTTGACGAGTTGAGGAAATGAAATTCTCTCTGATAGCTGAATCAGTTTCCTCTTCTGAAAGCTTGGTTTGGATTTAATGTCGATAAGCTTGGGAAATTATTTAATGTAGGTGCACAGGCTGCATCCGCTAACTAGTGTTTGAGCTAAGACTTCGGATCAGTATACAAGCCTAAACAGTAATTTTATGGGATTATGCAAATTATCGAGTCTCTACACTGAGTTTTAATGTAAGATGCACAGTGTTCGTAGAGTCTGGATTCTGTCTCTTCCCCATTATCTCTATCATGTAACTCATTTGTTAGCTGGATTACTTTAAAAACTAGCTCCATTATAAAGCTCTCACTATAGCTCACGATAATCACCAGGCTCTTGTAATATTGTCTCTCTTACCCAATTCACATTGAAACCCTGCTCTCAGTTATACATTCCCAGCATCCCATGAGGAAATGAAACACTAAAGAACTAAAAAATAAATAGAAACAGTGGGTGGCAACTAAAGAAGAGTAACTGGAACAACCACAACTGAAGCGTCTTTGTTAAAGGAAGCAATCAGTTACTGTGAAAGGCATTTTACATCATGAACCTTCATCTATGCCAGCAAAGAACTGTTGACAAACACTTACTGTACTGTTATAATGGATGCCTCAAAAAGATACTGTGACTCACTCTCTCAGAATGGGAATTTTGAAGTAATTTCTCCAGTTGTTAAACTGAATTAAATCTTTTATCTGCAATTTGGGTTCAACCTTTTTGTAAAGTACAATTGTCTGGGGTGTCATGGCATAATATTCAGTTTTAACGTAGGGTTGAATTGGTGTCCAATGATTAAGGTTTATTCTCACTTTCAAGTATAAACCTTTTCTGTTAACCATCCTTTGTTCCACAAAGAATTTCATGCTGTTTGTAAGATTCTTTAGGAAGTAAATAATAGTTCAGTAGAACACTGTATTAGACTGGTTCTGCTTTTCTCCTCAAAGGACAAGCCAAACAGAGGTCAAGGCCAGTGCTGGAGGTGGGAGTAAATTTAAGTTCCAAGAACATTGGCATCTTACTTGGGTATGGTGAGGGAAAGCAGAGCAGCCAGAAAATCTGTAAATACAGAAGGCATGGTGCATTTGAAATGTTCTCCATCCACCGCCATCTTGTTGAGAAGCTGGTGGCCTCCATGTTGGAGGCATTGAATTGTTGAGGCATACAGGACCATAATGAGTGCTTTAACCGATTGAGTCTGCACTGACCACCAAGCATTAATTTGCACCAATCCTACTATAATCCCATTTTATACTTTCAATATCCCCAATAATTCCTCAATCCCCATCTCACACCCTATGGGTGTGGAGGGAAAAGCCTGATGTTGTGCATTGGATGGAAAGATAATATGGGGGGGGGATGCTGGGAATTAAAGTAAGAGGCATGAATCCGGCAGGGAGGAGATGGGATGGATATCGTGGTAGTTGTTAAACTGGAAAGCCTGCAGATTCTGTAATTGTACTGCAATACATAAAAGTGCTGGAGAAACTCAGCAGGACATACAGAACCTGTAGGAAGTAAAGGATAACTGATGTTTTATGCCTAAACCCTTTATATGAGCAAAAAGCAGGCAGGTGCCTGAATAAAAAGGTGGGTGGAGAGGTTGGGGGGGGGGGAGAGGAAGGGGCTGGTTGTGGAAAGTGGGCTGGGTGGAAATAGCTTAGAGATTATTTGGGTGCCAGAGAGATGAATAGATTAGTTTGGAAGTGTTGGTGTACTGGGAGAGTGCACAGAACTGCAAAGATACACACTTGTTGAATCAAACATTTGGATTCATAACTTATGCACAGAATTTTATTTAAATCTCTTAATTATGGAATTCATGACCACTGCCTGTTAATGTTGGAATGATGTTCTGGAGGCTAGTTGAGTTAAAGAATGGAGGGAAGATGTATACAGACAACCCCTGCCTAATGGCAGTTCAGGTAATGGAAAAGCACCCTTAAGGGATTCACAAATCACTTCCAAAAAATTCTGGGATATGAAATAAAAATTTGCTCTAGAAATTTATGTGAAAAAGTAAGTAAATTAATGCAAAATTTATTTTTATTTTCACTTGCATGTCTTCACAAGATTACAAGATAAAGGAACAGAAGCAGGACACTAGCCCATCGAGTCTGTTCCGTGACTCTGCACTAAGATGAACTATGCTCACATCTAGTTCCAATTTACAGCCTTTTCCCCATATCCCTAGATACTCTTACTAATTATATATTTATCAATTTCCTGTTTAAATTCTCCCAATGATCTGGCCTCCACCAGTGTGTGTGGCAGTGAATTCCACAGATCCACGAGCCTCTGACTAAAGAAGTTCTTCCTCATCTCTGTTTTAAATGGATAACTTCTAATTTTAAGACTGTGACCCCTTGATGTATGATGTGGCATTGTGTTACAGAAAATCATGAGAAGGATTGTTACATGGAGAAGGGGATGGGGGTCACCTATATTGGGTGTATTCAGTTGAAGCTGCATTCTTGCAGTTTAAGTGATTGTTTGGTTGTACAATATGCAATTGACTTTGGAAATTGTATTAGGCTTGGGTTGGTTGTTTTTTTTTCTGATTACTACCCAGTGACCACTGATAGAAAGCACAAATGTGGATGATTGGACCTATCTCATCTGTTACACTTTTGTATGTGAATAGTTGCATGGCCCTTGCTAAATTTGTACCTTTGTTTTAAAAATGAATCCAAATATGTGGTTCAATTTTCACCCCCTTGCCAAAAGCTTCCCTCATTTGAAGAAGGAATCAATTTATCAATTTTATGTAAAATCATCTCAGAAAATGTTCTTAGAAGGAATCACTTCCTTTCAGTTTTAGTTTCACAGATATGCTGGATAAATGCAGCTCACATTTCTTCAATTGTTTAAATTTACTGAAATATTAGCTGCACATTTTAATGGCTATAAATTTAATCAACCCACTGCATATCTTTTCTCTAGGGCCATTCACAATATATACCTTCTATAACAGATAATATGTATTATATATTCAATTAAATAAAGATACCATCAAGGAAAAGTGAATGCACTTGTAATTTCTCTGCTTGAATGCATTGAAATGGAATAATTAATTCATTTGCTGGGTATTAGAGCACTACTGAATTTTCTAATATATATAACCATAACCATATAACCATATAACTATTTTCTGCAATAGTATCTTCTCTGATGACCAGAGGCATCCAAAGCAGTTATTAAATATTCCTCACATTTAATGACATGCTGAGAGGAGATTAGTGAAGCGAGTAGTTAAGGTATTTAATCTTTGGAAAATGCACTGTCTTTTTTATCCAGGAAGGATTAGCTGTGACTTCCTTCAGTGATGTTCGGTAGCAGCTGGAAGGGGATCTAATTCCATTTGACTTCAGTGGTTTAATGTCAGTTATCAACCCAAACAGGTCAAAATGGTTTTGTGAAACTTGCAGCATCTTTTATATCATATATGTTGCTCCAGCATCTACTGTAGCTGCTCATCTGAGTTAGTCAATTCAATAGTCACTATTCTGTTGTGTAGCCAATCCTATAACTGCAAAGTAGGGGTGTATCATCATTATCCAGGCCAATTTCTTGAGGGAGGCTTGGTTTTTGGAATAGCTAGGTTTGGAGAGAGTCCCTGGCTTGTGCAAAAGAAACAACCCCTACCTTTGAAGAGTGCATTAGTCAAAAGCTTGAAGTCCACAGAGTGTAAATTGAAATGAGAAACAGAGAATGTGAATTGTGTATTCTATAATTAAGTAAAAGAATGGCATGAATAGGGAAATGATGAAGCCTATAGAATCATACAGCAAGAAACTAGGTCCTTCAGCCCACTAGGTTGTGACCATCGAACCCCCTACACTCACCCCATTTTATTCTCCCGACATTCTCATCAGATCAGATTTCAGATTTATTGTCAGAGTACATGCATGACTTCACATACAACCCTGAGATTCCTTTCTTCCTGCGGGCGCTGCAGAATTACCACTAATTGGTAGTGCAAAAAATAAACTGTGCACAGCGTAAACATGTAAACAAATAAAAGAATTGTAAATAGCTAACGAATGTAAACAACTGACAGAGGGAACAAAGAAAATCAATAAAGTGCAAAAATAAGAGTCCCTGCTTGAGTTCATTGTTGAGGAGTCTGATGGTGGAGGGGTAGCAGTTGTTCCTGAACCTGGTGGTGCGAGCCTTGTAGCACCCCAACTCCTTCCTGATGATAGTAGTGGGAACAGAGTGGGTGATGTGGATCCTTGATGATTGCTGCTGCTCTCCGATGGCAGCGTTCTCTGTAGATGTTCTCAATAGTGGAGAGAGTTTTGCCTATGATGTCCTGGGCTATGTCCACTACCTTTTGAGGGTCTTTATGCTCAGGGGTAGTGGTATCTCCAGACCAGACCATGATGGAGCCAGTCAAATTCCCTCTAGATTCTACCATTCCCTTTCATATTAGGAGCAATTTACAGTGGATAATCAACTAACCAGCGCTGAATTTATGAGTGAAACAAGAACCTTGTGGGAAAAGCATGTAGATACAGGGAGAGCTTGTAGGTAGCAACGGAGGTCAGGATTGAACCCAGGTTGCTGGAGCTCTACTAGGTGCATCATTGAAAAGCCATGAGAGCTTCATTGCAATTTCAGGAAGGAGTTTAAGAAAGCCCTCCCCACCATTGAGAAAATCTACAGGAAATGCTGCTGTTGGAGAGCAGCAGCAATCATCAGGGATCCACACCACCCAGCACCCGCTCTGTTCTCGCTGCTGCCATCAGGGAAGAGGTACAGGTGCCACAAGACTCGCACCACCAGGTTCAGGAACAGCTACTACCCCTCCACCATCAGACTGCTCAATAACAAATTCAATCTTAAGCTTTATTAAGTTTTTTCTCTCTGTATTGCACAGTCCATTTGTTTACATTTTTTATTTGTTTACATGTGTATGTGAGTACAGTTATTTTGCACTGCCAATAAGTGGTCATTCTGTCTTCCCCGCAGGAAAAAGAATCTCAGGTTTTATGTGATGTTCTGTATGTACTCTGACAATAAATCTAAATCTGAGTCTGAATGTACTGCCCTTTTCTGGTCTGGCATCCTGAGCTAGCCAGACAGCTGGAGTTAGGAATGAGCAATAAAACATAAAGGTGTTGGTGTGCTGTCAACACTCAGTGAGCTGGAGGTTCGCAGGCTGGTCTTGCCACAAGCAAAGTCTAGTTACTCAGCAACCAGCATTTATTTAAAAAGAGCCTTGTAAATCTGCTGCAAGAACTCAACAGCAGCATCTCCCAAAAAAACCAGGATTATCTTTCCAAAAAAAATGCAGAGGGGGGTGATTATTACATAACACAAATATATGAGTCGTAGGGTTTTAGATTTGAACGGAAATAGGCCCTTTCCCCCCACCATGTCCATCATGGCCTTCATCTCCATGTACAGTAATCCTATTTGCCTGCATTAGGTTCATATCCTTCTATGCCTTGCCTTTTTCGGGGCCTGAATAAATGCATGAAATAATTGACAGCCCCAAGCATTATTGACGGAAGAAATTGCTGTCCTATTTTCTCTTGTGCTGGGCTTATGGTGTTACTGTTAGGAACTGGCCTGACCAGAGAACCCACATCCTGAGGCTGATTACAAAAGAAAATACATTGTGTCTCCACGGTGATGAAATAATTGGTAAATAAGGTTGATAATTGTGACTATTTATCTTGCAGAGGAGTATGATAAACACTGGAGGGGTTGTCAGCATGCACTGATGTTAACTGATTGAAGAACTTGGGTTATTATTAGTTTCTCCCAGATTTGATGAGAAGAATAAATTGAAATATTTTCTCCATTTCATATTGATGCCAACTTTTTCTTCCATTAGGTAACAAGGAGAATGAATCTAATTTAGGCAAGTACTTAAGACTTTCATTAACTTTAGTACATTAACTTTAGTTTCATTAACTTTTGGGCATTAGAACTTTCATGCTACATTTGGATTCATGTATTAATTTTAACAGAAAAAGATCAGAATCAGAATTTATTGTCATGAACAAGTCATGAAAGTTGGTGTTTTGAGGCAGCGTATCATAGAGCAAACATTCATATTATAACATCTTATAACATTACTATAAAAAAAATTAAAATAGTAGTGCACAAAAAGTAAGGCCGTGTCTTTGGTTCATTGATTATTCAGGAATCTGATGGCAAGGGGAAGAAGCTGTCTTTGTGCCGCTGAGTCTTTAGGTTCCTGTACCTTTTTCCCAATGGTAGCAGAGTGAAGAGGGCATGGCCTGGGTGGTGGGAGTCTTTGAGGATAAAGACACTGCCTCATGTAGATGTCTTCGATGAAGTGGTCTGGTGCCTGTGATATCACAGGTCAAGTTAACAGCGCTCTAGGGCTTATTCTTGTCCTAAGAGTTGGCACCTCCATACCAGGCAGTGACGCAACCAGCCAGATTGCCCTCCATGGTAAACCTGTAGAAATTTTCAAGAGTCTTCAGTGATGTACCGAATCTCCTTAGCCACCTCACAAAGAATAGTCACTGGCGAGCCTTCTTTGTGATTGCATCAACATGGAGGCTCCAGGACAGATCCTCGTAGATGTTGACACCCAGGAATTTGAAGTTCTTGGCCCTCTCCACTACTGAGCCCTCGATGAGGACTGGGTCGTGTTCCCCTGACTTCCACAATCACCTCCTTGGGTTTGCTAACGTTGAGCGCAAGGTTATTGTCGTTACACCATTCTTTGAGCTGATCCATCTCCCTCCTGTACACTCTCTCATTGCCATTTATGATTCTGCCGACAACTGTGATGTCATCGGCAAACTTGTAGATGGCATTGGAATTGTGCCTGGTCACCCAGTCATGGGTCTATAATGAGTAGAGCAGTGGGCTAAGTACACAACCTTGCACCTGTGTTGATAAGTTGGTGTTTTGAGGCAGCAATCATAGAGCCAACATTCATATTATAGCCATCTTTACTATAAAAGATATAGCCAACCTTACTATAAAAAAAATAACAATAACAGGGCACAAAAAGTAAGGCAGTGTCTTTGGTTCATTGATTATTCAGGAATCTCATGGCAAGGGGGAGAAGCAGTCTTTGTTCTATTGAGTGTTCATCTTTAGGTTCCTGTGAGGAGGAGACGTTGTTTCCAATTCGTACTGACTGTTGTCTTATGATGAGAAAGTCAAGGATCCAGTTGCAGGGGGTTGGGGGTACAGAGGCATAGAGTTTGTAGCTTCTTGACCAGCACTAGGGGAATAATGGTATTGAAGGCTGAACTGCAGTCAATGTGAAGAGCAGCCGCATGTATGAATTGCTGTTTTCGAGGTGATCCAGAGCTGAGTGGAGAGCCAGCGATATTGCATCTGCTGTGGAGCGATTGTGATGATAGGTGAATTGCAGTGGGTCCAGATCTTTGCTTAGGTACATGTTAATTCTGGCCACTCCCAAAGCATTTCGTCACATTATTTCACTCACTATACTTCTGCTCCCTAATCAAATTTGCTATTGAATTGGCTTTGACCCTCCTTTCATACAATACAATTTGCAGCTTACTGTTCCCTATATCTTTTAAAATTAGTCACTCTTTTGTGAAAAGGTGGAAGGGCAGCACGGTCAGTGTGGTGGTTAACACGACGCTGTTACAGCATCAGTGACCCGGGTTCGAACTCCGCACTGTCTGCGAGGAGTTGTACGTTCTCCCTGTGTCTACGTGAGTTTCCTCTGGATGCTCTGGTTTCCTCCTGCCATTCAAAATGTACCAGGGGTTGTGCGTCAATTTGGGTGAAATTGGGTGGCACAGGGTCATGCTGTATGCATAAATTTTTAAAACATTATAATTCCTAACCTTTATTATTGAGATTGTTCCTTTGTGCTCGCTGGTGGCCCATTTTAATGGACAGGCAAAACTGTGCCACGCTGTTTGGCACATGGGAGACCGCTGATGTTGGAATCTGGAGCAAAACCACTAGGCATCACAGTTTGCGTAGTCATTAGTGCAACGCTGTTACAGCGCCAGCAACCCAGATTTGAATCCAGCTGTCTGTAAGGACTTTGGACATTCTCCCCGTGTCTATGTAGATGATCCTCCAGGTGCTCTAGTTTCCTCTCACCCTTCAAAAAAGTATGGGGGTTGTAGATTAATTGGTATATTTGTGGGGCATGGGCTTGTGGGCTGGAAGGGCCTGTAACCATACAATTTTCTGGAGGATATGCAAGTTGAACAGCATTAGTGGAAGTAAAAGAATGGTTGATGTTTCCGATTGGAACCCATCATCAGGACAGTTAATTTTCTCCCACTGATGCTGCTTGATCCGCGGATTTGTTTTGGTTGTACAATGCTATCTGTTCAGTACAATAGCCAGCTTTGAATGAGGGGGACAACAATTCAAGACAATGGACCAGTAAATTAAGAGCAAGGTACCTAGAAATTTCTTCTTTCAGATGGTAGTGAATCTCTGGAATGGTGTACCATAGGGATTGTGAAGGCTTTGTCGTTCAAAATACATGAAGTGGAGGTGGATACATTTCTGAAAGATAAGAGGATGAGGATTTGTCATAGAGAAGGAGAAGAGGCACTGGGTAGATCAACCATGTTGCATGGCAGGACAGGCTTGAGGGCCTGGTGGCCTGCTCCTATTGATCTTTATGTGTCTTTATATGTTCCATAGGTAAGCCTGCATTCCCTTTGACATGAAGTATGATCGTTTACAGTCAATATCTTGAATGACAAACTATATTATGTCCCATTACCGTTGGAACTATTCTAGAGATATTGACAGGACCAGCTGTTTCATATTTAACTCCATGATCTTCAAATATCAATTAATCCCTGAACAACAAAAACCACATTCTTATAGGCCATTAATTGTACTTAGTAAAACAAGATAATGTAGAAGAAACAGTGCATCAGGATACTAATTGTGCTGAGAACCTCAATAGTGTTTTAAAATGTATTCTTCAAACTTAAATTTTTTAATTTAGACGTAAATTTAAGAGGCCCTTCTGGCCCACAAGCTCATGCCGCTGCCCACCCCCACCCCCCCAAAATACATCATTCAATCTACAACCCCTGTACATTTTGAAGGGTGAGAGGAAACCAGAGCACCCGGAGGAAACCCACACAGACACGGAGAGAATGTACTCCTAGACACGGAGAGGATGTACACCTAGACATGGAGAGAATGTACACCTAGACACGGAGAGTATGTACACCTAGACACGGAGAGTATGTACACCTAGACACGGAGAGAATGTACACCTAGACACGGGGAGAATGTACACCTACATACACCGTTGGATGCAAACCTGGGTTGCTGGTGCAGCAATAGTGTTGTGCTAACTGCTACATTAACCATGCCACCCTAAAAATTGTGATCTCCTTGTCGAGGAATTGAACCCTGGTCTCCCATATGACAGATGGGGTTATTAACCACTATACCAATGAAGACTTGGCACAAGATATTTTCAAAATCTAATGTAATTTCCAGCTTCTTGGGGTCAAGAAAAGAATATATAATTATCATGTGAACTCTTGAGTAGACCAAAGGCTACAGAATGTTTATCTAAGTGTACAGGTGTCACGAGATCAGAGATTCCTTTGGGTGAAAGTTGAAATGAGTGGTGTAGCCATTGACATCATTCATCATTCCTATACAGTCCTTCACAAGTATTAATAATGGAGTCATATGGCATAAAAACAGGACCTTTGGTCCAACATGTCCACGCTGGCCAAAGGGCAACCATTCTTGTTAATCCCAACTTCCAGGATTTGGCCTGTACCTTTCTAAGCTGAGGCAATTCAAGTGTTTGTCCAAACACTTATTAAATTTTGTCAGCTCAACTGCTTCCACCACTCTCTCAATAAGTGCATTCCAATTACTCACTGCTCCCTGAGTGAGAAAGATTCCCCCCCCCTCCCCCCTCAGATCCTCTATCTTCTCTTGCATCTTAAGAAAACAGCATCTACAAAGAAATGTCCAATTTTTTTTCAATTAGTCTTTGCATTGCAAATTGCACTCAGCTTCTGGTTCAGGCTAAACTGGCCACAGTCATCACAACTTTTTACTTCTGAGTGGTGTGCACCTTCAATATTTGCTTTTAGGTCTTTTTTGCTTTTTAATGACAAAGGAACCACTGAAAGGAGAAGACTGGGAGAGGGGACAAAGCTAAAACCAGAAGTATAGTGGATAGCAAGATGGGTTTTAATTGAGTGCTGATTGTGGGAGGATGTGGGAGAAATGACTGTAGATGCTGGTGTAGTCAGCTTTGATTTCAACACAGCAATAGGGAAGGAGTCACGTGATGGACTAGTGGGCTGTAGGGTAAAACAGCCCTTCCCAGAAAAGAAGAAAAAAAGTCAAGAAAAGACAAATTTCAACAAACATAAAATATAAGAAATAAAAGATAAAGTTGCAGAGAAGAGAAAGAAGATGGCACCTAAGAAGGAAAAAGTAAAAACAACGGGAAGAAAAGAAGAAAAGACACTGGAAAAGAAAGAAGAAGGGCTTACCTGCACGAAGGAACAGGGAACCGAGGTGGCGAAGAGCGCCCAATCTCCGAGGTTGGTGTCGACCCTGCTGAGTCGTGAACCCCCGACCAGTGGACTGCAAAAATGGCTCTCTGAGCCAAACAAAAGTGTGCAACTGCACATATGCAAGGAGTGGCGCATGAGCAGTGTGCAATCTAAGGTAAAAGAAAACACCGACGGGAGGGGTCTCAGGCGAGGAGTGAGCAATCACAGTGCGACCAGCTGAGGGATGCCCGACACCCGGGCTCTCAGCTGGAAGATGAGGAAAACGGCAGGAGAGGGAGTGAAGTACCAGGTGAGAAAGAAAGTTGACGGGGTGAATGGCAAGAAGAGGAGCAGCAGGAGACCCCACAGATGAGGAATTCAGAAGGAGAGGACCAACAGCAAGAGGCTAAGCAAGAAGAGGCCTGACAAAGTGAGACAAGCAACTCATCAGAAAAATCAGAAGAGACACAAAGAAGAGAAGAAGAAGGCACAAACACAGGTACAGACATAGAAGAAGAGGAAGAAGAAGACCAAGATCTTCACAGAGAAATAGAAGGTAAAACAGATGGACAGAATATAGATAAAGCTTTTTTTGAAGAACAAATGAGAGCATTAAAAGAATGGTTATCACTAGAATTTAGTGTAATTAAAAGAAAAATGAAAAGAACAGAAGATAAAATGAAAAGATTAGAACTAGTCATGACAGAAATAGGGAAAAGAGTAGAAAATGTGGAAGAACGAGAAAAATTGGAAGAAAGTAATAAAAAATTAAAGAGACACAAGAGTTATTAACTCAGAAAATTGATATGTTGGAAAATTATAGTAGGTGAAACCACATAAAAATAGTGGGCCTGAAGAAAGATGAAGAAGGCACAGATATGAAGGAATTTATAAAAGAATGGATCCTGAAGGTCCTGGAAACGAAAGAAATGCAGGAAGAAATGGAACAAAAAAGGGCACACAGAGCACTAGCTCCGAAACCACAGACACATCAAAAACAAAGATCCATTTGAGTAAAATTTTTGAGATATATGTCAAGAGAAAATATACTGGAGCAGGCAAGGAATAAAATTAGAGAAGATAATAAACCATTGGAATACAAGGGTCAAAAAATATTTTTTTTACCCAGACATATGTTTTGAACTCTTAAAGAAGAGGAATGAGTTTAATACAGTAAAATTAATCCTATGGAAAAAAAAGTTATAAATTCATGTTAAGACATCCCTGGGTAGCAAAACAGACTGTTCTCGGATCCGGAGGAAGCACAAGAATTTGCAGAATGCTTGCAGGACAAAAGGAGAGATGTAGTAAGAATGAAGAATGGTGATAAAGTGTATATAAAGATGTAAAAACAATGTATATGTAAAGAACTAAAGAAGGGAAAGAGAAGGGAAGGAAAGAGGTAAGAGAAAAAAAGGGAGAACTTTGTTATATGTGTAAAAAAAAAAGTGTTTTCTGGGGAGGGGGGTTGGGGGGGAGAGAATAACTGTCACTGCAAAATCAGTTGATGCTTGCGAACAGAATCACGATCCAAATAGAAAGGGGACTTGTGGTTGCCCGGCAAGGGATAAGGGGCAACTCAGAAAGGGGGGGGGGGGGTACTTGGGGTTAAGGTAATATTGGATGTGGGAGTTGTTGGAGTATTTTATGTTTTAAATG